>NC_138770.1:448032340-448569840 GCF_965119305.1 Pelophylax lessonae
CCAAATGGAAAAGGATTTAGGAAAACTAGAAGAATGGTCAGAACTCTGGCAACTGAAATTTAATGTGGATAAGTGCAAGATAATGCACCTGGGGCGTAAAAACCCAAGGGCAGAATATAGAATATTTGACACAGTCCTGACCTCAGTATCTGAGGAAAGGGATTTAGAAGTAATTATTTCAGAAGACTTAAAGGTGGGAGGACAATGTAATAGAGCAGCACGAAATGCCAGCAGAATGCTTGGATGTATAGGGAGAGGTATAAGCAGTAGAAAGAGAGAAGTGCTTATGCCGCTGTACAGAACACTGGTGAGACCTCACTTGGAGTATTGTGCACAGTACTGGAGGCCATATCTCCAGAAGCATATAGATACTCTAGAGAGAGTTCAGAGAAGAGCTACTAAACTAGTACATGGATTGCAGGAAAAAACTTACCAGGAAAGGTTAAAGGACCTTAACATGTATAGCTTGGAAGAAAGAAGAGACAGAGGGGATATGATAGAAACTTTTAAATACATAAAGGGAATTACCTCGGTAAAGGAGGAGAGCATATTTAAAAGAAGAAAAACTACCACAAGAGGACACAGTTTTAAATTAGAGGGGCAAAGGTTTAAAAGTAATATGAGGAAGTATTACTTTACTGAGAGAGTAGTGGATGCATGGAATAACCTTCCTGCAGAAGTGGTAGCTGCAAATACAGTGAAGGAGTTTAAGCATGCATGGGATAGGCATAAGGCTATCCTTCATATAAGATAGGGCCAGGGACTATTCATAGGATTCAGATATATTGGGCAGACTAGATGGGCCAAATGGTTCTTATCTGCCGACACATTCTATGTTTCTATGTTACTCTACCTCCAGACTCTGGGACCTTGATTTCTGAATGAAATGCAACATTTTCCACAGTTAGTGATGATTAGGGAGCCATGTCACCCGCTGGGGTTTGTCCACTGTGTATTATCAAGTACAAAGTCAGCACAGCTCTCTTGGAAATTCTGGAGTACTCCATGCTTCCCTCTGCTGACCAGCTTAATGGAGATGGCTATTTAATTTTCCAGCAGGACTTGGCACCTTCCCAAAGTACCAATGCCTAGTTTAATGATCATGGCATCACTGTGCTTGATTGGCCAGCAAACTCGCTTGACCTATACCCCATAGCGAATCTGAGGGGTATTGACAAGAGAAAGATGAGAGACTTTGGACCCAACAATGCAGATGAGCTGAAAGCCACTATCAAGGAAACCTGGGCTTCCATAACACCTCAGCAGTGCCACAGACTGAAGGCCTCCATGCCACACCACATTGATGCAGTAATTTATGCAAAAGGAGCCCCGAATAAGTAGTAGGTGCATACTATACTGTACATGGACATGATTTTCAGTAAGCCAACATTTCTGTATTAAACATCCTTTTTTATTGGTCTTATGTGATATTCTAATTTTCTGAGATACTAAATTATAGGTTTTCACTAGGTGTAAGCCATAATCATCAAAATTAAAAGAAAGAAATGCTTGAAATATATCACTCTGTGTGTAACACACTTATATAAAATATGTAATATTCTAATGATGATATTCTAATTTCATGAGATGCACCTACCTGATATAATATATATATTATATATATATATATATATATATATATATATATATATATATATATATATATATATATATATATACACACACATACACATAATCTCACAAAAGTGAGTACACCCCTCATATTTTTGTAAATATTTTATTACATCTTTTCATTTTAAAGTGACAACACTGAAGAAATGACACTTTGCTACAATGTAAAGTAGTGAGTGTACAGCTTGTACAACAGTGTAAATGTGCTGTCCCCTCAAAATAACTATATGATAAAATATTTACAAAAATGTGAGGGGTGTACTCACTTTTGTGAGATTATATATATATATATATATATATATATATATATATATATATAAACAGTGTAATACAGTCAACACTGTCCAGCAAAGGAGGCAGCATAAGTCAGTGACAGGTGAAGTGTTTGAGAGGATATTGCACATTCTATTAAAGTGCAATGGGAGTCAGTCTAAAATACTGACTCATACAGAGATCCTTGGCAACAAGGAAGAAAACTTTCCATAGAAAAATATTTCTAAGATGAAAAAAAAGGGAAAAGAGATATTTTCCACCCCATCCAAAGCCCGAAAAAGAAAGTAGGATTTTATAGATCAGGAACCATTTTTATGATATAGTGCAAAACTGTACATGGAAGATTTAAAACTAGCCCCAGCGGAGCCCCTGAAATGTTTTGATTTCTTTGCACACCTGAAGATGATACACCTCGCTCCTCCAGCACTTACCAACACACTTTGAAATATTAGGCCAAGCATAGCCTAGAAGAATATATATATGGTTAAACACCTGCAGCATTCTGAATCACAGTGATTAACAGAACTGAACTGCATTTACCTAGCAACAGTATATAAAGACAATTCTAACGTTCCTTAACACAGTTAATACAGTAGGAGATTTGGGATTTCTCTCTTTCAATCTGCTAAAACAGTCCCTCTTTTCTTTCTCTACAATCACTGGGAGTGTTCTGTAGTGCAGTCTGATCTCACCAGGCATCCAAATCACATCTCACAATTTCCCAGGGAGAAATTTCCCATCTCTTAAGCCTGGTACACATGATGAGATTATAGGACAAATGATCATCTGTTTTTTTTTTTTTTTTTTTTTGCATGCTAATCTCATATCAAAACTGAAGAGTTTACTAAAGTTACAAAAATTCTTGTACGAAAGAATAAAAAAATGGAAGTGATGTAATGTGTTGTAGTGTATTTGTATTGCATTTTCAAATGACAATTGTACTGATTAACTGTAAATCCTACAATGTGGTATCACTCGAAAAAAAAGTTAGTGCTTGTCCATTTAGATAATATCGGATGAACTGTCATGATCAGCTCTCGAAAGCTGTGTGCTAGTGATCAGATTATCGTACGATTGCTTAGAAAGCAGTATTTTTTGTACTATTTTCTGATCGTTTGTACATGGCTTTAGACATGTTCCCGTGCGATCAGAAGTCTCTGAGGTCTCACCTGACTGTAATCAGGTTCTATTCAGCCAGCAGTCCAGTCTTTTTTCTCACACCATCATCTTTTTTAAGACTGTCCTCTCTCTTCCTCTCAGCAGCCTGCACATCCTTCCCACCTTGCTTTGTTGCAGTATAAACCCATCCACACTGCAGAAGGATATTATAGCAGCAACAAAGGAAGTTCTGCAGCAATTATCAGCTATAGTCTAGGAACTAAGTGCAAGCTAATAAAAAAGTTATTTAGAAACTTACTTGATTTTTTTACTGTAGCACCCTCCTAGTTAGGTGCTAGTCAGGGGAGTGTAGTTTCGGCTCTGTCTGCTTATCAGAAGAGCAGCAGGCAAAACATATGTGCACTCTGCTTATCAGGGAGCAGGATTTGTAGTCAGGTCTACTCATTGTGCCCAGTGTGTATTCATTGGGTCTCAGGGAGTGTCCCCAGCTAATGTAATTGGGGAGGCACGTTGGATGCTGGAGGAAACCTGACCAATGGTACACAGGCTTTTGGTACTGTCCCAGTGGGTTGGCACAGACAGTGGTGCATTATGGGACAGGGTATAAAAAGCCATGGGCACATGAGGTAGAGGTCTTTAGGTGGGAAGCCAGGTCCCAGAAGGAGGGTGGTGGCTGCCTCCTCTTCTGCAACAGTTGGTGGTGGTCACAGGCAGTCGGCCTTGTGTACCAGGGGTGTGAGACTGGACCCAGAGGTCCAGGAGAAGCTGACTACAGGAGTTGGGGCACAGCAGAATCTGGAAAAAGAGTGTCTGTGAGTACAGAGGAACTTGCCCAGGGGTTTGCCCAGGAAGGGGACCACTCTGGAGTGTAGAGTCAGTGGACGGGTGTCAGCTAGCCCAGTGAAAAAGGGGGTACTAGAGGAGTGCCCTGAAGAGAAATGTAATGGAAACACTTACCTCACCTTCATTCAATGGCAGGATGAAGCAGCGGCCTTGCTGCATTCTCAACTCCGAAGTCCCCAGCATTGTGAATAGTTAACAGTTGGAGTATCCCACTTATCCTTTCTCCCATTCTAATTTAAATAAAACCACAAAAACAACAACCCCTAGATTGATCATTGACTGAGCCAACTTAAAGTTATACATTTCTGCAACCAGTTGCTATGGGTAACCCAGGGGAATCCTTAATGTGTAATACTCAGCAGTCCTCTAGGGGGCAGTGCTACATGACATATCCTAAGGAACACATCATGTAATGGAGGCTGCCATGAAGGTGTGTTGGAGATGCAGCCTGGTAGGCCAGGGTGGGGGGGGGGGGGCGAGCGAGCACCCTTCTCCCTCATGAACCATACTAGGCCGCTTGCCCTCAACATGGGGAGTGTGCTTTGGGGTGCTCTTTTATAGGCAAGGGGCGGGGCCACCCAGTTACGTCACTCGGTGGAACCGCCCCCTTCTGACATCCCGTGACATCAGCCTCTAAAACAGCTGTCAAAGCTGAAGAACGGCAATGTCTCAGCGTTTTTGAAATGTTTTCTATTTTTCAGGTCGGCGGGCACCGTGATTGACGATGGATTTACATCGAGGGACACAATTTTATTTTTTAGTGAATGGATAGGGGTACGATCTAACAGATACCCATTCACATGGGGGGGGCTTGGATCTGGGGGCCCCCTTGTTAAAGGGGGCTTCCATATTTCGATAAGCCCCCCCACCTGCAGACCCCCACAACCACAGCCCAGGGTTGTCAGGAAGAGGCCCTTGTCCCCAAAGCACCCTCCCCATGTTGAGGGCAAGCGGCCTGGTATGGTTCAGGAGGGGACGCTCGCTCGTTCCCCCCCCCCTAATCTGGTCTGCCAGGCTGCATGCTCGGATAAGGGTCAGGTATGGATTCTGGGGGGTTAATTTTGGTGTGGGTTTCCCCTTAAAATACATACCAGACCCGAAGGGCCTGGTATGGGACTGGGGGGGACCCTACACTGTTTTTTTCATGTTTTTTTTCTGTATTGCTGGGAGCCGATAATACATTACAGCTACAAGCAAGCTTAAATTAAATTTTTTGCTTTAGAAATGTCAGTGTTGCTGCAGCAAGATCTATACATCGTACAAATGCACCACTTTACAGGCAGACTGAGGGGACACCCGAAGCATGATATTAAAAGGAATGTTTCATTTTTATTGTTTCACTTTAAGCATCATTAACCACTTAAGCCCCAGAGGATTTGGCTGCTCAAAGACCTGGCCCCATTTTGCGATTCGGCATTGCGTGACTTTAACGGACAATTGCGCAGTCGTGCAATGCTGTACCCAAATGAAATTGACTTCCTTTTTTTCCCACAAACAGAGCTTTCTTTTGGTGGTATTTGATTACCTGTGCAATTTTTATTTTTTGCGCTATAAACAAAAAAAAAGCGACAATTTAAAAAAAAAAAACAATATTTTTCAAATTTTTGTATATGAAATTCTCAAAAAAAAAATGTAAAAATCTAAATTTTTTTACATTTTAGGCCAATTTGTTTTTTTGCTACATATTTTCGGTAAAAAAAAAAATCACAATAAGCATTTTTGGATTGGTTTGCGCAAAAGTTATTGCGTTTACTAACTACGGGAAAGATTTATGTCATTTTTATTGTTTTTTTTTTTTAACTAGTAATGGCGGCGATCTGCGATTTTTTTTGCGGGACTGCGACATTACGGCGGACAGATCGGACCCCTGACTGACATTTTTGACACTTTTGGGAGTACCAGTGACATTACTACCGTAATCAGTGCTATAAATATGCACTGTTACTGTAAAAATGACACTGGCAGGGAAGGGGTTAACTTTATTGGTGATCAGTGGGTTAAATGTATCCCTAGGGGTGTGATTCTAACTGTGGGGGGGGCGTGGCTTGTGATGTAATCACAGAGACATACGATCCTACATAGCAGGATCGTATAGTCTCTGCACTTACATCAGGGAGAATGACAGACGGCTTTGTGTTTACATCAGCCGTCTGCCTTTCTCCCTCTCCTGCGGGAGATTGGGAGTGACATCGGAGCCGCCGGTCACACGCGCGGGGATCACTGTGAATGAGCGGGGGTGGGAGCGCTCGCCCCCTACAGGCTACTGGGCGAGCGACGTAGCCCTACGTCTCTTTGCCCAGGAGCGGCTGACCGCCACAGTAAATAGTCGTACAGCGGTCGGCAAGTGGTTAAAATCACTGCTCCTGTAAAAATGATTGTTTAAAAATAAAAAATTTGCATTGATACATGTCCCCCAGGGCAGTACCCGGATCCCCATACACTTTTTATGGCAATAACTTGCATATAAACATTTAAAATGAGGACTTTTGATTTTGCATGTTTGTGTCCCATAGACTTTAACAGAGTTCGCATGTTCGCTAGAACTTTTTCCCTGTTCAAGATGTTCTGGTGTGAACCGAACAGGGGGGTGTTCAGCCCATCACTACTCAGCATACTGTTTTTTGTGCCTCTGCTTCTTATTAACAGTGTGATGATATGAAAACAGAGGCACATAACAAGCATGCAGCTTGTGGCTCTGTGAGGAAAACACAGACACAGATGAGAGCTGAAGGAGGAAAGAATGAGGGGGTGGATTACTGCAGATGTAACCACCCACTCAAAACTTTCAAACCTGAGAAGGACCGTTACTCAGCCCGAACCAGAACTAGGAATGGGGATACAGCAAAAATGGAGCAACAGCAGAAAGAAAGAAAAGCTGTTCTTTGGTGAGGGTAGTAAATGCTATTTATTTTTGCTATCCCATACTTCTTTAATACAGCAGACGAAAGACACATCATGCTTACTTCTCTTCAACATGGGAAGATGTCCAGCAGGGGCATCAGCACAAAACTGGTGGAAACCAGTGGGACCCAGGTACACTCATCTATTGACCAGTGAAGTCTGGCCAGGAGTGGCCTTCATGGTAGAATGATGGCCAAGAGTGGTCTTCATGGAAGAATGATGGCCAAATAGCCATACCTCCCCCATGGATAGCTAAGCGACTGAACTATCCCCGAAAACATAGGAATAGGTATGCAGAAAAATGGCAGTAGGTGCTCTGGACTGAGTCAAAACCTGAAATATTTGGCAGTAGAAGGGAAGCAGTTTGTTCGCCGAAGGGCTGGAGAGCGACACAAAAATTTGTGTCTGCAGGCAACAGTGAAGCATGGTCAAGGTTACATGCAAGTTTGGGGCTGCATTTCGTAGAGATTTCGTAGGATCAATGAAGTTCTCAATGCTGAGAAACACAGGCAGATACTTATCCATCATTCCATACCATCAGGGAGGCATGCAACTGACCCCATATTTATTCCGCAGCAGGACAATGACCCCTAACATGCAGATAATGTCATTAAGAAGTACTTAACAAAATCTTGCAACTACTGATAGTGCTGCTCGAGATGCTCTGCATCTAAAGAATCCGGTATCACAGCAGTGTTAGGGGCCAGGCTGATTTGTGCTTAATCCAGAAAGCAGTGAAGCGTGAAGGGATGAGAGACACAACTAGCTTAACAGGTGGAGAGGAATTTGAATGGCCTCAACCTGGAACTCCTCGTAAGGCATGCCCCTCTGATGCATTTCACCCCACCCACCAGGGCTTATTCATAGAGGTGAATGAATCAAGACAATTCTATTAATGCATCAGCTGCACAAAAAACATAAGATTGATTGTGAAAGCGACGACAATGTAATCAGATTTTGATGCCAATTGTTAAATGCATTTGAAAAAGGTTAAACCTATATGATGCACCATGTTATGTTCCAACCATATTTATGCTGTAACATGATGCCAATGGGAATGCCACACACACACACCCCTACCTATTACAGCATGCATGGGGTTCTTCTCCCCCGTAGCCACTGTATCTGTTGAAATAGGCGCAGCTGTGCGAGGCTTCACCCTCAGAAGTGCTTCACTCATTCACAGGAATCTGTTAATGAACTACAAGTCCAGTCTTCAATCACAGACCACACTCATAGTCCACTGACCACTCTAGACCTGAAAGCCCATACTTCGGTAAACACAGGGAGATAGAAGAAGCATCTGCAGGAGCCTATCACTGCACTATCAATTCAGTGATCAAGGTGAAATGCTTTGCAGGCATAGTTTTTCCACCAAAAATATGTGCCTTTAAGAGAACTTACTGCAAGTATCAATAACTAATAAATTAAATGCGCTACCAGATAGCGGTATGCTGGGCGCATAACATTAGTAATAAGTGCCACATCCTAATTCGAGACTAAATAGAGATACTGAGGAAAAACATGAACTTTGGAGGCACTGGATACAGTAAAACATAAACATAATGGCGGTTTCATTCCCCATCCTGGGAAGGTGGAGATGACGTTTTGGAGCCTACACCTGGTGTACTTCTGCAAATTGTGGCACCTTTTTGCATTATCCTACGCTGTACGGCTTTCTGACAATCTGTTACATACTATCTTATAATATTAGAGAAATCTGAAGGTCTGGTATAGTTCCAGTTTGCCAGCCTGTACTGACCAGAACTACACTCTCAACAATTCTCAAGTTGTTCCGGGCCCCTCACTCCACATTCCCTGCTATTTCTTTCCCTCATCATATGTGATCTACAAGCAAAATACAAAGCATTGAATCACTAGCTCCAGAAGAAGCTTAATGCGAAACATGTCAAGCAACTTGGCTCAATGAAATGCTGTATTCACCTGTAACCACATCGATCGATCTCCCTGGGAGGACAGCTTACACACCTGTCACCTTTGGTGGATCGTCCCGATGTGAAGTATTACTTATACAATTATGCTGTCTTAAATAGCTCTTATTTGCTTGTCATATTACGGCATCATGTCTGTTTAACCATATTGATGTTTTGTACACTGACGCCTTTTTTGAGGCGATGTATATTTGCATTTTTGTTTTTTCTTTTTGGTTTTAAGATGTAAATGAATAAAATGTTTATGTTTTACTGTATCCAGTGCCTCCAAATTCCATGTTTTTCCTCAGTATCTTGATTTACTGGAAAGTATCACCTTGTGCTTATTAGATACCAAGGTTGCATTGTCTTTGTGTTGCTATGTGTACAGTTTCTTACACGCAGTCATTCTGGTTAATGTTCTCTCATACTCCGTAGTAAAGAGTATTGCTAGTGTGTTGGGGGGCTGTGGTAAAGCACTGATAAGTACAAACGTTTTAAGAACAGCCAGCATACAGAGTGAACCAATTGCTTTGCCTAATGTGGGCAAAGTACATATGTATTTTTTAGGATTTACAGTGCTTTGCGAAAGTATTCGGCCCCCTTGAACTTTGCGACCTTTTGCCACATTTTAGGCTTCAAACATAAAGATATAAAACTGTAATTTTTTGTGAAGAATCAACAAGTGGGACATAATCATGAAGTGGAACGAAATTTATTGGATAGTTCAAACTTTTTTAACAAATAAAAACCTGAAAAATTGGGCGTGCAAAATTATTCAGCCCCCTTAAGTTTATAATTTGCAGCACCACCTTTTGCTGCAAGTACAGCTGTAAGTCGCTTGGGGTAGGTCTCTATCAGTTTTGCACATCGAGAGACTGAAATTTTTGCCCATTCCTCCTTGCAAAACAGCTCGAGCTCAGTGAGGTTGGATGGAGAGCGTTTGTGAACAGCAGTTTTCAGTTCTTTCCACAGATTCTCGATTGGATTCAGGTCTGGACTTTGACTTGGCCATTCTAACACCTGTATATGATTATTTGTGAACCATTCCAATGTAGATTTTGCTTTATGTTTTGGATCATTGTCTTGTTGGAAGACAAACCTCCGTCCCAGTCTCAGGTCTTTTGCAGACTCCATCAGGTTTTCTTCCAGAATGGTCCTGTATTTGGCTCCATCCACCTTCCCATCGATTTTAACCATCTTCCCTGTCCCTGCTGAAGAAAAGCAGTCCCAAACCATGATGCTGCCACCACCATGTTTGACAATGGGGATGTGTGTTCAGGGTGATGAGCTGTGTTGCTTTTACGCCAAACATAACGTTTTGCATTGTTGCCAAAAAGTTTGATTTTGGTTTCATCTGACCACCTTCTTCCACATGTTTGGTGTGTCTCCCAGGTGGCTTGTGGCAAACTTTAAACGACACTTTTTATGGATATCTTTAAGAAATGGCTTTCTTCTTGCCACTCTACCATAAAGGCCAGATTTGTGCAGTATATGACTGATTGTTGTCCTATGGACAGAGTCTCCCACCTCAGCTGTAGATCTCATGGGCCTCTTGGCTGCATCTCTGATCAGTCTTCTCCTTGTATGAGCTGAAAGTTTAGAGGGACGGCCAGGTCTTCGTAGATTTGCAGTGGTCTGATACTCTTTCCATTTCAATATTATCGCTTGCACAGTGCTCCTTGGGAAATCTTTTTGTATCCAAATCCGGCTTTAAACGTCTCCACAACAGTATCTTGGACCTGCCTGGTGTGTTCCTTGTTCTTCATGCTGCTCTCTGCGCTTTAAACAGACCTCTGAGACTATCACAGTGCAGGTGCATTTATACGGAGACTTGATTACACACAGATGGATTCTATTTATCATCATTAGTCATTTAGGTCAACATTGGATCATTCAGAGATCCTCACTGAACTTCTGGAGAGAGTTTGCTGCACTGAAAGTAAAGCGGCTGAATAATTTTGCACGCCAAATATTTCAGTTTTTTATTTGTTAACTGTGATGGTGTTCACCATTAGAGATGTATAGAACTGTTCGCCGGCGAACTTCGCATGTTCGCGTTCGCCGCTGCGGGCGAACATATGCGATGTTCGGTCCGCCCCCCATAATACATCATTGAGGCAAACTTTGACCCTGAACCTCACAGTCAGCAGACACATTTCCAGCCAATCAGCATACCTCCCTCCCACACCCTCCCACCTCCTATAAATAAGCAAGGGCAGCATCCATCTTAGATCATTCTGAAGCAGTGTGTGTAGTGAGAGTAGGGAGAGAGCTGCTGCTGCTGCTGCTGCTGCTGCTGCTGTTAAGCTAGGGACAGTTAGTCAGTGTTCCTGGTCTTGCAGTGTTCTTGGTCCACTACTGCTGTAAGGACAGCACCCCAAAAAGCCCTTCTAAGGGCTGGTATTTGTGTAATTTTTTTTTTTTATATTTTTTATATATATATATATATATATATTTCTAGCGTCCCCAAAAGCCCTTTTAAGGGCTGGTAATTGAGTTGTTTCTTCTTATATATATATATATATATATCTATCTATCTAGTGTCCCCAAAAGCCCTTTTAAGGGCTGGTAATTGAGGTTTTTTTTTTTATTTATATATATACATATATATATATTTAGCGTCCCCAAAAGCCCTTTTAAGGGCTGGTAACTGGTAATAGAGTTTTTCATATATATATATATATATATATATATATATATATATATATATATATATATCTATTGTACACTGCAGTTGCCTGCCCGCTGTGTGTGAGAGGCCAAAGACCTACCACAGACTGTACTGTGTGCACACCACACTCATTTCGGGTGGCACAGGCACAGTACCTGGCATTTTAAAAAATATTTTTTTTTTCCTCTGTCATAATTGCAGTGAGTGCTGTGTCAGGTCCACAGAGTGCACTGTACCCACTGCAGTGCACTGCCCACCACTGATATATATACGGTGGCACAGCATCTTGTTGCAATAAATTGAAAAAAAAAATATTTTTTATTATTGCAGTTGCCTGGGCTGCCAGGGACTGTCAGGTCCACAGAGTGTACTGTGCCCACTGTAGTGCCACTGTGTGCCCACCCACCACTGATATATAAGGTGGCACAGCAGCTTGCAAAGTAAAAAAATATATATATTTTTTTTAAATTGCAGTTGCCTGGGTGCCAGTGACTGCTGTCAGGTCCACAGAGAGTGTACTGTGCCACTGCCCACCCACCACTGATATATAAGGTGGCACAGCAGCTTGCAAAGTAAAAAAATATATATATTTTTTTAAATTGCAGTTGCCTGGGTGCCAGTGACTGCTGTCAGGTCCACAGAGAGTGTACTGTGCCACTGCCCACCCACCACTGATATATAAGGTGGCACAGCAGCTTGCAAAGTAAAAAAAAATATATATTTTTTTAAATTGCAGTTGCCTGGGTGCCAGTGACTGCTGTCAGGTCCACAGAGAGTGTACTGTGCCACTGCCCACCCACCACTGATATATAAGGTGGCACAGCAGCTTGCAAAGTAAAAATATATATATATATTTTTTAAATTGCAGTTGCCTGGGTGCCAGTGACTGCTGTCAGGTCCACAGAGAGTGTACTGTGCCACTGCCCACCCACCACTGATATATAAGGTGGCACAGCAGTTGCAAAGTAAAAAAAAAAATATATATATTTTTTAAATTGCAGTTGCCTGGGTGCCAGTGACTGCTGTCAGGTCCACAGAGAGTGTACTGTGCCACTGCCCACCCACCACTGATATATAAGGTGGCACAGCAGCTTGCACTCATAGTACAACAGTAACAACACATTAAAAAAAATGACAGGCAGAGGCAGGCCACCCCGCAAGGGCCGTCGTGGTCGTGGTGCTGTGATTTCCTTAGGCCCTAGAATAATGCCCAGTGTTCAGAGGCCACCACAGACCCTGAACTCAAAAAATTCTGAGGCCATAGTTGACTGGCTTACACAGGACACCCAATCATCTACAGCTTCCGCTCGGAACCTTAATGTACCATCCTCCTCCAGCTCAGCTTCGGGCACCTCTCAATTTACCACTCGCCAGCCCGCCGGCACCACCACCAACACTAGCACCACAGCCGCTTCACTTGATCCATCAGAGGAGTTATTTTCACATCAGTTGGAAGAAATAAGTGATGCGCAACTATTAGTGCCAGAGGATGTAGATAACGGGGATATGTCTCAGTCAGGCAGCATTATACACATGGACGTACATTGTGATGATGATGATGATGATGTTGTACCTGCTGCTGCTGCCTTTGCTGAGTTGTCAAGTGAAGCGGCTGATGATGACGATGTGTCTGTGGATGTCACCTGGGTGCCTGCTCGAAGAGCAGAAGAAGAGGGGGAAAGTTCAGATGGGGAGACAGAGAGGAGGAGGAGACGAGTTGGAAGCAGGGGGAGGAGGTCATCGCAAGGAGCTAGTGGCGCAGTCAGACAGCATGTAGATTCGGCACCCGGGGTCAGCCAGACAGCACGCCAATCAACGCAAGCTGTTGCCACCACCAGAATGCCGTCCTTGCAAAGCTCAGCAGTGTGGCATTTTTTTTGTGTGTCTGCCTCTGATATCAGCGATGCCATTTGTAACCTGTGCCAAAAGAAACTGAGTCGTGGGAAGTCCAACACCCACCTAGGTACAACTGCTTTGCGAAGGCACATGATCTCACATCACAAACGCCTATGGGATCAACACATGAGTAAAAGCAGCACACAAACTGAAAGCCACCATCCTCCTCCTGGTCCAGCATCTTCAGCCACGTCAACCACTGCTGTCCTCCATGCCCCCTATCAACAACCCGCCCCTCCGCCTCTCACCTTCAGCAGTTCCTGCTCGTCACCTGCCCACAGTCAGGTGTCTGTGAAGGAAATGTTTGAGCGTAAGAAGCCAATCTCACAGAGTCACCCCCTTGCCCGGCGTCTGACAGCTGGCTTGTCGGAACTCTTAGCCCGCCAGCTTTTACCATACAAGCTGGTGGAGTCTGAGGCCTTCAAAAAATTTGTCGCTATTGGGACACCGCAGTGGAAGGTACCCGGCCGAAATTATTTTTCACAAAAGGCAATCCCCAACCTGTACTCTATTGTGGAAAAGGAAATCATGTCCCGTCTGGCACACAGTGTTGGGGCAAGGGTCCATCTGACCACTGATAGCTGGTCTGCAAAGCACGGTCAGGGCAGGTATATAACTTACACTGCGCATTGGGTAAACCTGCTGGCGGCTGCCAAGCATGGAATGCGTGGCTCTGCTGCAGAGGAGTTGGTGACACCACCACGACTTGCAGGCAGGCCTGCTGCCACCTCCTCTACTCCTCCTACTCCATCCTCTTTGCTAACCTCCTCGGCTGAGTCCTCTTCTGCTGTTGCGTCTTGCTCCACACCAACTGCACCCCTCCAGCTCCCCAGGGGCTATTCCACATGCCGGATACGACAGTGTCACGCTGTCTTGGGGTTGACTTGCCTGAAAGCAGAGAGTCACACCGGACCAGCACTACTGTCCGCCCTGAACGCACAGGTGGATCAGTGGCTGACCCCGCACCAACTGGAGATCGGCAAAGTGGTGTGTGACAACGGCAGCAATTTGTTGGCGGCATTGAATTTGGGCAAGTTGACACATGTGCCGTGCATGGCACATGTGTTGAATCTGATTGTGCAATGTTTTGTGCAGAAGTACCCAGGCTTACAGGACGTCCTCAAGCAGGCCAGGAAGGTGTGTGGCCATTTCAGGCGTTCCTACACGGCCATGGCGCACTTTGCAGATATTCAGCGGCGAAACAACATGCCAGTGAGGCGCTTGATTTGCGACAGCCCGACACGTTGGAATTCAACACTGCTAATGTTCGACCGCCTGCTCCAGCAAGAAAAAGCGGTCAACAAGTATTTGTATGACCGGGGTGCTAGGACAGCCTCTGCGGAGCTGGGTATTTTTTTGCCACGTTACTGGACGCTCATGCGCAATGCCTGTAGGCTCATGCGTCCTTTTGAGGAGGTGACAAACCTAGTGAGTCGCACCAAAGGCACCATCAGCGACATCATCCCATATGTTTTTTTCCTGGAGCGTGCCCTGCGAAGAGTGCTGGATCAGGCCGTAGATGAGCGTGAAGAGGAAGAGTTGTGGTCACCATCACCACCACCAGAAACAGCCTTACCATCGATTGCTGGACCTGCGGCAACACTGGAAGAGGAGTGTGAGGAAGAGGAGTCAGAGGAGGAATGTGGCTTTGAGGAGGAGGAACACCAACCACAGCAGGCATCCCAGGGTGCTCGTTGTCACCTATCTGGTACCCGTGGTGTTGTACGTGGCTGGGGGGAAGAACACACCTTCAATGACATCAGTGAGGACGAGGAATTGGACATGAGTAGCTCGGCATCCAACCTTGTGCAAATGGGGTCTTTCATGCTGTCATGCCTGTTGA
Source organism: Pelophylax lessonae (assembly GCF_965119305.1). NCBI lineage: Eukaryota > Metazoa > Chordata > Amphibia > Anura > Ranidae > Pelophylax > Pelophylax lessonae. The sequence goes on from NC_138770.1 coordinate 448,047,453, forward strand.
GGGACCCTCGTATAAAAAGGCTGAAGGAGAACGACCTGTACTGGGTGGCCACACTACTAGACCCCCGGTATAAGCAGAAAGTCTGTGATATGTTACCCAATTACCGGCAGTCGCAAAGGATGCAGCAGCTACAAAATAAGTTAAAAAGTATGCTTTACACAGCATATAAGGGTGATGTCACAGCACAACGGGAATCCAACAGGGGAAGAGGTGAAAGTAATCCTCCTCCTACCACCACAACCACGCCGGCAAGGACAGGACGCTTTACAGACATCTTGTTGATGGAGGACATGCGGAGCTTTTTTAGTCCTATGCATCGCCACAGCCCTTCGGGGTCCACCCTCAGAGAACGACTCGACCGACAGGTAGCAGACTACCTTGCCTTAACTGCAGATATTGACACTCTGAGGAGCGATGAACCCCTTGACTACTGGGTGTGCAGGCTTGACCTGTGGCCTGAGCTATCCCAATTTGCCATTGAACTTCTGGCCTGCCCCGCTTCAAGTGTGCTGTCAGAAAGGACCTTCAGCGCAGCAGGAGGTATTGTCACTGAGAAGAGAAGTCGCCTAGGTCAAAAAAGTCTTGATTACCTCACGTTTATTAAGATGAATGAGGCATGGATCCCGAAGGGACTGACAGTGGGGGATGCATTTGACTAAAAAAGGCCTGGTGATGACTGAGATGCCTTGGCCTAAAAATGGTCCACACGCTGCTGTATATAATCATTCTCTGCATGCCGGATGACTTACATGACGTCTCCGCCACCAACTACGGTTCAAGCCGCAATTTTTTAGTGCACTTTCTGCCTTAAAACCTCAATTTTTTAGGCCGCTGCTACAGCAGCGGCTGCAACAATACCTGCTTTTTCATGCATGTGTACATGCCTAATTTTTCTGGCCTCTGGTGCTACACTGTGGCTGCAAAAAAACAAAAAACAAAAAAAAAGGCACATACATGTGTCAATTCCCCTTCGTGATCGTTACCTTGTCGTGGTGAAGGGGCTTGCGCATCACAATGAAGCGATCACCTCTAGGATTGTGTTGGCACACCCCAGATGATAAGGTCGTTGCTTCATTGTGAACAGACCAAAAGCGATCCGCAGGATAATTTTTCATAGAAAAAACATTCATTTTCTTTCATTCTTTCTGCGGAGCTGGGTATTTTTTGGCCGCGTTACTGAATGCTCATGAACAATGGCTGTAGGCTCATGCGTCCTTTTGCGGAGGTGACAACCCTGGTGGTCAGTCGAACCCAAGGCAACATCATCGACCTCATCCCATATGCGTTTTTTCTGGAGCGTGCCCTGCGAAGAGTACTGGATCAGGCTGTAGATGAGCATGAAGAGGAAGAGTTGTGGTCCCCATCACCACCAGAAGCAGCCTTGTCGTTGTCAATTGCTGGACCTGTGGCAACGCAGAGAGAGGAGTCTGAAGAAGAGAAGTCAGAGGAGGATGTTGGCTTTGAGGAGGTGGAATACCAGCCACAGCAGGCGTCCCAGGGGGCTTGTTGTCACCTTTCGGGGACCCTTGGTGTTGTACGTGGCTGGGTGGAGGAAGAGACCTTCAATGATGTCAGTGAGGACAAGGAACGGGACATGGCTAGCTGGTATCCAACCTTGTGCAAATGGGGAGTTTGCGGTTGTGCAAATGGACTGACTGACTGTTAAACGGGGAGTTTGGTCTGTCAGAGTTTGGTCTGTCACTGTGAAGCGGGCGACGGGCGTAACCCTTACACTACTTGACCGCTAAAACATCATACCTGATCGTATTCACACACTGGATGTTTTAGTGCTGGTTTACACTGCCGCTACCACTAAAGTAGCGTCGCTTCCAGTGCGACTTTGGCTCGACTTAGCGCGACTTTGGCGCGACCTCATCGCGAGGCGACTTTTTATTTGGCCAATCACAATATCATGTTTTGTGACCGTCACCTAATTTCCTTTTCCTGTTTTTTGTTTTACATATTTCCCCATGTGTGCAGTGTTGTCTGTGTCATAGCTCAACTGATAGGCATGTTTGCCTTGGCATATCATATTTCAGCTTGCCAGAAAGAAAAAAAGACAGCTGGAAAGACACTGCATTAGTTTTCTACTAAAAATTATGAGAAAAATGCTGTTTTTTTGGGGTTCTGGACATACTACAGAGCTGAAACTTGACAGGTACACTTTTTAGACCCCCCAGACACTAAATACAAAAAATGACATGCCTGCCTAAAAAAATGCCCGATAAATGCCTGCAAGAAAAAAAGCCAGCCGCAGAGAAGCCATATTCCTGAAAATATAAGAAAAATGCTGTTTTTTAGGGGTTCTGGACATGCTACAGAGCTGAAACTTGACAGGTACACTTTTTAGACCCCCCAGACACTAAATACAAAAAATGACATGCCTGCCTAAAAAAATGCCCGATAAATGCCTGCAAGAAAAAAAGCCAGCCGCAGAGAAGCCGTATTCCTGAAAATATAAGAAAAATGCTGTTTTTTAGGGGTTCTGGACATGCTACAGAGCTGAAACTTGACAGGTACACTTTTTAGACCCCCCAGACACTAAATACAAAAAATGACATGCCTGCCTAAAAAAATGCCCGCTAAATGCCTGCAAGAGAAAAAGCCAGCCGCAGAGAAGCCGTATTCCTGAAAATATAAGAAAAATGCTGTTTTTTAGGGGTTCTGGACATGCTACAGAGCTGAAACTTGACAGGTACACTTTTTAGACCCCCCAGACACTAAATACAAAAAATGACATGCCTGCCTAAAAAAATGCCCGCTAAATGCCTGCAAGAGAAAAAGCCAGCCGCAGAGAAGCCGTATTCCTGAAAATATAAGAAAAATGCTGTTTTTTAGGGGTTCTGGACATGCTACAGAGCTGAAACTTGACAGGTACACTTTTTAGACCCCCCAGACACTGAATACAAAAAATGACATGCCTGCCTAAAAAAATGCCCGCTAAATGCCTGCAAGAAAAAAAGCCAGCCGCAGAGAAGCCATATTCCTGAAAATATAAGAAAAATGCTGTTTTTTAGGGGTTCTGGACATGCTACAGAGCTGAAACTTGACAGGTACACTTTTTAGACCCTCCAGACACTAAATACAAAAAATGACATGCCTGCCTAAAAAAATGCCCGCTAAATGCCTGCAAGAGAAAAAGCCAGCCGCAGAGAAGCCGTATTCCTGAAAATATAAGAAAAATGCTGTTTTTTAGGGGTTCTGGACATGCTACAGAGCTGAAACTTGACAGGTACACTTTTTAGACCCCCCAGATGCTAAATCCAAAGAAATTTTTTATTTTTATTTTTTTTTAATTTTTCCAATAATTGGCTCTCTATCAAAAAATTATAATTTTTAAGAACTTTTTTTTGCGTGATCCCTCTCCGGCATGCCACAGTCCAGGTGTTAGTCCCCTTGAAACAACTTTTCCATCACTATTGTGGCCAGAAAGAGTCCCTGTGTGTTTTAAAATTCGCCTGCCTATTGAAGTCTATGGCGGTTCGCCCGGTTCGCGAACATTTGCCGATGTTCGCGTTCGCCGTTCGCGAACGGCGAATTTTAGGTTCGCGACATCACTATTCACCATCACTGGAATTTAAGGACAGATGGGTGAGGGGTTGAATTGCTTCATTTTTGTCAGCATGGTCCATTGTTCCCTTTGCCATGAGGTTTCTGAGCAGGAAGTTCACTCCTTATATGGTCATCCCAGGAAGTTCTGAAGAGACGGTTGGTCAGAAAAGGACTTCCGTCTAACTTTTTAACCCCTGGAGGGATTTCTATGATTTTTGGTTATGTTTGCATTTGAAGTATGCTGATTCTGAAAATGTAAGTTTTAGTTGAATGTGATGAATATTTTAGAAGTTATGAAAATGTTGCTTACTGCCTGAGGTGGCTATTGTCAGGTGTGCTAATGCTAATGACCACACCTGTTGTCTGCTAAGGGAGGTATTGACACAGAGTAATGTGTATTGAGGGCTCGTTGGGGAACCATTGTTCTGTGTCTGACTATTGATTGCCCCCTGGGGCTTCTGTCTTCTTGCATTGGTCAAAGCTATCTGACCAATCACTACTGACTCATTTTCAAGCCCTCATTTGCATTGGGCAAAGCTATCTGACCAATCCCTGTTGACTCATTTCAAGCCCTCATTTACATGGATATTCCACTTTCTGTATAAAGTGTGCTGTGTTCTTCCAATAAATTGTCTTCCTGCTTGAACTTACATACAGCCTGCTTGGTGTTTGTTCTAATGGATTCCGAACGGCACATAGCTGTAGTTCGGATCCCGGATCCTTGGTTGACCGAACCATCAGACGATGCGATCTACAAGCTGACTGACTAGAAACAGACTAGAAACAGAGGAGTGTCGGGAGAGCGGACAGGGCGAGCAAGGGTCTCGTCACATTGGTTGGCAGCGGTGGGATTTGCTCTCCAGTTACCGGGACACTCCAAACCACCACAGTAAATGACCAGCTATGCAGCATGCAGGATAGCCACGCTGAGAGACTTACTTGAGAGCCGCGGAGGGACCAGTGGGACAAAGAACAAGGCCACCCTCATCAGTGAGCTGGCCGAGATGGATCAGAGGGAGGGTGATGCAGGACCCCGGTCAGTTGAAGACTTGTTTCAGCAACGAGTTCGGGAGCGGTTGGCATTATATGGTGCTAGCCCATCAGAGACCGCCATACAGAATGCCATTAGAGACATCCAGCTGCAGGATGAGCGACAAGAGAAAGAACTAGAACGACAAGAGAAAGAACGGGAGCGACAAGAGAAAGAACGAGAACGGCAACATGAGCAGAAAATGGCAGAAATACGTCAATCGGAGAAAACGCCTAAAGATGCAGCGACTGTCCGTAAGTTGCCCTTTCGGGCGTTCAAACTATTTAAGGAAGGAGAGGAGGAAATTGATGCATTCCTGCAGGACTTTGAGAGACTATGCCAGATACATGAAGTACTGTCCCAAGATTGGGTCGCCTTACTGGCGAGTAATTTAACTGGCAGAGCGGCGGATGCATATCGGGCCCTGGAGGACGAAGACGCTAAAGACTACGACCGGGTAAAAGAAGCTTTGCTAGCCCGATTTGCCATTACACCCGAAGCCAGCCGGATTAAGTTTCGAGAATCCCGGAAACAAACCAACACAACATACGTGGAGTGGGCACATCGTATGCAGCGGAACCTTAAGAGCTGGTTCCAGGGAAGCCACGCTCATACCATAGAGGACATCACCCAGCTAGTACTATTAGAACAGTTTTTTAACCACACCCCTCCGGCAGTACGGGATTGGGTGCGAGATAAACAACCACAGACGGTACAGCAAGCGGCTACTCTGGCCGATGAATATCTGGACTCTCGAAGGTCAGGCGAAAATGAGCGTTATCCACTATCTCGGCCCAGTTTACCAGCCTCTAAGCCGACTTCAGTACCTCCGTGGTCTGCCTCGAGACCCCCAGCCCGACCCAACCCTCCTACCGGACCTAAGTGCTATACCTGTAGCCAAACTGGTCATCTGCAACGACATTGCCCTAGCCAATCCACGAGGTATCGAGAGACTAATCATCCATCCAGACCAGCGGCTCATTGCTACCAGAATGAGCCCAACCATCGAGATGTTCAGGAAGAGTGCGGCGAACTTTTCGAAGCGGATCCTGTCCAAGCCGCTGCCGGAGATAATCGGCAGCACCATCGCCAGGCAGTATGGGTTAATGGGCAGCCGGCCCAGGGACTCCGCGATTCCGGGGCTACGATTACCCTCATCCAGCCTCACATGATTCCCCAGTCAGCCCGGACCGGCCAGACTGTTGCAGTCAGGGTAGCAGGGGGCCAGGTGCTACGTTTATCCACCGCCCAAGTCCTCTTGGATTGGGGCTCAGGGGAGCGATATGTGCGAGTGGGATTATTACGCGAGTTACCCGCAGAAGTACTTTTGGGGAACGATTTGGGCCATTTAACTTCCTCTTATGCCCCAGAGGCCACCATGGCCGGGACCACCAGACGTCACAGCCACAGTCGCTCTCCCATGTCAAATCGAAGGCGGCATATAGGAAGTCGAGTACGTCCGGTAAATCCTGATCCTAACTGCTGTTTGGGCGTGTTTGGCCTAAGTCTTTAGACCACGGAGCGAGATCTAAGAGAAGTATTTTCAACATATGGTCCAATGGCTGATGTATCCATTGTGTATGATCGGCAGTCTCGACGTTCCAGGGGTTTCGCGTTTGTCTGCTTTGAAAATGTTGAAGACGCAAAGGAGGCAAAAGAACGTGCAAATGGAATGGAACTTGATGGAAGACACATACGTGTAGATTTCTCAATTACACAAAGGCCCCACACCCCTACACCAGGAATATACATGGGAATGCGGAGGGGTTATCCTGACAGACAGACCTAGAACCTTAAGACTACTTTTCCAACATTCTCGAGTTGACCCGTTCGGGGTCCCACTGTGGCTGTTGGACTGTTTACCCAGGGGAAGATATGTGATGGTGTTCACCATCACTGGAATTTAAGGACAGATGGGTGAGGGGTTGAATTGCTTCATTTTTGTCAGCATGGTCCATTGTTCCCTTTGCCATGAGGTTTCTGAGCAGGAAGTCCACTCCTTATATGGTCATCCCAGGAAGTTCTGAAGAGACGGTCGGTCAGAAAAGGACTTCCGTCTAACTTTTTAACCCCTGGAGGGATTTCTATGATTTTTGGTTATGTTTGCATTTGAAGTATGCTGATTCTGAAAATGTAAGTTTTAGTTGAATGTGATGAATATTTTAGAAGTTATGAAAATGTTGCTTACTGCCTGAGGTGGCTATTGTCAGGTGTGCTAATGCTAATGACCACACCTGTTGTCTGCTAAGGGAGGTATTGACACAGAGTAATGTGTATTGAGGGCTCGTTGGGGAACCATTGTTCTGTGTCTGACTATTGATTGCCCCCTGGGGCTTCTGTCTTCTTGCATTGGTCAAAGCTATCTGACCAATCACTACTGACTAATTTTCAAGCCCTCATTTGCATTGGGCAAAGCTATCTGACCAATCCCTGTTGACTCATTTCAAGCCCTCATTTACATGGATATTCCACTTTCTGTATAAAGTGTGCTGTGTTCTTCCAATAAATTGTCTTCCTGCTTGAACTTACATACAGCCTGCTTGGTGTTTGTTCTAATGGATTCCGAACGGCACATAGCTGTAGTTCGGATCCCGGATCCTTGGTTGACCGAACCATCAGACGATGCGATCTGCAAGCTGACTGACTAGAAACAGACTAGAAACAGAGGAGTGTCGGGAGAGCGGACAGGGCGAGCAAGGGTCTCGTCACATTAACAAAGTTTGAAATATCCAATAACTTTTGTTCCACTTCATGATTGTGTCCCACTTGTTGTTGATTCTTCACAAAAAAATGACAGTTTTATATCTTTATGTTTGAAGCCTGAAATGTGGCAAAAGGTCGCAAAGTTCAAGGGGGCCGAATACTTTCGCAAGGCACTGTATGGCACCACTCTGTACATGTAAACCTTATAATCCAGAATAAGCTACCATATAACAATACACAACTTAATTTTCCCAAACGAAAAATAGGTCTTTGTCCTTACTACGTCAGGAGTCAGAATGCAGGGGAAACTGTACCTTACCATAATGCTCAAGTATAAATGTATTCTAGGAAAAACTGCCATTTAAAGTTTAAGTGTCTTCTATTGAGTAGAAAGCATAATCTATGCTAGCAGTGAAGATGAACCAATACAGAAATTGGAGAAAAAAAAAAGTATACAGTCATAGACAAAAATGTTGGCATCCCTGCATTTCTGTCAAATAATGCACCACTTCAACCAGAAAATTGTTGCAATTACAAATGTTAGGCACTCTCATGTTTATTTCTTTTGTTCGTATTGGTATGACACAAAAACGTGGAGCAACAAAAAGCCCAATCAGACACATTCCACGCGAAACTCTAATAATGGACTGGACAAAAATGATTGGCACCCTCAGTTTAATATTTGGTGGCACACCCATTGAAAAAAAAAAAAAAGCTGAAATCAATTGCTTCCTGTAACTATCAATGGAGTTTCTTACACCTCTCTATTGGAATTTTGGACCACTCTTCTTCTGTTAACTTCTTCAGGTCTCTCAGATTGGAAGGATTCCTTTTCCCAACTGCTGTTATGAGATCTCTCCACGGTGTTCTATGAGATTTAGATCTGGACTCATTGCTGGCCAGATCAGTACTCTCCAGCGCTTTGTCTTAAACTATTTCTGGGTGCTTTCTGACGTGTGCTTTGGGTCATCGTCCTGCTGAAAGAACCATGACCTCTAGGCCCTACATTGCACCCCAGAATTCTTTGGTAGTCTTCAGATTTCATAATGCAACCCCAAAACATCAGTGAACCTCCACCATGCTTGACTGTATTCTTTCTTTTAAGCATTTGACCCCCGGAAGATTTACCCCTCTTCATGACCAGGCCATTTTTTGCATTACGGCACTGCGATACTTTACCTGACAATTGCACAGTTGTGCGACACTATACCTAAATAACATTTATGTCCTTTTTTTACCCACAAATAGAGCTTTCTTTTGGTGGTATTTGATCACCTTTTTTTAATTTTTTGCACTATAAAACAGAAAAAGACAGACAATTTAAAAAAAAAAAAAAAAGACAAAATAGTTTTTACTTTCTGCTATAAATTACATCCAATAAAAAAATGAATTTCTAAATCAAATTTAGGCCAATATGTATTCTGCTACCTATGTTTGGATAAAAATATCCCAATAGGTGTATATTGATTGGTTTGCACAAAATTTATAGCGTCTACAAACTAAGGGATATTTTTATTAATTGTTTACTAGTAATGGTGGCGATCAGCGACTTGTATAATAACAGGAGAGTCGCTGGTGGGGTGCACGCGCCCCAGACCTTGAAGTGCAGGATCACATACTAGGTACGTGATCCTGTGCAGCAGAGCCACCTTGCCGCTGTATATACAAGTTTTCCTGGCCCTACCTCACGTCAGCACACAACGGGTTAACACCTCCTCTGGAGCCCACAGGACCACCTCTTCCTAGCTAAATAAAAGACAGCCCCTCCCTCACTGAAGTGTTCTTTTTTTTGGTCATGCTCCAGACCACCTGTGGATTGCAGTTGGTAAGTACTTTGTTTGCTGCAAGGATCATCCCCCCCCCCCTGAACCTACCCCTCCATGTTCAGCCTCTCATGGAGTTGGAAGACCCTGAATGTTGGACGGTAAACCCTCCTGAAAATGGGTGCCCTGTGTGCCGGGCCGCGGGCAATGTTGCTTAAACAGCACAAATATTCTACTGGTGTGGTATTAGTAAGCTCTGCAATGTCACCATTGGATTTTTTCCTGTCTTGTACAGGCAGCGTGCCGCACTGCTCTCCTGGCTTTGTCTTTGGTCTGAGAGCGGCGGTGGATATGTCACAGGGGGCAGGGAGAAGTGGCGGTGCATGTTAGTGACTGCCAGTCAGCATGCAGCAGCTTAAACAGTCTTAGAGCAGGCAGAGGAACTGGTTTCTCTCCTCTCTGCAGTCCTGACAGTTTTCTCTCGTGAGGTAAAGACTTGTTGTGTTTGCTCTGCTGCGCTGTGCTGTACTGTGTTCCCGGGGGTTAGACAGTCTGACTGGTTTATGTCTCAGATTCTGTGTCTCCTGTCTGCCTCTGGAAGGACTTCCTGGCCTCACCTGCTGCTGCTTCTGAAGTAAGTAGATGAAAGCAGATGGGTCTAAAAGGGACAGAGTACCTGTTTTTTCTTGATGTGAGAATTATGATTTTTTTTCATATTTCTTCTTTGTATGAGCTCACCACACCTGTCAGTGGCACAGAAGACAAAAAGGTAGGATGGGGGCAGCGTGGGACAATTTTTTAAAAGAGTGCTCAAGGAGTGCAAAGTATGGTGTTTTGCTTTTTTTTTTTTTTTTTTTTTTTTTTTTTTTTTTTAGGTGCAGAGGCCCTAAACGCAAAACATAAGACCCGCCACTGGTTATCTCCCGACCAGGACAATATGCATTCCTCAGATTCCCGCACAGGGCGGTTTTCATGCTCCTCAAGCAGCTCACATGGCAATGGCTCAGATGCGTTTGATGTATTAATTTGCATGTATTGCCTCAAAATGACAATGGATAAGGAAGGGGATGCACAAATTTCAAAGCCTAAAGGCTGTAAAAGAAAATATGCAGCAAATATCCATGCCCCATTCAAGACGCAGGCCCAACGTCACGGAAAGCACACAGATATTTCCAAAAATGCGAAAAAGGAAGGGCCTTCTTTTCCCATGATGATAGAATTAAAAGCTCATTGAGGAAGAATGGGAGAGATCTGTCATCTGTTTTTTGTGGCATGCTAGTCTGATGTGGAAAGTGAAGAGATTATTTTCATACCAATTTTCCCGTACGACAGAATTCTACTTCAGAAGTGATGTCATGTGCTGGATTGCTTTGTATGTGTTCTTTCGTCTCTGAGCATGCCTAGTCTTGCTCTTAAGATTTTTTTTTTCCGTCGAAATCTGTACTAATCAGACAAAAAATCGGACGTTGTATTACGGAGAAAAAAAATTATATAGCCTGCACATCAGGATTTTGTCAGCCGAAAAGTCGGAGTTGGCTGTCGAAAGCACCATACTAACAATCCGAAAATCGGCAGATCGGTCGTCGGACGGATTTTCCCTACAGATTTTCTTATCGTGTGTACGGGCCTTAAGGGTCTCCAAGGTTTATCCAATGAAGCTGTCTGATGCATGTTTAAGCAACGCACTTCCAGGAGTGGATGGGGCCTGCTAGAGTCTGATGCGCAAGTGTTTTTGCCTTTCAATACCTTTAGGGATCCTACATTTTGAAAAGTGGACTAGGTTCACACCAGATGCAGTCCAATGTGTTTTTATTCTGGGTCAAAGATGAACAGTGTTTACCATGAATTCCAATGGCGTACGCCACACCAGTGCAGTGTAGTGTGTTCCAGTACAGTCAACTAAAGGAGAACATGTTGCACTTTTTCTGTATGGAACACGTCTATAACATGGCAAAACGCATTAAAAAAAGCACCTGAACACTTCAAATTGTGCATGCAGAAAGGCCCCTTCAACTCAAAAGCTGTGCTGAACTGGCCCGCAGACTTGCAGAAAATCTATACTGTGCCAGGTTTTTTGCCTGCTGATTAGCAACAGCATTAACTATAATGTTAAAAGCATTAAGAAATGGCCTTTAATTCAAGTGGAACATGCAGGAGTGGGCATGGTTCTGAAGGACTTAAACCTGGCTGCTGACTTTTGCCCAAGGCTTCAGTAGACCTAGTTTTAGGGCTGGCACATTAAGTCACACTGATGAGAGCTTTGTGGTTGTGCCACTGGAGGGTGAATGAAGCATCCACACAAGCCCATTGTAACATTCTCCATAATAGGAGGCTGTTTGGCAGAACGCTGGACGAAGCGAGTGACTGACAAAAGAAATGTTGAGATTGTGGCCGCAGTCTAACAAGAGGAAACAGCCATCTTTTTTTTCTCAAGTCGTCAATCTTCAGAAGGGCTCAGGAGGCCAATCTTATAGGCCAGACTGAAACTTAAAAAAGAAATGTAAGGGGCCACAGAACAGCCCCTTAGAACGGCTGCAATGAGGGATGCTCAAACCAACTTGGTTAGAAATTTCAAAAAACTTTATTGAAGAGCAATTGACACATTGTCTAAAAATACCCCTACACAAGGGAAGAATATACAAGTGATTACAAGGTGCAAAGGTTAATAACCAACAACAAACAAGACAGACATAAAACAATGACTCACACTCACAAGGCCGGCCATGCATTCATACCAGAAGATCTGACCAACAGATACCTGAGCGAGCTGCATACATTCCTACTACCGGAATATGTGAATGCCGCTGGTTCATGGGTCTGCTGGTTGGCATGCCACAATGTGTTGGAATTACTTATGGATGTGTATGACCAAAAACTTCACCAACAATTCATCAAAATCATAGACATCATAATATGTAATCCCATCTAGTCAACCTAATACTTCTAAACCGAAAGAATTGATGGTTAAACAGATCTTGAGTCCGCATTGCAGGAATTCAAATAAATAGAAGTACTGGTTCATTATTCAGACTCAGACCAAACCTTTACACTCCTATTCATAGATGGATAAAGATCTTTTTAGCTCTTAACTTCCAGTGCAGTCCCGGTGTGGGAGGGTGTAACTAGAGGAATGTCTGCATGCCGACAAAGATGGGCTGTAAGTAGTGCCAGTCCTTCAGAATGGACAATGACTGATGTCCTAAAAAAGGGGTGAAGTTTGGGCCCACTTGAATTTTGAGTAGCAATATCAGACCGACATTATCACCTTGCAACAGAAAGTCTCTCCTTAATATGTAGATATTGGTGCGGGAGCTGGGGAGAGATGCAGTATGACTTGGTGACTGCGCGGGCTCACACCATGATTAAGCTGTATTTAATATGGGTAAATTGCCATTGGCCCATCGGTGGCCATTCACTTGATTGCATTAGCTTTGCTATATGCCCAAAACAGCCGGTGTTCACTGCCTTTTCTCTATCCCCTACTGCCAGTTAGCTATTGCTCACCGTTCACATGCTACTTCTGGTGGAAGGGCTTCTGTTGTCCCTCAGCGGGTGTTGTTGGAATGAAGGCCCGATAAGCAGGTTCGGCTCCGGCGTGCCACGAGGAGGCAGCGTGTACCGTGTGTCGCGGTGTTACAACGCCATGGGCGGGAGCTGGAACGCATCGGTGGCTCTTCCGGGTGACGAGCGGCCGGCGTGTGACGTCAATGCGTTTCACGTGCGTGACGCACGCTTCGTCAGGACGTCATTGGATAGTACAGAAGATCAATATAAAGGGAAGTAGCCTGATTGGCAAGTGCTGTCAGGTGGCAACACAACAGACATTCCTCTATTACCGCTTCCTGTGTAGTTAAAAACCGGATGGTAAAACGCCATCTTGTGGTAAAAAACAGGTAATGCTTATTATTTCGTATCCACTGACAGATATGGCGTGGCTCCAGAACTCAGTTCAAAATTTTCAGAGACAGCATTATGTTATATCAAAGCATAAGTCAACTTACAACTCAGGGTATAATAAAATCCCATAGATCAATCTCATCACTAAGTGATGTTTATTACTGCCATATTTCAAACTCGTCTAACAAGTCACATGGCATTTACTCCGATAATTACTGTGGTGGACACAGTATGGAATAGTCGTGTAGTTAAACGAATACTAGATTTGATTGACCGTGCAAGGAACACATTGCTCGGGTACAGGTCAAGCATTACCCCTGACCTAAGTGCTGCTGCATATTTAAAGAGAGGCATTTTTTTTAAGAAAAGATTTTTACATTTCAATCAAGCTAGAGTGTAGGGATATGGTTTTGTACATAGGCCTTAGTCCCATGGGAGGAGACATTTATATATTTATATCAGCCTTAGTTGGCGTGCTAACGAGAAGGTCCCTGGTCGATTTTCCTCCATATATGAAGGACTGATATGGTTCAAACAAAATAAGACAGATTAGAAAGGGGCTCTCAACACACAGTCCAATAAGAAATATCAAGAATACTGAGTGATATAAACTAATAACGTGGGGAAGGAGTCAACCTCCACATTTTATTTATAACTCCTCAATAGTGCGACCTTCTATAATTGATGTCATATTCTGCCCAGTTTTTCACCTTTTTACCCAACTGAGGCCACTACGCCATGACTAACCCCAGTATACCACTTCTTGGAACAGAAATTTCCCCTAAAAGGCCCACAAAACGAATTCCTTCTGGAATTACTCGAATTCTCCTTACCAATAATGTCTTTCAATTCTCTAACCACTTTTATCAGCAAATTAGAGGCTACGGCTATGGGTGCCCCATGGGCACCTTCATATGCTTGCCTGCACCTCGGTATGTGGGAGGAGGAAGTGGTGTACACCTCGTCTATGTACCTCAGCCACGCGCTGACCTGGCTGAGGTACATAGACGATGTGCTCATGGTCTGGGACGGTACACCACTCGAGTTAGAGCAGTTTATGTCGGAACTCAATGCTAATCAACGTAGCATTCGGTTGACCTACACTGTCGATAGGAAAATTATTTCCTTTCTAGACCTGAATGTTGAACTTAGAGAAGGAAAAATAGTCACCACCACATTCCGGAAACCAACAGCTGCCAATACCCTCCTCAGGGCAGATAGCTACCACCCAACCAGCCTTAAAATGGGGATCCCAGTAGGACAATTTATCCGCATTAAGCGCAACTGTTCATCAGGTGAGGATTACATCCGGGAATCAAGAGAACTCTATGCGAGGTTCCGCGAAAGAGGTTACTCTCACCGAATGATCAGGAGGGCAAGGAGGAAGGCAGCAGTCAGGGATAGAGATGATCTCTTGACCTCAAACAAGCCAAAATTAGAAAATTCCAATCTACCGCGCTTAATTACCAAATATGGCTGCCACTGGAATGAGGTGAGACAAATACTTGAATCACACTGGCACATACTACAGAAAAATGAACAACTGAAAAATATAGTGGGCCCACGACCACTACTAATGGCCAAAAGAGCCACAAATCTCAATGACCACCTGGTGCGCTCTGAGTTTATACGCACTCCTAAAACTAATTGGTTTACCGAATTACAACCTCTAAAAGGAATGTACCCATGTGGTCATTGTCAGATCTGTAGCCATGTGGTGAAATCACAAGTCTATACTGACTCACAAGCAAAGGTAATTTATAGAGTTGAGTCCTTCATAAACTGCTCTACCTCCCGAGTACTGTACATTATTGAGTGCCCATGTCAAAAAATGTACGTGGGTAAGACTAAAAGGCAACTACGCACAAGAATAGGGGAACATCTAAAAAGTGTACGTCTCAAAGAAGAGACCCCCATCGGCATACATTTTGCCGAAAAGCACAACAGCGACCCCTCAGGCTTGAAGGTGATGGGTTTTTGGGCTTTAAAGATATCCTCTAGAAGAGGTGATTTTGATAGAGTCCTGTTAAAAGAGGAGAAGGCATGGATTTTCCGACTTCAGACTTTGGTACCTTTAGGCTTGAATACAGACATGAGCCTTCGTATCTTTCTGGAGCCGTAGAACCTTGGGGTTAATCATGGCGTAGTGGCCTCAGTTGGGTAAAAAGGTGAAAAACTGGGCAGAATATGACATCAATTATAGAAGGTCGCACTATTGAGGAGTTATAAATAAAATGTGGAGGTTGACTCCTTCCCCACGTTATTATTTTATATCACTCAGTATTCTTGATTTTTCTTATTGGACTGTGTGTTGAGAGCCCCTTTCTAAGTCTTATTTTGTTTGAACCATATCAGTCCTTCATATATGGAGGAAAATCGACCAGGGACCTTCTCGTTAGCACGCCAACTAGGGCTGATATAAATATATAAATGTCTCCTCCCATGGGACTAAGGCCTATGTACAAAACCATATCCCTACACTCTAGCTTGATTGAAATGTAAAAATCTTTTCTTAAAACAATGCCTCTCTTTAAATATGCAGCAGCACTTAGGGCAGGGGTAATGCTTGACCTGTACCAATGTACCAATGTGTTCCTTGCACGGTCAATCAAATCTAGTATTCGTTTAACTACACGACTATTCCATACTGTGTCCACCACAGTAATTATGGGAGTAAATGCCATGTGACTTGTTAGACGAGTTTGAAATATGGCAGTAATAAACATCACTTAGGCTCCATGCACACAGGGCGTCATAAAAACGTGCTCCAAAGCTGTTTACATAACGCCGGGAAACAGCAGCTGTAAAAACGTGCTTTCAGTAGCTTTTTCTACTAGCGTTATTGCACGTTTGGCCACAGTAGCTGTTAGCAGCGTTTTTTTTTGCCTCCATTCAAAATCAATGGTTCCCTATGGGAGCCTATTGATTTGAATGGAAGTCACACCGCAGGTCGGATCAAGGTGATCCGACTTGCGGTGCGACCTGCACTGTGAGAATCTTGAGGGGGAACTCCACGCCAAAATGGGGAAAAAAAACGGCGTGGGGTTCCCCCCCAGGTTCCAAACCAGGCCCTTCGGGTCTGGTATGGAATTTGAGGGTAGCCCCGCGCCGAAAAAATGGCGTGGGGTCCCCCCAAAATCCATACCAGACCCTTATCCGAGCATGCAGTCCGGCATGCCAGGAAAGGGGAGGGGACGAGCGAGCGGCCCCACCCCCCCTGGATCATACCAGGCAACACGCCCTCAACATGGGGGGGGTGTGGGTGCTTTGGGGCAGGGGGGGCTCTGCACCCCGCACCTCAAAGCACCTTGCCCCCATGTTGATGAGGACAAGGGCCTCATCCCCACAACCCTGGCCGGTGGTTGTGGGGGTCTGCGGGCAGGGGGCTCATCGGAATCTGGAAGCCCCCTTTAACAAGGGGGCCCCCCCAGATCCCGGACCCCCTCCCTATGTGAATGGGTATGGGGTACACTGTACCCCTACTCATTCACCCCATAAAATGCAGTGTATGGAAATAACGACAGGAGACGTTTTGGAAAATTTATTAAAAATCTTCATCCGGCTCTTGTCCTCTTCGGGGGTCTTCTGCTGTCTTCTCCTCTCCGAGGGTCTTCTGCTCTTTTGCTGTCCGCCCTTCTTGTCTTCTCCTCTCCGAGGGTCTTCTGCTGTCCGCCCTTCTGCTGTCCAATCTTCTTGTCTTCTCCTCTCCGGTCTTCTGCTCTTTTGCTGTCGGCTGTCGGCTGTCCTTCTTCCTCCGGTCCTCCTCCGACGACGTCTCCAGCGATTATGCCGGCCTCTGGTCTCCGCAGCTTATTATATAGCCATTAGGGGCGTGGCCGCCAGATGACGTCATCAGGAGACCACGCCCCCTCGTGTCACAGATGACGTCATCTGTGACACGAGGGGGCGTGGTCTCCCGATGACGTCATCTGGCGGCCACGCCCCTAATGGCTATATAATAAGCTGCGGAGACCAGAGGCCGGCATAATCGCTGGAGACGTCGTCGGAGGAGGACCGGAGGAAGAAGGACAGCCGACAGCCGACAGCAAAAGAGCAGAAGACCGGAGAGGAGAAGACAAGAAGATTGGACAGCAGAAGGGCGGACAGCAGAAGACCCTCGGAGAGGAGAAGACAAGAAGGGCGGACAGCAAAAGAGCAGAAGACCCTCGGAGAGGAGAAGACAGCAGAAGACCCCCGGAGAGGACAAGAGCCGGATGAAGATTTTTAATAAATTTTCCAAAACGTCTCCTGTCGTTATTTCCATACACTGCATTTTATGGGGTGAATGAGTAGGGGTACAGTGTACCCCATACCCATTCACATAGGGAGGGGGTCCGGGATCTGGGGGGGCCCCCTTGTTAAAGGGGGCTTCCAGATTCCGATGAGCCCCCTGCCCGCAGACCCCCACAACCACCGGCCAGGGTTGTGGGGATGAGGCCCTTGTCCTCATCAACATGGGGGCAAGGTGCTTTGAGGTGCGGGGTGCAGAGCCCCCCCTGCCCCAAAGCACCCACACCCCCCCATGTTGAGGGTGTGTGGCCTGGTATGATCCAGGGGGGGTGGGGCCGCTCGCTCGTCCCCTCCCCTTTCCTGGCATGCCGGACTGCATGCTCGGATAAGAGTCTGGTATGGATTTTGGGGGGGACCCCACGCCGTTTTTTCGGCGCGGGGCTACCCTCAAATTCCATACCAGACCCGAAGGGCCTGGTTTGGAACCTGGGGGGGAACCCCACGCCGTTTTTTTCCCCATTTTGGCGTGGAGTTCCCCCTCAAGATTCTCACAGTGCAGGTCGCACCGCAAGTCGGATCACCCTGATCCGACCTGCGGTGTGACTTCCATTCAAATCAATAGGCTCCCATAGGGAGCCATTGATTTTGAATGGAAGAAAAAAAACGTATAACGTGGCTTAACGCACGTTAAGCAACGTTATGAAGCCTTATGGAGCCTTTAGCAGCGTCAGACGTTTTTTGCAGCTTGACGCTGGAGCTCCTGAACCCACAGTTCCTGGGTTTTTTTTGGAGCTGTAAAACGCCTATGCCACTTGGAGCTCCTAAAAGCTCTATGTGTGCATGAGGCCATAGAATAACATGGATGGGCGTTCTGCAGCTGCAAAAAAAAACGTCTGACGCTGCTAACAGCAGCTGTAAAAACGTCCAGTGTGCATGAGGCCTTAGTGATGAGATTGATCTATGGGATTTTATTATACCCTGAGTTGTAAGTTGACTTATGCTTTGATATAACATAATGCTGTCTCTGAAAATTTTGAACTGAGTTCTGGAGCCACGCCATATCTGTCAGTGGATACGAAATAATAAGCATTACCTGTTTTTTTACCACAAGATGGCGTTTTACCATCCGGTTTTTTAACTACACAGGAAGCGGTAATAGAGGAATGTCTGTTGTGTTGCCACCTGACAGCACTTGCCAATCAGGCTACTTCCCTTTATATTGATCTTCTGTACTATCCAATGACATCCTGACGAAGCGTGCATCACGCACGCAAAACGCGTTGACGTCACATGCCGGCCGCTCATCACCCGGAAGAGCCACCGATGCGTTCCAGCTCCCGCCCATGGCGTTGTAACACCGCGACACACGGTACACGCTGCCTCCTCGTGGCACGCCGGAGCTGAACCTGCTTATCGGGCCTTCATTCCAACAACACCCGCTGAGGGACAACAGAAGCCCTTCCACCAGAAGTAGCATGTGAACGGTGAGCAATAGTTAACTGGCAGTAGGGGATAGAGAAAAGGCAGTGAACACCGGCTGTTTTGGGCATATAGCAAAGCTAATGCAATCAAGTAAATGGCCACCGATGGGCCAATGGCAATTTACCCATATTAATTCAGCTTAATCATGGTGTGAGCCCGCGCAGTCACCAAGTCATACTGCGTCTCTCCCCAGCTCCCGCACCAATATCTACATATTAAGGAGAGACTTTCTGTTGCAAGGTGATAATGTCGGTCTGATATTGCTACTCAAAATTCAAGTGGGCCCAAACTTCACCCCTTTTTTAGGACATCAGTCATTGTCCATTCTGAAGGACTGGCACTACTTACAGCCCATCTTTGTCGGCATGCAGACATTCCTCTAGTTACACCCTCCCACACCGGGACTGCACTGGAAGTTAAGAGCTAAAAAGATCTTTATCCATCTATGAATAGGAGTGTAAAGGTTTGGTCTGAGTCTGAATAATGAACCAGTACTTCTATTTATTTGAATTCCTGCAATGCGGACTCAAGATCTGTTTAACCATCAATTCTTTCGGTTTAGAAGTATTAGGTTGACTAGATGGGATTACATATTATGATGTCTATGATTTTGATGAATTGTTGGTGAAGTTTTTGGTCATACACATCCATAAGTAATTCCAACAGATTGTGGCATGCCGACCAGCAGACCCATGAACCAGCGGCATTCACATATTTCCGGTAGTAGGAATGTATGCAGCTCGCTCAGGTATCTGTTGGTCAGATCTTCTGGTATGAATGCGTGGCCGGCCTTGTGAGTGTGAGTCATTGTTTTATGTCTGTCTTGTTTGTTGTTGGTTATTAACCTTTGCACCTTGTAATCACTTGTATATTGTTCCCCTGTGTAGGGGTATTTTTAGACAATGTGTCAATTGCTCTTCAATAAAGTTTTTTGAAATTTCTAACCAAGTTGGTTTGAGCATCCCTCATTGCAGCCGTTCTAATGCCCCATACACACGTGCAGATTATCTGCAGACTTTTGTCTGCAGACTTACCTTTTCTATATAGTGCAAGGGCCTGCCGAATTGCATACAAATTGAAAGTGTTTAGGTTTGACCTCATATTATATGGTTTTGGTAAATCTGCAGACAAAAGTCTGCAGATAATCTGCACGTGTGTATGGGGCATAAGGGGCTGTTCTGTGGCCCCTTACATTTCTTTTTTAGCGCCATTTTGGCTGCGGTGGCTCCCTACTTACTATGTGAGACAATTTGGATCTCTAATAGGTCTCTTGACGGTTTGTGCCCAGTCATCACACAGGACACAATAGTCTCGTACTTAGGTGCACCTTCCTTTTTGTCCAGACTGAAACTTACCTGATCACAGTGACGGGAGCTCAAACTTCCTTTTTACATGGAATCAAATCCAGAGCAGGTTGCTAGACATTGGGAAAGTCTTTTGAAGGTGGGCCTGAACAGTGTCTTCCAATGGGAACCAGGATAGCCTCCTGTTTTGGAGGGCTTGGGAAACAAACATCAAAGACAGTTAGCTGGGAGTACAATCACTTAATCCTTTCATTCCTGATCAACAGATCCCAAGAAGAAAGAATTACTGCAAGATTATGTATAAGAATTCTACTGCAACAAGTCCATAGTGCTGCTGCCGCCAGAAGAACAAATCTGGGGGGTTTCTCCCCATTCTATCTAGTACCCAAGGCATCAGGAACTTTCCCAACTGTCTGGGTTTGCAGAAATTGAATGGGTACATACACAACAAAAGATTAAAGATGGAGTCCGTGCAAACTGTCATGGCTATAGCTCAGCATGAGGACCGGTTAGTCAATTGACCTGGCTAATGTATATTTCCATGTACCAGAGACATCTGAGATTTACAGTGACCAGCTGTGACTTCCAGTTCAGGCATTTGTCATTTTTAGAATTGACACAGCACCAAGAAACTTTTTGAACATTTTGGTTTTCAGTAGTGGCAGTAATTCATCTTTGGGGATAAGGCTCTACCACTATTTGGACGATGTTTTTGATTGTCGTATGTGTAAGCCAGTAGCTTGCAAAGCATCACAACCTTGTCCTAGAAATAATTTCTCAAGTTCAGTTGACTAGTGAACAAACAGGAAAAGCAGTTAACCCCTTCTTAATCTATGAAGGATCTTGGAGTAGTTTTTCATGCCCAAATAAGTCAAGTGGTCTTCCAAATGACAAAAATTTGCAAATTGTAAATTTGCGTACAAAAGAGTCATGGAGACAGCATTTATGTCAGCAAAGGACTGCATTGTCCCCATTGGGATGTTTTACAGCAGCCATTACAGTGCTGCCTTAGGCCAGGTGGCACATGAGGGTTTTTCAATTTGCCTTACTCAGTCAATGAGGTGGGCTGCCTATGAATCGGGTCTTTTTGTCTGCACCAAATAGCAAGAACTGTAGTTTTGGACACCAGTGTGCCTCTCAGCCCAGGAGATGGAATAATTCTGACGTCAGATGCCAGTCTGCAGAGACAAGTGCAAGGTCATTGGAAGCTAGTGGAATGCAAATGCTCTGACTTGAATGTAAGGCAGTTTTTTCTAGCATTGCAAGCCTTTTCAGGATCTTCCTCCAAGGGGCCGAATGAAGTTGATGATTGACAACAAGACAGCAGTAGCCTATATTGCCCACCAAGGGGGCGCCAAGTGTCTTTCTTTTCCTGGTACTTTTCGTAATAACGCTTTTTGCTGGACAAGAGCCGCTTATTGGCAGTTAACAGCAGTCTACTTACTGGGAAAGCAGGATCCACTAACGGATCAGTTGGGCAAATTGGTTTCCAACAATATGTACCTCAACTAGTATTGGCTCTATGGGGCATTCCAGCTGTAGTTCTCATAGAGAGTCCACTGAACACACATCTTCCAGTATTTGTAACAAGGTACAAAAGATGAAGTGATAGAAGGTGGATTCACAGTGCCATGGGTTTTTTTTTCTGTTGGTGTTCGTATTCCTCCAGTGTCCTCGATTATGAAGATTCTTCTGAACATTTGAACAGAGTATATTTATGCCATACAGGTGCTTTCCACCTGCCGAGGAGGCCTTACTTTTTAATTGCTCCCCCAGATGTCATCCACACCACCAATCCGGTTTCCGGTCAAACAAGATCTTTTATGCCAACGTCAATGGCAGCACCCCAATCCAGTGAGACTCTTAATAGTGTGGCTATTGAATTGGCTGGACTAGAGGTGCAGGGATTCTCATCCGAGGTGGTTCAGACCTTGAAGATCACAAGACCATGGACGCTACATATAAGATGATATGAAGGAAGTTTGTTCTGTTTGCTCAGCAAAAGTTATTTATTTTTTTTCCCTCTCGTGTCCCCCAGGTCTAGCCAATATCCTGGACATTTTTACATTCAGTGCTTGAGGTTGGTCTGGCATACAACTCAAAGTACAGGTCTCTGCCCTTTTTTCAAGCTGCAGATGGGTGGAAGAGCCATTGAACAAATGCTTCATGCAGGCTGTAATCCATATAAGGCCACCAAGGAAATCTTGTTCCCGTTTTGGGATTTAGGCTTGGCTCTGAAAGCACTAGTACAGGCAACCTTTGCTTCAATAGCTTCATTTTCATTGCGGTTTCCAGTGGTAAAACTAGTTCCTCTGACAGCAGTTGCTTCAGACAGAAGGATTTGGAGATTGCAGCACTTTCCTGCAAATATCCCTTTTGTGTATTTTTACCAGAAATAGTGATACTACGTCCAGCTCCAAGTGGTATCCAGTTTCCAGGAAAAACCAAGGGGCAGTCAGTCCAAGCATTCACATGGAGTCACTGAGTACAAAGCAGGAAGACTTCAGGTCCTTACACAAATTGCTAACCATGTACATGGAAAGGTCAAAGACATGAGGAAAGTGGACAATCCTTTCGTCAGGTTTTTGAATCTTCTATTGGTTTAGCAGGGTGATTAGATTTGGCATGCAGGAAGTAGGCCTTTCTGCTCAGGAACAGGGGCAAGCTCTTTTGACCAGAGGGATGGCAGCCTTTGGGGCAGTTATGTCAGGATTTCAGTGAAGAATATATAAGAGATGGCTAGCCCTTCATTTGACTTTACATGCTAGGCGTGCAGTCAGCAAGTTCTGTAAAGTTTGGGACGAGACATATAAATTATTTTTGTCTTTGGCAACTTTTCTTGGATTGTCAATGTTTCTTTTCATGTATTCTCTCCCGCCCATTTATTCAGCTAGTTATATCCTGTTGTGTGCGGACGTGAGGTAGGGCCAGGAATATGGAAAATTGTTATACTTACCGTAATTTTCTTTTCCTGGCCTATCCTCACGTCAGCACAGGACTCCCTCCCTAGTGGCCTGTCGCAGGCTAAGTTATCGAACACTTCAGTGGGGGGAGGGGCTGTCTTTTATTTAGCTAGGAAGAGGTGGTCCTGTAGGCTTTAGAGGAGGTGTTAACCCGTTGTGTGCTGACGTGAGGATAGGCCAAGAAAAGAAAATTATGGTAAGTATTTAATAACAATTTTCCATAATATGGTCAGCAGGTGGTTAAAGGCCTCATTTCTTTTTCTGAAAACAGTAGATTGATGGGCTTTACCAAGAAGCTGCAATTTAGTTTCGTCTCTCCACAACACATTCGCTCAAAAGGCTTTTGGCTTCCTCGGAGCAAACTCCTATCTGGCTTTTTAGATTTCTGTGTCAGCAATGGAGTCCTCCTAGGTCTCCTACCATAGCATCCCTTTCCATTCAGATGGCAACATATAATGGGAGCTGACACAGTTGTACCTTGTGCCTAAAGGGCAGTATAAATTTGTCTGGAAGTTAATCAATGTTATTAATCCACCATTCGAACAATCCTTTGTTGCAATCTTTGATCAATTTTTCTCTTTCATGCACGTCCAGAGAGATTAGCCACAGTGCCATGGGCTTTAAACTTCTTGACAATGTTGGGCACATGGGACACAAGGAACATTAAGATCTCTGAAACCTCATTGGGTTACAAGCAAAGATCCATCCAACTAGGATTGTAAAATGTTTTCATCCTCATTCTTGATCATATGCTCCTAATCTGTTGGAGTTTTTTAATGGCCAATATCTACAATTGTTATTATTTCTATAATTGTTGTTCCTCCTTTACGCTAATTGTAGCTTTATATTGAGTTAATACAATTTATTAAAAAAAAAAAAGATTGAGATTGTCCATATTGTCTTTGCTTTTCCACAATTTTTATCCTTGAACGCTCAGACAATTCTTTTGCTGCTTTTTCTCTTCTCCATGCTCCGTGTGGCACAGACACAACAAAAAGGTTGAACCCATTTTTTTTCACCATGTTAACTGGTTGCTGGTGTGATTTCTATATTTTCAATGAATGTTAATTGATAACGGTGATTTTATTTACAAATTACAGGAGCATCACAAACATGGAATGCAATTATTTATTACAATTTTTGAAAAAGGTACCCATAAATTTTGTCCAGTCCATTTTTGGACATTTGCAAGAAACGTGTCAGATTTGGCTTTTAGTTATTCACCTTTTTGTGTCATACCAATACAAACAAAAGAAATAAACAGGAGAATGCCTAACCAATTGTAATTGCAACACTTTTCTGGTTGAAGCTGTGCATGATCTGACAAAAATGCAGGAGTGCCAATATTTTTGGCCATGACTGTATAGATCTATATCTTGCTACATACTCCTTTGTGACTGGCTACCATAGAGCCTAATGCCCCGTACACACGTGCAGATTAGCTGAAGACTTTTGTCTTCAGATTTACCTTTTCTATGTAGTGCAAGGGCCTGCCGGATTGCATACAAATTGAAAGTGTTTAGGTTTGACCTCATATTATATGGTTTTGGTAAGTCTGCAGACAAAAGTCTTCAGATAATCTGCACGTGTGTACGGGGCATTATGCCCCATACACACGTGCAGATTATCTGCAGACTTACCAAAACCATATAATATGAGGTCAAACCTAAACACTTTCAATTTGTATGCAATCCGGCAGGCCCTTGCACTACATAGAAAAGGTAAGTCTGCAGATAATCTGCACGTGTGTACGGGGCATTAAGCTGGCCATAGACAGACTGAAGTTCAGTAGGGGCCAGCTGAATGTCGATCCGTGTGTGGCACCCCCGATCAACTTCTGTCAAACAGACAAGCTGGAAAACATTTGTCAATCAGCAGCTGCTGATCAGTGTGATAGTGGAGAGTCCTGCTGTCAATACTTTGGGGGAGATTTACTAAAACTGGAGCACTAAGAATCTGGTGCAGCTGTGAATGGCAGCAAATCAGCTTCTAACTTCAGCTTATTAAATTAGGCTTGGACAATAACATGGAATCTGATTGGTTTCTATGCAGAGCTGCACCAGATTTTGCACTTTCCAGCTTTAGTAAATCCCCCCTCCCCAAACTGTCTTAGGCTTCTTTCACACGGTCCGCCTCCGCAGGCGGATCCGTGTTGCTCAGCGGGGATCGATCCGCGATCCCCGCTGAGCCGGGCGGGTGACAGCTCCGTCTCCGCTTGCAGAGCGGAGAGGGAGGTGTCTCAGCCCCCGCTGCCCTCTATGGGGGATCGGAGGAGAGCGGACCGCTTGTCCGCTCTCATCAGATCCGCTCCGCTCCGATTACTGAACGGATGGAAAAATAGGGTTTCCATCCGTCCAGATTTCAGCACAGGATCGGATGCGGATGGCAGCGGGTGTCAGCGGAGGTGACCTCCGCTGACACCCGCTGCCCCATAGAGCTGCATGGAGGATCCGATCAGATCCGCCTAAAAAACTGACAGGCGGATCTGATCGGACCGCCCGTGTGAAAGAGCCCTTAGTGTTAGTGAAGGGGCTTCTCCATCCATACACCTTGCTTGTGTGAATGGAGGAATAGGTTTTGCTTTCCCCCCCATTTAGCCCGCTGGCTGAATGAAACACAAAAACAATCCAGCTATGGCCTTACAAATAGATACTTTCAAACATGAAGGTTTAACCTAAGATTAAACAAACACTCAACTGAAAATAAAGTGAACAACAGTATGCATAACAAAAAAAAAAAAAAAAAAAAGAATTGTGTTCTTGCCTTGATAAGGCAACAAAAGCTTTTATTTTTAACTTTGGCATACAAGTGAAATCATAAGTGTTTTGAAAGTCCAGTTGGTTTTCATAATAGTTCAGACTATTACTGTTCATGCATTTTTATTTTAAAACAAATTTTAGTTGATTACAAAAAAAATATAGCTTGCATTTTTTGTTAGCTGCAACATGTCATGTGTTAGTGTACCATGAAAGGAAAGCCCTTGGCCATTCTATATTGCGTTGCAACATGCACATTGGCTACACATGCCAGAATATTATGGTGATCGGTAATCTCCCAACACCTCCTTATTTTAAAATGATTGCACAACAATGCAATAAAAAGGTCATCAGGTTTCAGTCACAAGAGTGGAGCAACATGTTATTTGTAGAGTGATTTAAGTGTCGGGTCACACTTATGCGATGCGGGAAGGCTGCGAATTCACAGCCTGTTCCCGCATCGCAAACGCATCCTTGGCAGTTCACACTGCCATATGCGATACGCTGGGGGTGTCAATGAAATGTTAACGGCACCCCCAGTTTGATCGCATATCGCAGTGCGATCTTTACAGTTCGCACAGGATCGGATGGCACAAGTGTGATCCACTGTGCGATCCGATCCTGATGTGGCTGAAAAAAAGGGTCATGTGTGACTTTGGTGCGGGTGCAGTGCGAATTTAGCCATACAAAGTGTATGGCCGAATTCGCACCGCACAGCCGAACGCATGTAACGAAAGGAGCAGTGCGCTCCGATATTACATGCAATCGCCGCAGCCGCAAGAGTGTGAACCGGCACCAAAACTTCCAAATGATGCATTTGTAGGTGAAAAAAAACTACAACTAACTGTATATAATGCTTCAATAACTGTGGTCTCTATCCCCCAAAATCAGTAGAACAACATACAGTATACAAATTATATGACCTCTGATGGTAGTCACTACTCAGAAGTCAGCTTCCAGTTTTCCACATGCCTGAGGATAAAATGAAAGTTAATCACCCTTCCTTCTTTCATCATTTTGCCTTTCCTTTTATCCCCCTCCCCACTTTCTTTATGGTGAAATTAACCCTTATATCCCAAAAGCAAAACTAAGAGGTAGAAGCACTAGGAACCACAAAAAAAAAAGTTTAGATTGTATACTAGTCTTCCCTAGCCGCAATTTCAGTTGTACAAGCTGCCAACCATGAATACTAGATGCTTCCAAATAATTAGCTATTTTTATGCCACAATAAAATTGCTTTATGCTCTTTTTTCATATTGTCAGTTATAAGGCTATAAGATAACTCCAACATTTTCAACCACCTAAATACATGTTTTTACGTGACCCACAATTGTATATCTATAAGTACCTTTGACACAATGTATTAGTGTCCATTCACACTAGTCCGACTTATCAGGCGACTTGGTCAGCCCGACAAGTCACGCACTGTCGCGTTCCATAGTGTAGTACAGGAACGGTTCTAATAGGAGCGACCCAAGTCGCTCCGACTTAGAAAAAGGGTCCTGTACTACTTCGGGGCGACTTGGAGCGACTTGCATAGACATTCATTTTATGAAGTCCGTGCAAGTCGTACCGAAGTCACGGTGCACGCGACTTCACAAGTCCCCCCGAAAGTCGTGCCGCTTCAGTGTGAACCGGCACTTAAGCACCACTCGTATTTAAACTATTTCTACATAAAAAAAAAATAAAAAATTATTGAAACTAAAAGTGTATTTTTTACTTCTGTGCTAAAGTTCCCTTCAGGTCCCTATTGATAAAATGCACCACTGGACTTCTGAAATCAAAGATTGCTTTCTCTACTTCAGTAAACTGGTCGCATCTTATCCTTCACTTTAGCAGAATTCTAATTTTGTGCCTGAGGGCCAAGGGCCTGTACTGGAATAAGATTTTATGAAATACAGAATTAGTAAATCATAAAAACCAAATCAGCAATCATCGCTCATTGTTTCTAATCGGAAATTAGATTTGTAGCTGCACTTTGCTAATGAGCAATGACTTTGCATAAAACTATTAGGGCACATGTAGGTAGCTACCCAATCCTTGCTCCCCCTTTATTGCTTAGGTGGAGCAAAGCATCAGTGTAAGAACAAGTCCTATTCAGAAAAAGAGGCAACAGCCCAATGTAAGCAAGGCTGAAGGGACATCTTAAATATGCATTTTTTCACATCATTTTAATATTCATTAAGAAATCATGTTCCATTCGAACCTACACTTTCCCCATGAGACAAGGGAACAGGTTTTTCTTTTATGTCTTTACTTTGCAGCTTCATTCTCGGAATTACCAGGTATTTGCTGAAAGTGACTGAATGGCATGACAGTGGAGCAAAGGAGAGTGAGCATGTGCTGCTGAGTAGGGAAGAATTAACCACTTCAATACTGGGCACTTTCACCCCCTTCTTGCCCAGGCCAATTTTCAGCTTTTAGCGCTGTTGAAATTTGAATGACAATTGCGGGGTCATGCAACACTGTAGCTAAACCAAATTTATGTAATTTTTTCCCCACATATAGGAGCTTTCTTTTGGTGGTATTTGATCACCGCAAGGTTTTTTCTTTTTTTCTAAACAATTAAAAAAAGACCGAAAAGTTTGAAAAAAAAAAAAAAAAAAGTTTTTTTGTTTAGGTTATACAATTTTGTAGATAGATACGTTTTTTTCCTGCACTGATGAGGCCGCACTGACAGGCGTTGATGAGGAGGCACTGATGGGGTTGCACTAATATGCAGCATTGGTGGGCACTAATAGGCAGCACTGGTGGGCAATAATGGGCACTGGTGGGTGGCACGAATGGGCACTGGCGGGCTCCCTGAGCCCCGATTGCCATCCCTGGCCATGGTGGGTATCTCCCTGGGGTCATGGGTAGGCATCCCTGGTGGTTCTAGTGGGTCTGCACTGGTAATCAATGCTCCTGTCAGGAGAGCCACAGATCGGCTCTCCACTACTCGTGCCTGTCAGGCATGAACTGAGGAAAGCCAATCAACGGCACTTCCTATTTACTATGTGACTAACTGTGATTGGACACAGCTGGTCACATAATAAAGAGCCTACGTCAGAGTGACACACTGCAGCACCGATTGCCGTGCGCAGAGCGCATTATCCTGCCACCATCATAGGACGTCCGGTCAGGATAATGCAACCACATTCCCGCTGTCATTTGCCTATATGGAGGGCAGGAAGTGGTTAAATACAGCTTTGCTCCAAGTTTGAGTGAATATTACAATAAGCCTCTAACCACAAATTATAGCTGTGCCAAATACTCAAATCTCACTTTAAAGGCTAAGTTCCCCTTTATTCACTTTTTTTTCCTAAATGCCAGCTCTCCTATGTACCAATATAGCATTAATGTACTTATTTTGCAAAAATAAAATGGCTTTGTATTAATTCTACACAGGCTTACCTCACTCTCTTCATAGCTGTTTAAACGAACTACTCGATTACTTCTGTCTTACTTCCTGGACAGAATTTAGGTCATGACACAGAAGGAGAAGACCAGCTGATCTCATTAGCGCACAGCCTGCATCATCTGCCCTCAGCTGGTCAACTACTTCCTGTGTCATGACCTAAAGTCTGTCCAGGAAGCAAGGCAGAAGTAATTGAATGGTGTGTTTAAACAGCTATGGAGAGAGTAACGTAAGCCTGTGTAGAATTAATGGAAAAGCTGAGTTAGACTTACTGGTAACTCCTTTTCTAAGAGTCTTCCAGGACAGCCCATGAGAACTAGGGCTCCTCCTACTAGGGCAGGAAAAATGTTAACCCCACCAAATAAAAGGCAGCCCTCTAGGCCTCCCCCTTCAGTATTATTCGAAAACCGTAGGATGTCCCTGCAAAACATATACATAATACAAGACATCACCAAGTGGGAATCCGGCTGTCCTAGAAGACTCTCAGAAAAGGAATTACCGGTAAATCTAACTCTGCTTTTCTCAAATCGTCTTCCAGGACAGCCCATGAGAGGATGAGCCAGAAATTACCAGTCTAGGGAGGGACCACTGCCTGGAGGACCTTTTGACTAAATGCTTGCTTCCTGGGAAGAGAGGAGGTCCAGGCAATCATTTTTAACAAAGGTCGAAAAATTAGACCAGGTGGCCGCTGCCTTACATCTTTGTTCTGGTGAGGCTCCAGCCCTTTCCGCCCAGGACGCGGACAAGGCTCTTGTTGAATGCGCATTGACAAATGGTGGTGAAACATTCTTAACCACTTAAGCCCCGGAAGATTTTACCCCCATTCCGACCAGGGGGTATTTTGCGATTCGGCACTGCGTGACTTTAACGGACAATTGCGCGGTCGTGCGACGCTGTACCTAAACGAATTTGGCGTCCTTTTTTTCCCACAAACAGAGCTTTCTTTTGGTGGTATTTGATCACCTGTGCAATTTTTTGATCACGCGCTATAAACAAAAAAAGAGCGTCAATTTTGCAAAAATAGCAATATTTTTCACATTTTTTTATATGAAATTCCCCAAAAAAAAAAATTTAAAAATCAAAATTTTTTTACTTTTTCGGCCAATTTGTTTTATGCTACCTATGTTTGGTAAAAAAAAAAAATCGCAAAAAGCGTATTTTGATTGGTTTGCGCAAAAGTTATCGCGTTTACTAACAAAGGGAAAGATTTCTGTCATTTTTGTTGTTTTTTTTTTTTTAACGTGTAATGGCGGCGATCTGCGATTCTTTTTGCGGTACTGCGACATTGGGGCGGACAGATCGGACCCTTGACTGACATTTTTGGGGTTACCAGTGACATTTCTACAGTAATCAGTGCTATATATATGCACTGTTACTGTAAAAATACACTGGTAGTGAAGGGGTTAACTTTATTTGGGAGGGAGGGGCTGTGTGTATCCCTAGGGGCGTGCTTTCTACTGTGATTGGCTGGGGCTTGAGCTGTATGGACACTGATCAAAGGATCTACATACTAGATCCGAGTGATCAGTATCCTAACAGCAAGGAGAATGACAAGCAGCTTGTTTACACAAGCTGCCTGACATTCTCCCTCTCCCCCGCCGATCGCCAAGTGACCGGCGGACATCGGGTCCGCCGGTCACACGCGCGGGGGGGGGGGTCCGTGACCACGCGGGGGCGCGCGCTCGCTCCCTAGACCCTCACAAGCTAGTGACGTAGCCCTACGTCACTTTGCCTGTGAGGGGCTGACTGCCGACGTAGATCGGCGTTAGGCAGTCGGCAAGTGGATAACTATAGGCTTCAGCAATTGTCTGCTTTATCCACCTGGCTATGTTGGCCTTAGAAGCTCCATTACATAGTAACAGTTTGTGAGTTTGAAAAAATACATCAGTCCATCCAGTTCAACCTATGATGTGTGTGTGTGTGTGTGTGTTTGCAGCTATTACCCTTTTTGTGTCCCTGAAAAAAGTACAAATAAGACCTTAGATTTTCCTAAAGGTTTGGTAACCTCTAGGTATGAGAGAAGAACCCTTCTGACATTCAAAAAACTAAAATCCCTCTATTTCTTCTTTTTAGGAAAATTACAAAAAGGTTGGTAGCACAATATCCGGTGATCTGTGAAAGGAAGTGGCTACCTTTGGCAAAAACCCTGGGTCGATTTTTAACAGCACTCAATCATCAAAAATTGTGGGGAAAGGCTTCCTAACAGAGAGCCTGCAATTCACTGACCCTGCAAGCTGACGTAACTGCAACCAGGAATGTTTTTAGTGTGAGCAATGAGTTAAATTTCTTCCATATGTTGGAGTATATAGCTCTTGTGACAGGCTTCTGGGAATTAACTAGGGTCTTGACAACCTTGTCTGAGAACCACTGGGAGCTTAGTATCTGCTCTTCATTTCCTGCAGGAGTGAAAACTATGGCCTTTTGGGCCAAAAGGGGGGCTATCAGGAGCAAGTTGGTTCTTTCCAGAAGAAAAATGCCTTACTCTGGAGCCAAATAGAGATTAGTATGCCCGCATCCCAGAATCAATACAAACAACAGGAAAAACCCTCTGGAGGGGACTTTTAAGGGCAATGGGTAGACAAAATATACATTTCAAAAAAGTATAAGAAAATATAGGGAAAGAGAAAAAAAAAAAAAAAAAGGGGAAACATTTCTCAAAAATATGAAGTTTATTGCATGAAACATGTAAAAGAGACCACATGGATGCAGAGGAACCCCCTGGATTAGTTAAAACAAAATGATGCGGTTACACAATGTCATACACAACACCTGACAAAAGAAAAGAGCTTATTGTGAAAAACAGATAGCTAAGAAAACTTCTGGAGGACTTGCGGGTTTAGTCTGATAGATGGGAAGGCGTATCAGAGGCTGAATGACCAGGGATTCCCAAAAGCGTAGATCCCCAGAGACGGATTCCTTGGGTTCAGGGAAAATAATCTCAGTTTTGCCGTTTGGGTTGCAAAAGGTCCACCTCTGAGAAACCTCACCTGCTGGCAATCTCGCAAAAAGTTCAGCGTTAAGGGACCAATTGTCTCAACACATCTGGTAGTGGCTGAGGTAATCTGCCAAACAATTCTGAGTCCCTTTCAGATGAAGTGCTAAAATGGAGTAGATTCACCTCAGCCCAAGATAGAATCTTTTAGGCTGTGAATTGCAAAGCCCGCCTTCTTGTACCCCCGTCTGTTGAGGTACGCTACTGTTGCAATGTTGTCGGATCGAATCTGCAGATGGTGAACTGACCTCTGCATGAAAAACCTTCAAGGCCTTCTGCAATGCCAGAAGCTCCCTTGATGTGATGATGTTCTTGCTTCCACCGTTTTCCCTGCGCCATCTCGTTGTGTAGATGGGCTCTCCATCCATAAACGCTTGCATCCGTTGTTATTCTCTGAGATATTGGAATGACCTATTCCAGCCCTCCGGTCAGGTGAAGTGGCGACCTCCACCACCACAGGGTTCTCTTTACCTTGGGGGGGGGGGGGGGGGGGTATTCGTACATTTAGGTCAAAAGAACTTGTAGACCCGTCCCAGTTCCTTAGAAGGAAAAACTGAAGAGGACTGGTTGG
Source organism: Pelophylax lessonae (assembly GCF_965119305.1). Classification (NCBI taxonomy): domain Eukaryota; kingdom Metazoa; phylum Chordata; class Amphibia; order Anura; family Ranidae; genus Pelophylax; species Pelophylax lessonae. The sequence continues at coordinate 448,080,093 of NC_138770.1, forward strand.
TTTGCAAGGATGCCATCATTTGAGCGGTTTTTGAAACCTATTTCCCTGAAAGGAAAATCTCTTTGTTGATTATCCAGCCTGACGACTGGAGGAACTTCTGAACCGTATGGTGATCCCTACCGCTACTAGGTCGTCCAGGTAATGGATGATCAGAATTATTTTTTGTCTTAACGGGGCCAACGCTTCCCTCAGGACCTTTGTAAAGATGCGTGGGGCCGATGACAACCCAAAGGGCAGTGCTTGGAACTGAAAATGACGGATCTTTGATCCCAATTTTACTGCTAGTCGTAAAAACCTTTGGTATGCTGGGTGAATAGGAATGTGTAAGTAGGCATCCTTTAAGTCCAGCGTGGCCATAAAGTGCCCCGGGTAAAGCAGATTCCTTATGGAAAATATTTACTCCATGCAAAAGTGTTTGTATTTGATCAAGTGATTTACAGAACGAAGGTTTAATATCATGTGGTATTTCCCCTGGGGTTTTTCATCCCAAAGATATTGGGGTAAAAACCCCTGCCCTGCTCTCGGAACGGGACAAAAACGTTCTGATCTACCAAGTCTCCTATCTGGATACCCAAGGCAGTTGCATTTACTTGATTACTGGGCAGGGTGGTGACTTAATCTCTCGGGCAACTGGGAATCAAATTCCAGTCTGTGCCCCCTGGTCACCAGATACAAAATGAAAGGGCTTAAAATGGGCCCTGTCCACTGTGAGAGGAAGGCCCTTAATCTTCCTTCTACTCTGCGACAGGAGTCATTGTAGTTTGGTGGGCTGTTAAGGAGGGTTAAACAACACACCCCCATTACCTCTGCCTTTGTGGCCTGTCCAATGCTTCTTTGGTCTGGCCTCCTTCTCCTGCAGACTCTGCTGTCTGCCCCTGCCCTCAAAATTTTTTTTCGGGGAGTCAGATTCTTTTTCTGGGAATTACTTTTTGTCAGCCGTACGCTCCAAAGCTTCTCGAAACCCGGGGCCAAAGAGATGGTCGCCTATTAGGGGGAAGACCACACAGGCGAAACTTAGAAGAGGAGTCTCCTGACATGTCTTAAGCCAGAAACTTCTTCTGGCCGAATTGATCAAAGCCGAGGTCCTAGCTGCCATCCTAACCCACTCAGTGGAGGAATCGGCCAGAAAACCTACTGCCCAGAAAAGAACTGGGAACGATTTAATCATCTGATCCCTTACTGTTTCGGCAGACAGGAGTCTGTATCTGTGAAAGCCATAACTCAAGGTTTCTGGCTACACAAATAGATGCTAAGGCCATGGGGTCTCTAAGCGTACCCATGTCCGAAAAGGCTAGATCCATATTCTTGGAAACTTTTGAAAGAGGTGCATCGAACTTAGGATACTTGTTCCAAGGCTGCGCTGTGTTCTCATCAAAAGGAAATCTCCTTTTCAGGTTGCTGGAAAAAAATAGTTTCCTCTAAGGATTCTCTTCTTCTAATTTAATTGTACCTGGAAGGGAGCTGTGCACAGGAAAAACCCTGGTCTTTTTCTTATGCATTCCTTCATACGCAAGATCCTGTTTTGACAATTTCACCTTCTCCTCTTCAATTTCAAGTGTGAGATAGATAGCTTTTAACAAATCAACATCTTCTAGTGATAACATGTACCTAGAGCCCCTGACCGATTTCCCTATCCTTAGGCTCTTCCCCGAATCCGGATTCTTCCTGTGAGGAATGGGGAGACCTAGTCATCTCTTCTGGATCCTCACTTTCCACACCCAGCCAAAATGGCAGTCCTATCAGAGGCCTGACTCTGAGTGGGAGCCTGCATCTGGTCAATCGGGTTCTAGAAAGAACTAAAGGTAAAAGAAAGCTCATCTCTAACTGAAGTGAGCATCTTTGGACAGGATACAGCTGGGTCATCTTTCACTAAGTTGTCTATGCACGTGCGGCAAACCACTTTACTTCATGAGGAGTTTAGCTTTGCCCCGCAAACTGCACATTTCCTCTTGGGTGGTTGCGCTTGGACCTTGTCTTGTGCCTTGGCCTGCAATCGGAACACACAAAAAAAAGAAAAGAGAATCAGCCACCCAGTTCTTCAAACACACCCCAGTGCTGGAGAGAGGAAAGGTGCCCCTTCACCAAGCCCCACAAAGTTTATGATGGAGGAGAAAAAGCTCCCCAGGATATGCAAGAGGGAAATGTCCCCAGGCTTACCTGAGAGGTGCTGGTGCCAGAGCCTGCATCCGCTGCCTGATCAATAGCTGCAGAGGAGTCCATCCTGCTCTTTCTGTTCCACAGCCTCTGCTGGGTGTGACAATCTCCACCAGCCGCCCAGCAACCCTCTGTTCGCGTCTTTAAGGAGACAGGAACCAGCGTCTCAGGCGCCCGCTGATGACGTCATCGCGACCAGAAATCAAGCTACGCCACATCCTTGGGGCCAGCGTGGAACGCAGGAGCTCCACCCCTTCCGACCTACATGCCGAGAATCGCCAAATGCACTCTCCTCCCACCTGCTCAGCCAGCACCGCTGCCAGCGAGGATGCTACCATTCAGGGATGTGCCCATTCATTTAAGTCGAATAGATGACATCCCTCCTGCTCCCTTGACATCACCAGCAGTCTTGGCCCTCCCAAAGCACTGAGGACAGGAGATAAGCAGTCACCACAAACACTGCAGATATGAGGTATTGCACTGGGCAGGAGAAGGCTGCATAGGCTCTACCAAGTCTCCATAGGACAGACTACGAGACCCAAAGAGCCAGGTTCCAGGAACAGGTTAACCCTGTGTCCGGAGGAAACACTAATACTGAAGGGGGAGGCCTAGAGGACGACCTTTTATTTGGTGGGAATAACATGTTTCCTGTCCTGGTAGGAGGAGCCCCAGGTCTCATGGGCTGTCCTGGAAGATGATTTGAGAAAGCGGTTTTCAAAAGTACATTAATGCTATATTAGTACATGGGACGGTGGGAGCTGGAATTTTGGAAAAAAAAAAAAAAAAAAAAGATGAACAAAAAAGATGAATAACCTTTAAGGCAGACTAGTTGGGATAAAAAGTTTAACCGATTATTGTATAAACCTGGCACATTAATTTTCTCTTTATGTGCCCAAGTGGAAAATGTGTTAAAAAAATTGAAGACCTCTTAAAAATGGTATACTAGTAGTAGAAGTAAAAGTTACTTGACGACACTCAGGCAAGGTAAACACAACTGGACTTTTATCTCATTTGCCCAATTAGTGCAGTATCTTATTTCAAAGAGGTTTGAGAGGGCTTACAGTAAACCATTACTGTACCTACATTTTTCACAGTAAATATAAAATGTTAACTAGGAAGGACATGTCCTTTGAAAACAGATTAAAAAAAAAAAAAAAAAAAAAGGAAAATCAAAATGACTATTCCAACTTTACAGCATACAAAAGCAGCAGAGAAATATACAAAATGAAAATATAAAATGTTTCCAACAATAATTTATTTTGTTCCTGTTAAAATATGAAAAGGTATCAGTATCAAACATGCTACTAAGTGAAGTAAGTTTTATAGTGGCACTTGCAGGTTACAGCACCCTGAATAGGCTCAAAAGCTTGCAAAAGGAAGAAGATATGTGTTGATACATATGTAGTGCAGAAGATTTTTCTGAGGTAAATGACAAAGAAAAGTATTAAACATGAGGTGCTGAAAGGCGTGTACAAAAGAATGATAAAGTATAATGATAGAACAGAAAGTCATTCTGAGCAGCAAAGAAAAAAAAAAAACTATATTGCAAGTCCAAAGGCACTGACTATACAGTACATAGTCTTGTTCTCCCATCTTACAGTGCAGCTTCCTGCAGAGAGAAAACAGGAAAAAGGTGAAGTTACAGGAGCATCTCATACTGTTAATATATTTCTTACAAACTGCTATGCATGCATTCTGCTTACAACATAGCAATAACAACCACAGAGTTACTGATGTAAAAAGTAAAAAAAAAAAAAAAAAAGTAATTAAAAAATAAACATAGCTCACAAATCCATGATTAAAAAGGTTTTGAAGATACTAAAGGAATTTACAGAATACTAGAATATTTTCGCTGTTTAAATGTAAAATCACCCAAGCATAATAAAAGAGAAGATAACATGACTGTTCATTATAAATGTCTCCAATATTGAAAATGCTGTAACACAGTAAGTATTCCATATTTGTTGTAGTGCAAACTTTCAGACCATTCCAGATGGTAAGACTTGGCTCCCTAAATCGTATTTATTTAATTCACCAAAGCCTAGTTATTTTACCTCAGTTTGTTATTTGTCTATATAATATTCATTCTCTCACTCTCTCCTTATCGAAATGGGCATTTACCTATTACAAGCCTTTTTTCGGGTTAAATATCTTCTTATTCAAAGTTTTAAAAGGGGTAGTAAAGCCTGCTTTGTGATTTTTACCTACAGGCATAATTAATATCTCCTAAACGTGCACTGATTAGGAGATATTCACCCTAGATGCAGCCGAAGTCCCCAGCACTCAAGCTCTGAAGGTGCCGAACCTTCAGAGCTTTGGGACAGAACCGAGGACTCCCGTGCGCATGACGGACGCAGTCTCTGAACCATATCAGTAGGGCCGTCTCAAAGCAGTGACATAAAAATGAGGGGTGGGAACAGCAGAAAAAAATAAGTTCTCAAGGCTAAACCTATCCAACCAGGCAACATAGGACTTATCAGATCAGAACGAGGTGAGGCCCACCTGAAAAAATGTAAACCCCCCCAAGGAAGGCCAAGAAGCCCCCTAAACAGAAGCCTGCAAAATTTTGCGGCCAAAAGAGGCATCTGCAGATGCCAGCACATCCACCTTATAAAATTTGGTAAAGGTGTGAACAGACGACCAGGTAGCCACCTTGCAAACCTGAAGAACAGATGCCTGATGGCAAAAAGCCCAGGAAGCACTAAGCGCCCGAGTAGAATGCGCCTTAACAGGGAAAGGAGGAACCTGACCCTTAAGCGAATAAGCCTGAACCACTGTGTCTGATCCAACTAGAAATGGTCGCAGCAGACGTAGGCAGCCCTTTCTTTGGACCATCCATGAGTACAAAGAGGAAATCAGACTTGCGAAAGGACTCAGTCTCCAAGTACACCCTCATTGCCCGAACCACATCCAGAGTATGCAGTGCAAATTTCTTAGGATGTTTGTGCTTAGGACACAAAGAGGTAACACAATGTCCTCATTTAAGTGGAAACCACCTTCGGAAGGAAAGACGGACTTTTGGACAAAGTACCACTTTATCCCTGTGAACCACCAGATAGGGAGAACGACAGAACGCCGCCAGTTCCAACACCCTGCGCACAGAAGTAATAGCCACCAAGAAGGCCACCTTCTGAGATAAGGTATGCAGAGGAATCTCCCGAATACTTTCAAAAGGAGGTTTCTGAAAAACTGACAACACCAAATTAAGGTCCCAAGGTGGCAATGGAGGACGCATCGGAAGTACAAAGTGTTGCACCCCCTGGATGAAGTTACACACCAGGGAATGAACGGCTAATGGCCTTTGGAAAAAAACTGCCAAGGCCAAGACCTGACCCTTGATAGTGCTCAAAGCCAACTTTTGATCAACACCACATTGAAGGAAGGCCAAAATCTGAGCCACCGAGTAAGAGTGAGGGGGAGCCCCAAGAGACTCACACCATGCAATGTACGACTTCCACGTACGATGACAGATCTTCCTAGAAGTCACTTTCCTCATTTTAAGCAGAGTGGAAATCACTGAAGCAGACAATCCCCTGTCCTTCAGCACCTGGCTTTCCACAGCCAAGCCGTCAAAGCCAGCGACCGTAAAGCAGGATGGAAGATTGGCCCCTGAGACACCAAACCCTCCCTGAGAGGAAGTCTCCAAGGAGTGTCTGCGACTAGCCTGACCAAGTCGGCATACCAGTGGCTCAGTGAGGCCAGTCCGGAGCCACAAGAATGACCGGAATGCCTTCCGCCTCGATCCTGCGAAGAAGTCTTGGCGGCAACTTGAGAGGAGTAAAAGCATACATCGGCTGATACTGACCCCACGGGGCCACCAGTGCGTCTGCCAGGGGGTCCCATGAGCGGGCCACAAACCTCTGCACTTTTCTGTTGATCCGACAGAAGATCTATGTCTGGAGTGCCCCAACAAAAGCACAACTGCTGGAACGCCTCCGGTTTGAGGGACCATTCCCCTGCATCCAAGGTCTGTCGACTGAGGTAATCCATCTGTCGATTTTTCACTCCTGGAATGTGAACAGCGGAGAGAGCAGGAACAAAGCATTCCGCCCATCTAAGGATGCCTGCCACTTCCATGGCCGCAAGGACGCTTTTGGTGCCCCCTTGGTGACTGACATAAGCCACGGCCGTGGCATTGTCCGATTGAATGCGCACTGGACAACCCTGCAGGTACTCAGTCCCAGTGGACTAGGCAAAGCCGAATTGCTCTCAGCTCCAGAACATTAATTGGTAACCTGGATTCCTCCAGGGACCAGACTCCTTGAGCAGACAAACTGCCGAGAACTCCTCCCCACCCGGACAGACTTGCATCCGTGGTGACAATTGTCCAATATATGGGGAGGAAGGATTTTCCTTGCTTGAGCATCGGGGACCAAAGCCACCAGATCAGGGACTCCCTGGTCACCTGGCTCAGCTGGATCGGATTGTCCAGGAAATTTGGATTCTTGTTCCGTTTGAGAAGGATTTCCTTCTGGAGGATCCTTATGTGGAATTGAGCGAAAGGGACTGACTCGAAGTACAACACCATCAGTCCCAAGACTCTCATACAGGTCCAAAGGGACGACCATTTGCTGGACAGCAACAGCTGAACCGCAGTCTGGAGTTTTTCTGGAGGAAGAAACAACCTGGCTGAGGATGAGTACAATGTCAAGCCCAGGTAGTCCAGTCTCATGGAAGGGACCAGGGACGACTTCTAAAGGTTCAGAATCCATCCCAACTCCTCCAGAGTTCTCATGGTGATTTCCAGATTTGTCACCAACACCTTGGGAGACTTCACACGTAGAAGCAGATCGTCCAACCCAGCACCGATATCCCCCGCTGCCGTAAAAGCGACAGGACTGGAGCCAACACCTTCGTAAAGACCCGAGGAGCAGAGATGAGACCAAAGGGCAAAGCCACAAACTGATAGTGATCCTCCCCCACTGCAAAACGGAGAAACCGTTGATGTCCTGCCCAGATTGGGATGTGAAGGTAGGCATCTTTGATGTCTATGGAGGCCAGGAAATCCCCTTGATGTAGGGAGGCCACCACCGTGCAAACAGATTCCATTAAATTTTTGAACTCGCACAGAGCAATTCGGTGCTGGGAACTGTGAACAGGTCTGAATAAAAGCCCTGAAAACGTTCCGCACACGGAACCGGAACTATTACTCTGAACTGCCCCAGAGAGCACCAGCAAGCAATCCGGGGACAGTCGCACATTATAAAAGGGAAAAAACCTTACCGGCGTGATGGAACGAAACTCAATCTTGTAACCGAGCCGTATGACCTCTAGAACCCATTTGTCTGGTATCCGGGATAGCCACAGGTCTGGAAACCGGCAAAGATGTCCCCTCACCCCAGATACAGAGGAGGTGGCACCTTCAGGCTGAGGTGGTCTTGTCCTCTGGTCTGGAGAAGCCAGATCTTTGTTTGCCAGACCAGGGTCGATTGGAACCGTCCGAGGGAGTCTTGAAGGGCTTCCCCTTATCGACTGACCCTGAGGGGCAAAAAAACTTCTTGTATGCTAAAAGGGGGGACCCAGTCTACTACGAGGGTCCTTACCCTTGTTAGCCTTTGAGAGAGTTACTCTTACCCTCATGAGACCTTTGATAATTTCATCCAGAGTAGCCCCAAACAGATGATCGCCTTAAAAAGGCAGATCAGTCAGGGTCTTCTTAGAAGTCTGATCCGCAGACCAGCACTTCAGCCAAAGTATACACCGGAGGACCACTGCCGAAACCAACAGTTGGCCCAATATGAGAGCCCAGCGCGGCATTGCAAACAAATTGCAGCCTCTGCATCAGTTGGTCCAACAGCTCCTCAAAGGCAAGGGGGGAGACGTTTCACTCCAGGCCACGGTGTAGTAACTTAGCCCATTCAGTCAATGTTTGCATGACAAGGGCAACCATAAATATTGGTCTTAGTGCAGACCCCGCCAGGGAGTACATATTGCGGGCCACAGACTATGCCTTCCTATCTGCCGGATCCAAAGGATGGGGAATCCTCCACTAGGATCATGGTAGCTTTATTCAGTCTTGAGACTGGAGGGTCCACAGCTGGTGGCACAGTCCACTTCTTTATAAAGGGACTCCTCAAAAGGGTAGAATCTAGCAATCCGCTTAGGCACCCCAGGGGGAACGCTTTGAGCGGTCCCATTCTTTTTTGAGCATGTTGTCAAAATATGCAGGAAAGGGAAAAACCTTTGCCGCTCTGGATGGCTTGTGAGTGCCAAACGTAACTTGCGCCTTAGTCGCAGCTGCGTCCCCCATTTTTAGGGTCTCACACACAGATACAACCAGTGCGTCCAAAGTGCCTTATCTTGCGCGGCAGTGGAGGTATCCTCACGTCATCCTCACTGTCAGAGGAGACAGAGCGCGAGGTAGTGGACCTGGCAGGGAGACCCGCATCTGCGGTGGCCGAATCAGACTCAGAACCTGACACATCAGATGAGGCAGGGGTAGGCAGAGTGATTTTCTTAGCACCTCGCCCTTTAAAGGCTACCTCTACCCAGGACACAAACTATTCCAGGACCGCCGACATTGCATCTATAGACAGCCGGGTCCGGAAGGCCCTGCGGCCTCCCCAAGGGGGTCAGGTGGGGACACATGATCTGTAGGGTTCCTGTTGTACCAGGGGGAACCAGTCAGCAAAAGTTGAAAAAAAGTGACACACAGGTAGGAGAGGGGGAGGTGTTTGACAGGACAGAGGGGAACCCTGGAATGTGAAGGTCCGACCGTCCCAGGGAGGGGCCCGCGTCCACCCCAAAATCCGCCAGGGGCAGAAGGGGGAACATTTACTCACTATACCAGAACAGGCGGGTGCGATCTCCTGACAGAACCCCTCTACGCGGAAGTGGCTGTCGGCCAAATGGGAACGCTGCGACTCGGGCCTAGACCTAGTCGTGTGCGACCTGGCGAGATGTTTAACTAATGGGGCCAGTCCCCGTCCAGTGGGACTATGTCACCGCCGACCCAGCGCGCAGCGAAGGCCTGAACACGCTCGTTGACCGGCTGGGGTGACCACTGGATCTATACATCCAGCCTATCGCCCAGATCTGGCATATTTGCTTGTAGATCTCACAGGAAAAAAATCCGGAGAAAAGCTAACTAAAAATAGGCATAGCCAGAATTTTTTTTTCTGCCTGGTGTCCTACTCCTGTAGGGGGCAGCATAACCCTACTGATATTGATCAGAGACTGCGTCCGTCAATGAACGATAGGGAAAACAGATGTAACATGTAATGAGTAGAAAAGGTTGCCAACTTCACCATGTATAAGACTAAAAGCCTTATTTTAACACAAAGAATTAGTTTACCAACAAATCAAATAGCAGCTTAAGTCTGCATTCACACTGCCAAATAGTAGTTGCCAAGGGTGGCCACTGGCAAGAATCAGCCGATTCTTGGTAGCGGTTGTTAACACTGCCTGTAGACACTGGGGTTTATATACTAAAGCTGGAGAGTGCAAAAAATAAGCTCACTTCTTCATGGAAACCAATCCTCTTCTAACTTCAGCTTGTTCAATTAAACTTTGGCATCAAAACCTGGAAGCGGAATGAATTCTACGAAGTGAGCCTGATTTTGCACTCTCCAGCTTTAATAAATAAACCCTTGTGTGTGACCAGTGGCAGCTGTCACACTTGTACTTTGCACAAATAAATAGGCAGAACTGCTGCTGTTTCTATGTAACCACTCATCCAAGGTTGCACTAACGTGTTTTTATGCATTGCAAAAAATGCGGCATGCCTGCATTTTTCTTTAATGCACACGAGGTGTACTAGTGCGATGTCAAAGAGGCAACTAAACAACAATTGTTTTTAGAGTGCCCTTGTGTTCAGGATGCATTGAATCAATGCAGATCTTGGTGTAAAGGTGCCCTTAAAAAAAAAAAAAAAAAAATTCTTACCATCCGTGGAGTTATCCCAGAAACAAGAGCTTGCTGTGTGAAGTCCTGCACCATTCTTCTGCATGATTACACAGGTAACTGTCAAATAAACATATTCAGTGGATCAATTATGTACATTGAAGCAGGAATAGTCGAAAAGGATAAAACATAATTTGTTTATAATATTTACAAGAGCTAATCACAATTTTTACTGTTTGAAAGTAAAATACTGAGGCCTGTAGTTCTTCCTCCAAAACTCCTTAAATTATACCCATGAAATTAGCCCTATAACTCATTTCCACAGCATACAATCACATTTTTACAAGTGCATACAACAAGACTAGAATGACTACCTAAATATTACCTGAACATGTGTGATCAACATAATATATCTGGATAAAATTCAAACTGAGCTATACAAAAACATGGATTAAGGATTTAGGGATTACAATTCATAAATTTAGGATGAATAATTGTGTGAAAACATTACATAAATTTCATTTGTGTACAATGTTGCATGACCATGCAGTTGCCAGTTAAAGTAGCACAATGCTGAATAGCAAAAAATGGTCTCATTATGAAGGGGTAAAAGCTTCTGGAGGTCAAGTGGTTAATGAACATTTTGGGTCATATTTACACCTCTCCATTTTGATGCAGCAAAACGCGTGCACTTTTTTTTGCTGCATAAAAATGCATTTCACGTAGAAATCCAATTATTTTCCATGCAGCAAGTACACATCAACTGTATGTCCTGTAGACAGGTTAGCAGCACTGGCGGTCACTGTGTGGGACCGATGTCCTTTTTACAGACACTGGTAATCGACTTTTTTTTTTCTCCTCATGAAAAAAAAGCCAATTACCGACTTCTATTTAAATCATGTGATCAGCTGTCATTGGCTGACAGCTGATCACATGGTAAAGGCCTGGGATTAGCCCATTATGCCGATCTGCAATCAGCTGTGTCCCAAGGACTCTGATCATAGAGCACACTGCCCGCGCAAACATGGGGGGACGTCCACGTACGCCCTCCCGGCAAATTAGGCCCGCGCTGTAACCTTATTTTGCTATGACGCGGACACCAAGTGGTTAATTCATGAATGGAGATTGCATGTTCTTCCTACATGGGTTTCCTTCCACGCTCCAAAATGTTGGTAAGTTAACTGGCCCTCTAGTATATGTATATATGAAAGGGAGTTAAGGACCTTCGATTGTAAACTCCTTAAGGGCAAAGACTGATGTGAATGTACAATACACAGTATATGTAAAGCACTGCATAAATTATTGGCGCTATACAAATACCTATTATTATATTATTAATGCTATAACCTATGTGCTCCATTATGTAAATGTAACAGTAAGAAAAGTTGTACTTAAGTAAAAAAAAAAAACCACAGAGAACACACACATACCAATGTACTTGAATGGTTTGCCCAGTTTTGTCAGTTGGCTCAGTGTTTGCTCCACAACATTTGTTGTCCACTGGTTGACTTTGTTGTGCTGATAAGCATTACCACCAATAGCACTTTCTATCGACTGAAATAAAGACACCCAACATAAAAGCAAAGGAACAAAACTTAAACATTTTTTATTTTTACTTTTATAATAGAATTATGAATCTAATAGACTTTTTCAATAAGAAATAATAAAAACAAAAAAACAAAACAAAAGTGGTTGTAAAGGCTGAAGGTTTTTTACCTTTATGCATTCTATGCATGAAAGTAAAAAAGTCTCCAGTGCGCAGCTCCTCCATAATAGTTACCTAAGCCCGCTCTCGATCCAGCGATGTGCACGAGACCTGAGGCTCTCCCCCTCCTGATTGGCTGAGATGCAGCAGGAGCGAGGGGCAGGGCTGAGCCGCACTGTCTTATGGATGCAGAGAGCCAGATTAGAAGTGGGCCCCCCCCGTAGCGGCTTGCTATGGGGGCAGTCGGCAAGGGGGAGGGGCCTAGAGCGACAGCGGGGGATCCAGGAAGAGGAGAATCGGGGCTGCTCTGTACAAAACCATTGCACAGAGCAGGTAAGTATTTTTTTTTTGTATTCTATTTGTTTCCTTTACAATCACCTTAAGTCAATACATATGCACACCCTTTTAAAAAAGAAAAAAAAAAAAAAAAGGCATACATTTTTTTTTTTACTACTCTTACCTCTTTGATGATGTTGCTTACTTCATCTACAACAAATGATGACTGAAAAGGGAAAAAAAAAAAGAAAAAGGAAAATTACCTTTGATAAAAATATAGACTGAGAAATTAAAGCACTTATGAGGGCTGTTACCTGGGGAACAAAAGCAATTTTTGCCCACAAAAATGAAGCATAAACATAATTGGGCACTATGACCATCTAAATAATTCATTTTTATGAACAGGCCCTTTTGATGCCCACTTTCCTATGACAATAAAATTTAAGCCATGCTAAAAGCTTCTGTGATAGGCATCCACAGCACACCTAAAAGTCTACCTGAATGCCAGTTGCATCAAACGCTATTTCCTGAGGACTTCCCTGGATCCTCAGTGTGGGCACTACCTAAGGCCCCTTCCACTCTAGCGGACCGATTAGGTCCACCTGTCAGTTTTTCAGTGGTACTGCATCAGATCCTCCAGTCTCCTCTATAGAGCGGCAGGAGTCAACATGACATGACAACACGACACGACACGAACATGTGTCTGCTAGCACCCACGACATCCGATCTCATTCGTTAAATACAGATATATTGGGGATCAATTCCCCATCTGTCTGGCGTACTGGATCAGATGGCAGTCGGGTGTAAAACGGACAGGCGGTCTTGTTTAAATCCGACTGCCCATAGAGGAGAGCGGGCTGTGTCTGTGTCCACTCTGCATAAACAGAGCAGACACAGACCAGCCATCTGCCTGCTGAGCGGGGATCAGCATACAGATTTCCCACCCCAGCCCGCCCCATTTGTAAGGAGCCTAAGAGAGAGATACAAAGTACTAGGTTTAAACTATTTTTATCTCTGTAAACACCAATGCCATAAGCCTTTACACTGGCTGCAAAGAAAGGCTGGACATAAAATTGCTGGCAGCACCTCAGGCAGCCTTACAATTGGTCGTGAGGTTGACTATATTCTTAGAAAATATATTTGCAGCCACTTTCCAATCAACTGAACAACATTGTATTGTTAACAAAACAAATTTGCAAAACAGAGGACGAGAAATAATTTAAAGCAATTTACTCTAGTTAAAAGACTAGTATGAAAATCTCTAAATTGTCTAATAATAATCTTACAGAATAAAACTGGCCACACTTCTACATATCACATCAGCTAAATAGGAAATTTGAAAACAAATTCTGGTCAATCTAACAGTGTGCACAGGTTACACTAAACGTTATATTAGGCATTTAAACAAGAAATGTAATAAATATAAAAACAGTTCATAATATCAAACAATGCAGAATATCATGAATGGAATGTTCCTTGCTTTTGCTCACACGTCCAGTACAACAGTTAACATCACCTACAATTTTCAGTTTGATCTGATATAAATCAGGTAACTACATTAGCTCCATAGTAACAATAAACAGAAACTGCTGTATGTGTATCCAAGACATTAGTTTATCAAGGGCAATGGCACTCATTTTTTTCTTCCACATACAATTAAACATGTGAATTTTTTGTGTTGCTTAAATATGTAATTTTTCATGCAATTAAAATTTCCATTATCAGAAACTCAGAGTACCAAATCAATAAAAGAGCTCCATGCAGAACTTTGGGGCACATACAAAGTAACTTGAAAATAATTAGGGTATGTAAACTCTCATGAGCAGGACTCTCCGATTCTTCTTGTATTAAAATACATTTTAACTGTACTGTCTTCTTCTATTCTGGAAAGCAGCAATGCCCAACCTCCCTGGCACCAGGGACTGGCCTCACGGAAAACACCTCCTCCAAAGACTGGGCAATGCAGCCTGTCACTTTACCTGCCACTCACATATTAAGTTTTAATCTTTATTTGTACCTCTTTGGCTAACCACGTGCTCAATTTATTATGAGAAATAGAATATTATTGAAAAAAATATATATTTTTAAATCTTTATTTGTATCTGTTTTGGTGATAACATGAGCTCTGATTAATAATATTGAATTGAGCTCATGTAATCAGCCAGACAGATACAAATAGATTTAAAAAATGTTTAAATATTTTGTTTCCAAAATAATAATAATACTACTATAAGCACATGTGGTCAGCCAAACAAGGATTCTAAAAAAAATAGAATCTATCTACACACACACATACATACATACATACACAGGCTGAGTGACATGACCACAGAGAGGGAAGAGGGTGGTGGTGCTGGGAGAAGAGAAGGGGCCTCCGTTAGTGGTGGGAGGGTGGCAGTGCACGTTGTACTGGCTTGTCATCATGGCATCATGACCCCTGTCAGACAACTAGACACTAGACCCCCTGAAGGGTCCAGATCCTCCACATACGCAGACCAAAGCAGGGCCCTTGTTACCGACCCGACAAGAGGCAAAGCCCAGGCAACAATGTGAACGCCCGCCAATACAGATTGATGCTCGCTCATCACCCGCCCCAGCCGTGTGGTCTGTTGTAAATTACTGTGAAAACTGTTGGTTTAAATTTAGTGATCGACCGATATAGTTTTTTATTGCAGATACCAATATTTTGGTCATCGCATATCGGTATCGGCCGATATTTTCGGACATTTAAAAAACAATTTCTAAAAGACCCCCAAACCCCTCCTCTGCACTTAAAAGCATTCAAAAACGCAAAGTTTGGCTGTTTTGAATGCTGTAATTTTTTTAATTTGGCGCAGAGTACCCGGAAGTGATGTCATGACATCACTTCTGGGTTTTTACATGGAGATCCGATCAGAGTCGAATGCAGCTTTGATTGGGTCTTCGGCAGCCTTGCAGGTAGGATGCCCTGGTCTCCCGGTGGGATGAAAGACCCAGGAGAGCCGTGGAAGGTGGCGGGGGGACGTCCCCTCCCACTCCTTGTAATGACAGCCGAACGGCTTCTCAGCCGCATTGGTTGTCATTACAAGACAGCCGACCGTCGGCTATGGACGACGGTACCAGGGTGATGCCTCTAGCTGCAGGCATCACTCCAGTACAGCACTTTCCCGAAATATCGGCAATAACTGTAACCTCAGGGGCCGATTCCGATATATCGGGGAAATTGCAGATCAGCCCTCGATATATCGGCTTTGCTGATAATCGGTCGATCCCTAGTTTGATTTAAAGCCTTTATAATAATACTCATCATCAGACCTCAACCTTGTTTTCCTCACCCTAGTTACTGAAAGCCAAAATACATAAATTTGGGTAAAACATACCATAACAGAACAGGTTTTGAAGATGTGGCTCCAGAGATATATATATATATAAATATAATTAGGCTTCACTAAACTGTAGTCTCATTTTATTTTTATAGAAGAGAGTGCCAGTGTTTGTGATGGCTGAAAACTTTACTATCCAAAACTAAAGCCAAACATAACAGAAATTGCTACTGAAAGTGAGAACAAAAAGGAACGCATTATCCTTTCCAGTTTAGTCTAGACCAGGGGTCGGCAACCCCTGGGGTGCATGTACAGGTCTGCTGCCCCTCCTGCACTGAGGACACTTCTGCCTAATGACACCACTTGCACCAGGCACCCAAGGTGTTCCAGGTCTCGAGGCTGCAATCACCTGCCTTTTATTTTTTCAAGTTGCCAGCTGTGGGCACTCTGCCAAGCATACAATTTTCTGATGGAATTGTTTGCAGCTTGCCAGTTCACCCAACATCCCCCCCCCCCCCCAGCGATCAAACACTGCTGATTGCTCAGTTCTCCCCCTACACGCAGATGCATGACCCCCCCCCCCCCCAATGATAAAGCTGATCTTAGAGGTGAAGGCAGGAAGTGGTGGGACAGATGTGCAGGGGTAATGTGGTGGTAATGTGGAGGTACAGAAGTGGAACAGATGTGCAGGCGGTTGTACAGTAGTGGAACAAATGTACAGGGGGAGGTATAGTGGTGGTGGGGGCATAGTGTTGGGTTCGGTTGGTGTACAGTAGCTAAAAATGTGTGCAGTGAAACAGTAGTATAGTGGAGTACAGGAATGGAATAGTTTTGTGTGTGTGGCAGGGGGTTACAATGGTAGAACGGGTGCAGGGGGGATAAAGTTGTGGAACAGATGAACACAGGCTACAGTGGTGAAGCAGGAGTGCGGGGGTGGCAGCATAGGTGCATGTGTGGTGCAATGATAGTGGACTAGATGTGTGGACAGTGCAGTGGTTGAAGAAGAGATGTGTGGGTAATGCAGAGAGCAGTGCAGGGGCCCAGGTATGTAAGCAGTTAAGTGGTGATGGAACAGCTGCATTTTTTTTGTGTGCATCAGTTAAAATAATAAAAGCTGAAGTAGAAAAAAGGTTTAAAAAAGAGTTCAGGATTTAAAAAATAAACATTTATACTCACCTGGGTGGATGCAGCATCGATCTAATGCTGCATCTGTTCCCCACCGACTTTGTGGTGAGAAATGTGCTAAAAAACACTGCTGATTGCTCATTTCCCCCCCTACACTCAGAGCAGAGAGTCACATCTGTCAGTCAGTGGCTCTCTGCTCTTGCCTCCAGCGCTCACTGGAGTGCTGGGCTGTATAGGGGCTGGCTCAGGCTCTGAAGAGGCTGAGCCAGGTGCCAATCCAGGCTTTTGGGTAGACAGGGTAAATTTGGTTGTAGGCTGGCTTGTAAGTAAGCTGGGAATTTTTGTTTGGGTTTGTAGGCATTACCTGCACCAGACTGTATGAAAAACAGATGACAGCTTATATCACTTCCAGATGCCTTAGGAATACATGCTGGTGGTATGGATAACTGGAGACACATATGAGAAGCAGCAATCTATTCTGCTGTCCCCTCAAAATGAATCAACACACAGCAATTATTGTGGCTTGCTATGGGGGCACTTAGAGAGGGGGGGGGGGCAGGAGCACTGACAGGGGACCTGAAAAGAGCAGGATCAGGGCTATACTGTGAAAATCCATTGCACAGAGCAGGTAAGAACATGTTGAATTTTTGTTTAAATACCTTTACAATCACTTTAAAGCGGTAGTAAACTGATGATTTTTTTAACCTGCAAGGTAAAGCCATGATGTGCTAGTACACATCGCATACTAGCATATTATGTGAAACTTACAGAACAAAGCCATTCCAGGGGCGAGCTGTCAGCACTGACACGGCTTTCATCTTCACCTGTCTTCCTTCTGGGTTCATGTACTCTGGCTGTGTGACTGGCCAGAACTGCGAAGTCACTTCATCGCATGCACACGCAAGCCGCTGTTTACAGCACATGCCCGGGTGGCCGTTCCTTCAGAGAGCATGCGTCAGTGATGCATGTACAGTAAAATAGCTCCTAAACGGTACACATCTAGGAGATTTTTACAGTACCTATAGGTAAGCCTTATTATATGCTTACCTATAGTTAAAAGCTGTGTATGGGAGTTTACTTCCACTTTAAAGCCCCGTACACACGCAAGGATTATCGGCCGACTGATCGTCCGTCTTTTGTCCAGAGTGGTGTTTTGTTGGTTGGAATGTGCCTAGACTACACACGAATTTTCTCGCCCAACAAAAATCTGCTTCTGAAGTGATGTCATGTGTTGGTTTGCTTTCTTTGTGTTCTTTCTTTTCTGAGCCCAGTCTTGCTCATAAGATTTTTCCCTGTCGAAATCTGTACTGACTGCACGAAAATCGGCCGTGTTTTGACGGCCAACAAAAATTTTATAGTCTGCACACCAGATTTTTTTCGGCTGAAAAGTCGGAGTCGGTTGTCGGAAGCATCATACTAACAAGCCGAAAATCGGCAGATCGGACGAAAATTCCCTGCCAATTTTCGATGCGTGTGTGCGAGGCTTAAGGCCCCTTTCACACGACCAATCGGGTCAGTTTTTCAGGCAGGCCCAATCAAACCCTCCAGTTTCCTCTATGGAGCATCAACAGACATGTGTCCGTTGACACTCAATCTGATCCTATCTGCTAAAAACAGATGGATGGGGGATCTGCTCCCCGTCCACCTTGCGGATTGGATGTCAATCCGGGGCAACATACAGGTCCCTCTCAAAAAATTAGCATATTGTGATAAAGTTCATTATTTTCTGTAATGTACTGATAAACATTACACTTTCATATATTTTAGATTCATTACACACAACTGAAGTAGTGCAAGCCTTTTATTGTTTTAATATTGATGATTTTGGCATACAGCTCATGAAAACCCAAAATTCCTATCTAAAAAAATTAGCATATCATGAAAAGGTTCTCTAAACGAGCCATTAACCTAATCATCTGAATCAACTAATTAACTCTAAACACCTGCAAAAGATTCCTGAGGCTTTTAAAAACTCCCAGCCTGGTTCATTACTCAAAACCGCAATCATGGGTAAGACTGCCGACCTGACTGCTGTCCAGAAGGCCATCATTGACACCCTCAAGCAAGAGGGTAAGACACAAAGAAATTTCTGAATGAATAGGCTGTTCCCAGAGTGCTGTATCAAGGCACCTCAGTGGGAAGTCTGTGGGAAGGAAAAAGTGTGGCAGAAAACGCTGCACAACGAGAAGAGGTGACCGGACCCTGAGGAAGATTGTGGAGAAGGAAATGCCAAAATGCCTGAAGTCCAGTGTCAAGTACCCACAGTCAGTGATGGTCTGGGGTGCCATGTCAGCTGCTGGTGTTGGTCCACTGTGTTTTATCAAGGGCAGGGTCAATGCAGCTAGCTATCAGGAGATTTTGTAGCACTTCATGCTTCCATCTGCTGAAAAGCTTTATGGAGATGAAGATTTCATTTTTCAGGATGACCTGGCACCTGCTCACAGTGCCAAAACCACTGGTAAATGGTTTACTGACCATGGTATTACTGTGCTCAATTGGCCTGCCAACTCTCCTGACCTGAACCCCATAGAGAATCTGTGGGATGTTGTGAAGAGAAAGTTGAGAGACGCAAGACCCAACACTCTGGATGAGCTCAAGGCCGCTATCGAAGCATCCTGGGCCTCCATAACCCCTCAGCAGTGCCACAGGCTGATTGCCTCCATGCCACGCCGCATTGAAGCAGTCATTTCTGCAAAAGGATTCCCGACCAAGTATTGAGTGCATAACTGAACATAATTTTTTGAAGGTTGACTTTTTTTGTATTAAAAACACTTTTCTTTTATTGGTCGGATGAAATATGCTAATTTTTTGAGATAGAAATTTTGGGTTTTCATGAGCTGTATGCCAAAATCATCAATATTAAAACAATAAAAGGCTTGCACTACTTAGTTGTGTGTAATGAATCTAAAATATATGAAAGTGTAATGTTTATCAGTACATTACAGAAAATAATGAACTTTATCACAATATGCTAATTTTTTGAGAGGGACCTGTACAGGTGGTCCGTTTACATTTAACCGCCCATAGAGGACTGCGTCCGCATCTGCTCTGCATAAGTGGGGTGGACACAGACCAGCCATCTGCCTGCACATTGGGGATCAGTGGACAGATTCCCTGATGAGCAGTAGGACTCTAACAGAGCCCATCCTGTGTGTAAGGAGCCTAAGATTTGCCCAGTACAGCGACTTCTTCCTAGTGGGCTCGCACAGCCGGTGTCCGGACTCGGGGTCCAACGTGGGCCCGGTCCAGACTTGGAATCCGGCGTGGGCGTTGCACAGGTGCGACTGGACTTGGAGCCAAACATGCCTGAGCTCATCCCAAATGCTTGTGTACCACAGATCTTTACTCCACCCCAAATCCATTCATCCCTGAGAATGTCACCACCACTATTCATACAACACCTGCATGGTAGTTACTATTCCTAAAAAGTGTAGGTGCCATGTGTAGGTAACATGTAGCTCAGCTGAGAAAAGTTCCACCAATGGGCTCCTGGAGAAGGAGAGCTGTCTTTGTTGCAGCCTTTGGTCCCACACTACATACAGAGGATTCTGCAGTGCTGGATCCTGCGGCAATGTGACCTGACGCTGCCACATGTACAATGATAAGAGACAATGGTTTGGAAGGGGCTGTCAGCTCTACTGTCAGGGGGGTCACACATACAGGCCTGGGGGTGGGGGAGATACACATGGACGAGAAGTTACAGATATAGTCTTCCATTCCCCCCACACTACACACTGCCTTCCCTGGGACCTCTCTCACCTCCTCCGCCGTCTGAAAATCGTCCATCTTTCCTGCAGCGACCGCTCACCGACCACCCTGCGCGCGCACACACACACCGGCAGCTCGAGAACACTGGCCGCCCCGCCTACCGCCGGTTGCCACAGACGCGCAGGATGCCACGCCCAAAGCGGCCTTCGCGCGTCACGTGACATCCTCTCCTCCCCCGATGCGGCGCTGTCCTGTAACAAGGCTGAAGCAGAGAGGGAGGGGAAGGGATGATCAGTTGTGTGAAGTCTTCCTTCACCTATCATTACGATGTGTTGACTATGAGCTCTCCCAGGATGCTGTGCGCCCTGTCTTCTTACTGCCACTCCCACCGTGCTACTGTTAGTTCAGTGTATCCCAACTGAGAAAGTAGTATTTCCTACCAGGGTGTCCTATTTACAAAGACGTGAGCTCACGTTTATGGAGTGGTATTTTCTGCCTTTATTCACTAAGGACTGATAATTCCTAAACCACTTCTGGGGAAGGTTTTAACACCTTAATGACCAGGCTATTTTTTGCGATACGCGTTAATTTAACTGACAATTGAGCGGTCGTGTGACCCTGTACCCAAATAAAATTGATGTCCCTTTTCCCATAAATAGAGCTTTCTTTTGGTGGTATATGATCACATGTGCGGTTTTAAATGTTTGTGCTTTAAACGTAAAAAGAGAAACAATTCTGGAAAAAATAAATGTTTTTTACCTTCTGCTATATAACATTTCCAATTAAAAAAAAATAACTTTTTTCATAATTTTAGGCCAATTGTATTCTGCTACATATTTTTGGTAAAAAAAAAATCCCAATAAGTGTATATTGATTGGTTTGTGCAAAGTTATTGCGTGTACAAACTAGGGAAAAGATTTATTTTATTTTTTTACTAGTAATGGCAGCGATCAGCGTATTTTAGCAGGACTGCGACATTGTGGCGGACAGATCGGACCCCTAACTGACATTTTTGACACTTTTGGGGGGGATCAGTGACATTACCACAGTAATCAGTGCTAACAATATGCACTGTTACCGTACTAATGACACTGGAAGGGAAGGGGTAAACTCAGGGGTGATCAAAGGGTTAAATGTGTACCTAGGGAGTGCTTTCTAACTGTCAGGGGTGTGGACTTATGGAATCAACACAGAAACCTGTGTTCCTAAATTAGAGGAACACAGAATCCCTGTGTCTATTGCTGACAGAACAATGGTCTGCCGTGTTTACAACAGCAGACTGCCGTTCTGTCTCCACAGGGAGGGATCGAGGCTGCCGGACCCGCAGATCAGCGTACCCTTTAGCGAATGGGCGTGCGCACACCTCAACTCACGGTGCCGCGAAACAACATACAGTTACATTGTTTCGCGGGACAGAGCTGGCCTACCGCAGTATACTGCTGGCGGTTGGCAAGTGGTTGAAGAAACCATGTCCCTTTATTCACACCTGACAGGGGAATAGAATGAAGCATTTGTTCCTCTATTGTGGCAGTACGTTTAACTACTTCCCGCCCGCCCTATAGGCAATTGACGGCGGGAATGTGGTTGTATTATCCTGACCGGACGTCATATGACGGCAGCAGGATAATACAGCTCTGGGCGCTGTATTGACACCCTGCATCTCCGATCTCGGTAAAGAGACTACTGACGTAGCTCTTTACCATGTGATCAGCCGTGTCCAATCACGGCTGGTCACATAGTAAACAGGAACAGCCGTTGATCGGCTTTCCTTAGTTCGTGCCTGACAGGCTCCCCTGACAGGGAAGGGGGGGTCGGCACTGGTAATCAGATCATTGATTACCAGTGCAGACCCTCGGGGGGGGATGCCACTAGAACCACCAGGGATGCCCACTATGACCCCAGGGATGCCCACTATGACCCCAGGGATGCCCACTATGGCCACCAGGGATGGCAATCAGGGCTCAGGGAGCCCCCCATTGCCCTCCCCATCAGTGCTGCCCACCACTGCCCCCCCCCCTATTAGTGCTGCCCACAAGTGCCCATCATTGCCATC
The DNA here is from genome assembly GCF_965119305.1 of Pelophylax lessonae. Classification (NCBI taxonomy): domain Eukaryota; kingdom Metazoa; phylum Chordata; class Amphibia; order Anura; family Ranidae; genus Pelophylax; species Pelophylax lessonae. Next base: position 448,102,258 of record NC_138770.1, read on the forward strand.
TTTTAGTGTCGCCCACCAGTGCCCATTATTGCCCACCAGTGCCGCCTATCAGTGCCCATTAGTGCCCATCAGTGCCACCCATCAGTGCCGATCAGTGCCGCCTATCAGTGCCCACCAGTGCCGCCTATCAGTGCCCGTCAGTGCCACCTATCAGTGCCCATCAGTGCAGCCTATCAGTGCCCAGCAGTACCGCCTATCAGTGCCCACCAATGCTGCATATCTGTGCTACCTATCAGTGCCACATATCAGTGCCTATCAGTGCTGCATATCAGTGCCGCCTATCAGTGCCACCCCATCAGTGCCACTCCATCAGTGCCTCCTCATCAGTGCCTGTCAGTGCAGTCTCATCAGTGTTCATCAGTGCAGGAAAAAACGTATTTATTTACAAAATTGTATAACATAAACAAAAAAACGTTTTTTTTTCAAACTTTTCGGTCTTTTTTTATTTGTTTAGCAAAAAGGAAAAAATCTTGCGGTGATCAAAAACCATCCAAAAGAAAGCTCTATTTGTGGGGGGAAAATGACATAAATTTGGTGTAGGTACAGTGTTGTATGACTGCACAATTGTCATTCAAAATGCAACAGCGCTAAAAGGGGAAAATTGGCCTGGGCAGGAAGGGAGGAAAGTGCCCTGTATTGAAGTGGTTAACAGGTCCTGCATCAGATTTAAATAGCCCTGCCGCCAGTTTTTAGTAATTTTACCAACAAGTGCATCAGTTGTTAACCACTTACTTGACTTACCCCCCCCCCCCCTCATGACCAGGCCATTTTTTGCAATACGGCACTGCGTTACTTTAACTGACAATTGCGCGGTCATGCAACGCAGTGCACAAATAAAATGTATGTTCTCTCCCCCCCCCCCCCCCCACAAATAGAGCTTTCTTTTGACGGTATTTGATCACCACTACAGTTTTAATTTTTTGGACTATAAACAAAAAAAGTGACAATTTAGAAAAAAAAAAAAAACATTTTTTTATACTTTCTACTATGAAACACATCCAATAAAAAATGTAAAAAAAAATCTAATTTCATAAATTTAGATTTTAGATGTTTTTGTTAACAAAAATCCCAATTATTATTAATTAAATTAATTAATTAAATATATTATTAATTATTATTATTATTAATTGTTATTATTATTATTATTATTAATTATTATTATTATTATTATTAATTATAATTATTAATTATTATATTTAAATATATTAATTGGTTTGCGCAAAAGTTATAGAGTCTACGAACAATGAGATATTTTTTTTAGAACTAGTAACGGTAGCGATCAGCGACTTATAGCGGGACTGCGATTTTGCAGCAGACATTCTGAAACTGACACTTTTTGTGGACCAGCGACACTAATACAGTGATCGGTGCTCAAAATTTGCACTGTCACTGTACTAATGACACTGGCTGGTAAGGGGTTAAACATCAGGGGCGATCAAAGGGTTAACTGTGTGCCTAGCCAGTGTTTTACTGTACTGTGGGAGGTGCTTTTTCTAGGGGGAAGAGATGGAATTTATGCTTTGCAGGGACACAAACTTCATCCCTTCCCCCCTGTCAGAAAGGTGATCTGCCTTGTTTACGCAGGCAGATCGCAGTTCTGTGTCTCTGCCTGACAATCAGCGTGTACCGGCAGACATCAAGCACCCGGTACCTGCTGATCAGCTTCCGCTGTGTATAATGACAGCGAAGTGAGCTGCTGGTGCCCCTACCCGGACGTGTCAGATCACGTATATATATATATATATATATATATATATATATATATATACACACACACACACACATACGTGATCTGGCACACAGCTGCCACACTGTTATAGGGCGGACCTAAAGTGGTTAATAGCCCGTCTTTTAGAAAGTGGCGCTATGGCTACCCAAGTTTTTTATTTATTACAGGTATTTATATATTGCTGTCGATTTACGCAGCATTTAATACATACAGTATATGGCACATTCACTTCAGTTCCCTCAAGAAGCTTACAATCTTAAATAATAAAAAAAAAGACTAGATATAAGTTGGCATACAGAGTGGCTGTCGCTGTACGTTGTGTAGCATAGAGTGCCCCCCCCTCTCCTCCTCACCTATCACTGGTTGTTAAGAATGCTGCAAGCTTCAAAGCCAACAGCATCCTAGCAACCAGTAAATCTGATGGTGGGCAGAACCTGATTGGGGAAACTGAGACACTAGTTACTCATCAGGTTTACTTTCTACTTGTGATTGACCACAGGCAGTGGGGAGCTTTTATAGCTAATAACAGGCTGTCCTATTAGCTAAGGATCTGCCAGACAGTTACTGGAGAGCAGGAAGATCAATGAAGTACGAGAGCGCTCACTAGCGCCTTCGCGGTTCATTGAAAAATACAAGCCATCCGCCGCGGTGGAAGACAGTAGTTGTATTTCATTCATTCACAGAACTCTGTGAATTACGTGGCTGTGTGGATGAAGCCCTGCATGGCCACGCTCTTTTTAACCACTTTTGTATTGGAAGATTTCCCCCCTTAATGACCAGGCCATTTTTTGCGATTCGGCACTGCGTTATTTTAACAGACAATTGCGCTTCTGTACCCAAATAAAATTGATGTTCTGTTTTTCCTACAAACAGAGCTTTCTTTTGGTGGTATTTGATCACCTCTGCAATTTTTTTTTTTTTTATTGCACTATAAATAATAAAAGAGCGACAATTCTGGAAAAAAAAAACAAAAAAAAAATATATATATTTTTCCCTTTCTGCTATATAACATTCCCAATAAAAAAAAAAAAATCTATTTGTTTCATAATTTTAGGCCAATTTCTATTCTGCTACATATTTTTAGTAAATAAAAATCCCAATAAGCGTATTTTGATTGATTTGCGTCTACAAACTAGGGGAAATATTTATGTAATTTTTATTTATTTATTTATGTTTACTAGTAATGGCTGCCATCAGAGGGACTGTGACATTGCGGCGGACAGATCGGACACCTAACTGACATTTTTTTACACTTTTGGGTGGACCAGTGACATTCCTACAGTAATCAGTGCTAAAAATAAGCACCGTTAGTGTACTAATGACACTGGCAGGGAAGGGGTTAACCCAGGGGCAATAAAAGGGTTAAAGGTATGCCTAGGGTGTGTTTTCTATCTGAGGGGGAGGTGGGTTTAGAGGGAATCAACACAGGGACCTGTGTTCCCAGATAGGAGATACACAGGAACTTTGTGATGATTGCTGAGAGAACAATGGTCTGCTGTGTTAACAACCGCCGTTCTCTCTCCATGAGAAACGATCGCAGGTGCCCGGCCCCGCAGATCAGCTTCCCCATGCGCACCCCCACGATCGCTCACACGAAGCACCGTACAGGTACAGCAATTTGCCGGAACCTGCTGACCTACCATCATATATCTGAGGTGGCTGGTCGGCAGGTGGTTAAATTGTGACAGCAGGTGCAGGGAGAGGATCCCCTACCCGCTGTCACAGCAGGAGATCAGGGGGGTGTGAGCAAGTGCTCTTTGGTAACACGTTAGGTGGGGGTACACACTATGAGCAAATCAGAAGAAAAATTCCACACGAGGCACAATCCTTCGATTTTCGTAGAGTACACAACGTTCGACATCTTATTTAGACTTTCTAAAATGAAATTTCCGAACAGATAAACTCCACAATTTTTCTCATATGTGAACTGAACAAACCATTTTCCTTCCAGGTGTACTGTTTTCGTACGTTTTTTGTACAGGAAAAAATCAGATACAAAAGACTGCGCATGATCAGAAACAATAAGCGACATAAGAAAAGCCTTTGCCATTCGAGAATTTTTGTACAATTAGTACCATCCTTGGTTTTGATCTGTTGGGAAGCAACAAGAAAAACTGGACGATCGTGTGTCCGAATTTCTTATAGTGTGTATTGAGCCTAAAGGCCCGTACACACGATAAGAAAATCTGTAGGGAAAATTCGTCCGATGGCTGATCTGCCGATTTTCGGATTGTTAGTATGGTGCTTTCAACAGCCGACTCCGACTTTTCGGCTGACAAAATCCTGATGTGCAGGCTATAAAATTTTTGTAGTCCGTAATACAACGTCCGATTTTCATCTCATTAGTACAGATTTAGACGGAAAAAAAATCTTAAGAGCAAGACTAGGCATGCTCAGAGACGAAAGAACACAAAGAAAGCAATCCAACACATGACATCACTTCTGAAGTAGAATTCTGTCGTACGGGAAAATTCGTATGAAAAAAACCTCTTCACTTTCCACATCAGACTAGCATGTCACAAAAAACGGATGACAGATCGTTCGATAATCTGATCGTGTGTACGGGGCTTTACACCCAAAATATGGCTGTAACATGTTACAAAAGGTGAATTTAGCCTTTAAAAAATCCTTGACTGTTGCACTATTTGTATGACAGCTGCAGTGACAAGAAGGGTGATCAGCTGCAGGGAAGGACCGCACTCTTTCGGTCCTTTTACATGGGCCTCCGCCCAGCGGACTCCACTTTGCGCAGGGGGGATTGATCTGCTGATCCCCACTGAGCAGGCGGATGACAGGTCTGTCTCCGCTCACTGTGCAGAGACAGACCTGTCAGATCCCTGCTCTCCTCTATGGGAGATCGGATGAAAACGTAATCCGATCCGATCCGATCCTCCAGATGGATGGAAAATAGGGTTTCCCTCCATCTGGATTTCACAGACAGGATCCGATCGGATGCAGGTAGATGCAGCATCGATCCGATAGTGCATTTGTCCCCCGGCGGCTCTGACACTGAGAACTGAGTGATCAAACACTGCAGATCAGTGCATTCTCGCAGCTCCTGAGCAGAGAGCTGGTGACTGTCAGTCAGCAGCTCTCTGCTCTGTCCCTTCCTCACTCACTTGAGCACTGGGTTGTGGAGGGGGCTGACTAAGGCTCTCAGCGGCTCGCTGAGAGGCTGATTCACAGAAAGAAAGGTATACACCGCACCAGGTGAGACCAATCCGCCCATCAACAACCAGGTGCAGGTCCAGTCTGGGGTCTGAGTCCATCCAATGTAAGCAAAAAGGTTTGACTGCACTCCAGTCAATGAAGATAACATTTTGCTTTATTGACGATGTAAATCGGACAAGACAAGACAAATGAGCCACAGACAGTTAACGAGTTTCACGATTCAAGATCGCTTAATCATAACTGGCCAGTTATGATTAAGCGATCTTGAATCGTGAAATGCGTCAATTATCTGTGGCTCATTTGTCTTGTCTTGTCTGATTTACATCTACAAAAAATAAAAATTTTATCTTCATCAACTAGAGTGCGGTCAAACCTTTTTGCTTGCATTCGCTGAGAGGCTTAGCCGGCTGCCGGTCCGGGCATGTGGGCGGATCCCGACTCCATGGTCGCGATCTTGCCCGAGCCTGGACTGGCTCTGTGACATCAGCAGAGAGTGAACATTAGCCCGCTGTCAGCTGAAAACGGGTCACAGGAGTGCAGAACAAACTGCACTCATGTGAACCACAGGAGAAGTACAGCCAAACAAGCTTTGGCTGTAATTCTCCTTTAATTGTTCCCTTGAATTAAATAAGGTATAGAGGGCAATTAGGATACCCTACCCACACACAAGCAGTTTGCTCTCTACAGTAATGTGTGTTCTTTATTTCTGCCTGAACTTCAGCATTTAATGGGCAGGGTAAGGATTATTTTTACCATCCTCACTACCTGCAAATAGTAAACAATATTTTAGAGATTATGTTGTCATGTACACTGATTTAGGGCCTCCTCCCCGGCTCCTGTTTGTGAAACTGAGCTTTTGGGGGGGGTACCCGATTTTGACAGGTACCCGCTCCCACTTCTGTTCCAAAGCTGAAGCTCTCACTCCCGAAGTCTTCTGGGACACGTGACAGGTCCTGGAAGACTTTGGGACCAGTCATAGAGCACAGCGCACATATGCAGTGGGCGTTCGGTTGTGAAGCCGCAAACTGTCACAGCCGGGTGCCCACAGTAGAGATGCTGGTGCCGCCAAGGGCGAACATGGGGAGAATACGGCTGGGGTGAGAACACTGGACCGTGGGACATGTGAGTGGCTGTTTAACCACATGCCATAGCCACCAGTACATATGCCGCGGCCATGGGCGTCCGCAGGTAGGGGCAAGGGGGGACAAATGCCCCCCCCCCCCGGAATCTCAACTTCCCCTTTGGTTGTTAAGCCACTTTATACCATCCTATTTGGGTTCATTCCATGTCCGTTTAATAATCCTGTGTGCCTGTAAAATCAGCCGTTCTTTACCACTTCTCAGAGGGCCAAGCGCCGCTCACGTGACCCGCTGGCTCTCTCCTCTCCCCGTCTGACAGCTGCCTGCAGCGGGTGGGGCCAAGGATTCCTCACTAATGTCAGTTGAGAGGGGAGGAGGAGGGGGAGAGAAAGACAGAGGCAGAGGGTCACGTGAGCGGCGAGTCGCTCTGAAAACTTGTAAAGAATGTCTTATTTTTATAAAACACAGACACAGGGGCACACAGGATTATTAAACAGACTGTAGACAGGATATGAAACTTTAAATGAAATTACAGGAGCAGACAGGGAGGGTGAGAGGGGGGAGAGAGGACAGAGGAGGACAGGAGGGCTGCGGATGATGGAGGCACGTAAACTGACCACAGTGTCAGGGCTCAGCAGCCATGGTATACCATGGTCAGTTTATAGAGGGGAGGACATAGCCAGGCAGGCTCAGCCAGGTATTTTAGGTGATACGGGAGGGCACTGTGCTGTATAACATGCTTTAGGGGAATAGGATCATTTTTTTTTTTTTAGGTTAACAAATGCTTTAAAAATAAAAACTGCTGTTTGCTCTTTAAAAATAAATACTCAAAATAAGTATAATGACTAAGCCCCTCCCCTTCATGAGATTGTTGAAAAGGGGCGGATCATCTGTGACCTTAAAATGATGCCCCCCCCCCTTGAAAAAAGTTCTGCGGACGCCCATGGCTGCGGTAGGCTCTGTTCTGCCCATTCGCCATGGGGGAAGCTGAGCTGCGATTGCCGCTGGGCACCCGCGATCTCTCCCTGTGGAGACAGAATGGCGGTCTGCTGTTGTAAACACGGCAGACCATTGTTCTGTCAGCAATGAACACAGGGCTCCTGTGTTCCTCCTATTTAGGAACACAGGTCCCTGTGTTGATTCCATAAGTCCTTCCCCAACACAGTTATAAAGCCCCCCTAGGGACACATTTAACTCTTTGATCACCCCTGGTGTTAACTCCTTCCCTGCCAGTGTCATTAGTACAGTAACAGTGCATATTTTTAGCACTGATTACTGTAGTTATGTCACTGGTCCCCCCAAAAGTGTCAAAAATGTCAGTTAGGTGTGTGATCTGTCCGCCGCAATGTTGCAGTCCCGCTAAAAATCGCTGATGGCCGTCATTACTAGTAAAAAATAAATAAATAAATAAAAATGACATAAATCTTTCCCCTAGTTTGTAGACGTGATAACCTTTGCGCAAATCAGTCAATATACTCTTATTGGGATTTTTTTTTTTATCAAAAATATGTAACAGAATACAAATTGGCCTACATTGATGAAATAAATTACATTTTTATTTGTTTTTTTTATTGGGAATGTTATATAGCAGAAAGTGAAAAATATATATATATATTTTTTTCAGAATTGTCGCAATTTTTTGTTTATAGCGCAAAAAATAAAACTCGCACAGGTGATCAAATATCTCCAAAGCAAAAAATAAAACTCGCACAGGTGATCAAATATCTCCAAAGCAAAAAATAAAACTCGCACAGGTGATCAAATATCTCCAAAAGAAAGCTATATTTGTGGGAAAATAGGACATCAATTTCATTTGGGTACAGCATCGCACGATGGCGCAATTGTCAGTTAAAATAACGCAGTGCTGTATTGCAAAAAAATGGCCTGGTCAGGAAAGGGGTAAAACCTTCTGGAGCTGAAGTGGTTAAACCATTTAATTGAAAAATGTAATCAGTCACTTGACCTCATAGTTAAAGACAATATTATAGTTATTGGTACAAAAATAAACATTGTGCAACAAAATGTAATAAATTGCGTAAATTATAGTAACATTGTTTCTGATTATAAATCCATGGCTGGTAGAAACAGACATTAGTGTTTGCTGTGTCAAAGCACAGATGGATTGTTTGAGTGTCTCCTTGGGAACCTCCTTCTCCATAGTAATCACAACAAACTCACCTATTCACCTCTTTCTATTAGAAAGACATCCATTTATTCAAGTACATGAAAGTGTCATTCTTCCAGAGGTCCTGTAAGGCATGATACATTACCTTGTGTATAGGGTCTAATCAATAGTACAGCCTCCTCTTTGATTCAGGTGGTGCCTTTGCCTTTGGCCCTGGCTGGTACACACTCATGCGATGTGGGAAATGCAGCTAATTCTGTGCGTTTCCCGCACCGCATTACAATTGCATGGCGTCCATGTGATCTGCTGCGGGTGTCAATTTTATCTTAACGACACCCCAAAGCAGACTGCAAGACGCAGTACGATTGCCAGAATTGCATTGCATGGGTGTGAACATCCATGCGATGTGATTCAAGTGTGGAGGGGGAGGGTCCTGCACCAGTTTGGTGCGGATGCGTTTTTAGCCATCCAAAATGTATGGCTGCACAGATATCAATCACATTTGAAGAGGAATGCGGTGCAATTTCTGTGTGAATCACATGCGGTGTCTACATCCCACAAGTGTGAACCCAGGCTCAAGTCCAAGTATTAGTGTGATAATTCAAAAAAGTAAAGTGACGGGTTTTAGGAAGTAATTTAGTTATTTAACCACTTTAAGACCGCTCACTGTGCTGCTACTGTGGCACAGTGGCAGCCCTGGGTCCAGCGACGTAGACCTACGTCGATGGACCCCTAGCTGCCTTGGCGGCAAGCATGCGCTGCCGGAGGCTCGTTCCTTCTGTGTTTAGACACAGTGGGAGTCGGGACAAAGGAGGAGAGGCGGCGATTGCCTTCTCTCTTCCCCGATCATTGGGGAAAGTGTGAGAAGATCCGCCCGCTTGTGTAAACAAAGCAGGCGGATCTTCTCTGGGACATTTAACCCCTTGATCACCAACAGGGTTAACCCCTTCCCTGCCAGTGTCATTATTACAGTAACAGCGCATATTTTTAGCACTGATTACTGTAGTAATGTCCCTGGTCCCCCCAAAAGTGTAAAAAATGTCAGTTAGGGGTCCGATCTGTCCTCGTCAATGTCATAGTCCCGCAAAAAATCGCAGATCGCCGCCATTACTAGTAAAAAAAAAAACAATAAAAATGACAAATCTTTCCCGTAGTTAGTAAACGCGATAACTTTTGCCTATACAAATCAAAATACGCTTATTGCGATTTGTTTTACCAAAAATATGTAGCAGAAAACAAACTGGCCTAAAATGTTAAAAAATTTTGATTTTTATTTGGGAATGTTATATAGTAGAATTTGAAAAATATAGTTTTTTTCTTCAATATTGTCGCTCTTTTTTTCAAAAATTAAAAATCATACAGGTGATCAAATACTACGAAAAGAAAGCTCTATTGTGGGAAAATAAATGACATAAATTTAATTTGGGTACAGCGTTGCATTACCGCGCAATTGTCCGTTAAAATAACGCAGTGCCGAATCGCAAAATATGGCCTGGTCAGGAAGGGGGTAAAATCTTCTGGTCTTAAAGGGGATAAAAATACGCTCATTGAGAATTTTTTTGTCAAAGACATGTAGCTAAATACATTTTGGCCTAAATATATGACAAAAATTGAATATATTGGATATTTTTTAACAGTCAAAGTAGAAAATGTCAATTTTTCGCAAAATTTTTGCTCTTTTTTCATTAATATCGCAAAAAATAAAAAGCGCAGAGGGGATCAAATACCACCAAAGGAAAGCTCTGTTTGTGGGAAAAAAGGACATAAATTTTGTTTGGGTACAGCATTGCATGACCGTGCAAATGTCAGTTAAATTCACACAGTGTCAAGTTGAAAAAAGTGGCCTGGTCTTTGAGCAACAAAATCTTCCGGTCTTAAAGTGGTTAAAGACCACAAGAGATTCTATAAATAACAGTTTTGCACTCAAAGGCTGCATGTATTACTATATACATGTCCAGGTTTCCATGAGATAAGAAAACTCACAAAGGGGAATATATTTGCGTCTGGATGGGGCTGAACTCTGTACCGAGTGGTACTGGCGTATAGGGTCCTGCCAGTTCGGGGACAAGGTTCGGGAATGTAGGTCTTCTGTACCACTCAGTATAGTGTCCTGCCCTGTCCATCCACACCCTGCCATAGACCTTGAAAGGCTGCCTGCAGCGGGGCTGGATGCTGCACCAGCCCTTTCCGTGCGCACCAAATCGCTGGGAAGGATGCACTGCAACTAAAAGTGTGCAAGGGGTCTAAAAAGTAAAACCTAAAAGTAAACCCTAACAATGATCTTTTCCTAATTGGTCCCTTTTAGCCACTTGAAGACCAGTCCTTTTCAGACACTTTTTGCTTACAAGTACAAAAAATGAAAACGAAATGTAAAATATATATTTTTTAAAAAAAATATGTTTTGCTAGGAAAGTACCCCAAAACATTACCTGTAGAGTAATAAAACTTTTTTTTTGTAATATTTTTCATTCTAAACATAAAAGATGGCAAAATAAAACTAGTGTAATATTTGATTGATTGATCTTTAATAAACAAATGCATCGATAGCTGGTTCAATGGAGGAAAGAGCAATTCTCAATGAATTCTCAAGGTGCTTATCCGATATTTTGGTTCTAATTTTGCCCTTTGTGTGCTTCATCCTCGAAAATAGTTGCTAAAAAACATAGGTGCTGCCAAAAACGAATGACATTACTAAGGCACGATTGTGACGAGTGGGGGATTTTTGGTTTGGGAATATACTGTAAAACTTATAAAAGTCCAGTAAAGAGACACTGTCATTTTTTTCTTTGGCCATATGTGTTTGCTAAGTGTAAATGCCTTTTTACAAAAGATTCCCTAAAAAAAAAAAAAAAAATCTAAATTTTAAGTAAGTTTTACAATTTTGTGTTGGGTTGCATTTATAACTGTCTTGGGGAGCATGCAGCTTTGATTATCTCTGTAGTAAGCAATTGGTAAAAGACCGTTCTGCTATCACATAGTACACGGCAGCTGTGATTTGCCTTGGTACCATGTGATCGCTATGACCAATCACAGAACTCACACAGTCATAAACAATGACGATGGTATCATCGAGGATTATAGCTGCATCAACGGCATATATTGGCTCAATTTTTGTAGATGGAACAGTCTGTGGTATGTATAGCCCTGCAGAGTATACCAGAGTGGATAGCAAATTTCCCTCTCAGCTGTAAATGGCCCCCTCTGCTTTTTTGCCAGAAGAGTGCAATCCAACCAGAGAGACAATCATATTGCCCGAGAATGGGGGACTTGTGGTAAGGAAATTTAAATGCTGCTGCACAGAACAGTATTTTTCTGATATTACGGTGAGGTTGGACAGGTTTCCCACTAAGATATAATGCAATAAAATGTGTACTTTTTTTTAACCGTTTTTGATTTATGCTCCAAAGAATCCCACCAGAGGGGGACCTGTACATACATTTCCCACTAAGATATAGACCAGTTTTAAAATTTCAGTTCACTTACCCAAAATATTTAATAGAAAACTGGGCAGGTACTTTTTCAAACAAGAAAGGACATGTATTGTACAGTATATCAGAAAGCAGGCAGGTGTTAATAAAAGCAAGGTAGAAAGCATCATAGTGGCTTAGTGATTAGCACTTCTGCCTTGTTGTACTAGATTCATTGGTTCATATCCCAACCCAGACACTGGGCTCCATTCATAAAGCCAAATCTTACTGCATCCAAGTTTTATGCGGTATTTACCGAGCGTTTTTACTTTTTGCAATAAATACCGCATGTAGCAGCATCCGAGTTTGCAATAAGATACCACACAGCGTTTTTTAAAAAGTTTCTTGGCATTCACTAAAACACGCTATTAAAATACCGCATGAGTTATTCCATGAAGTCATGCCGTATTTTAGCAGTAAACACATGTAGCAAATTAATGCCTGGCGGTAACCGGCGTATTTTTTAACATAAAAAAATAGGCGTGGTTAAGGAGCATCCTTAACAACCACTAAACAACATGGTTGTTAAGGAGTAGGGGGCCGAGTCCTCCAAGTCATCAGTCATCAGCTGTCAGTGGGTTTCCCTGCTGACAGCTGAAAGTAAAAAACAACCATTGCTGGCAATTAAAAAATGTAAAACAAAATGGCTTGGGTGTCCCCCCCAAATCCATACCATGCCTTTTGGGTCTGGTATGGATTTTGAAGAGAACCCCCACACCAAAATTTTAAAAAGAATGGTGTGGGGTCCTCATCAACACGGGGACAAGGTGCTTTGGGGGGCAGAGACCCCCCCTGCTCCAAAGCACTCCCCCATGTTGGGGGCATGTGGCCTGGTATGGTTCAGAGAGGGGACTGCTCACTCATCCCCTCCCTTTACTGACCTGGCAGGCTGCATGCTCAGGTAAGGGTCTGTTATGGATTTTGGGGGGGGGACCCCATAATATTTTTTTAAAAAATGTTGGCGTGGGGGCTCCCTTTAAAACCATACCAGATTCCTGATTTTTTAAATTGCCGGCAACTGTTTTTTTTTTACTTTCAGCTGACAGCTGATGACTCATCGGTTGTTTAGGACGTGGCGGCCACCCACTCCTTAACAACCAGGTTTTTTACTGGATGTTAAGGATGCCGGCAGCTGCCAGTTCCCTAAATATTGTATGCCAGGACCACTACCACTATTTACAGCATGCAATTTTTTTTTTTTTTTGTGAACTATTTTTTATTCCTGTGTTACGTGGTATTTACCAAGCATTTTTGCTTTATGTGATAAATACCGCATAAAGCAGCAGTAGTTTGAATTTTTCAGGATTGCATACAGTATTTGGGAAAAAAACACCCAAATACAGCATGTTATCTGTTTTTGTGAATGAAGCCCACTGTATAAATGAATTTGTGTGTACTCCCTGTGCTTGTGTGGGTTTCCTCCCACACTTCAAAAGATGTGCTTGTAGGATAATTGGCCCTAGTATGTGTGATATTTTTGGCTCCTTGAGGATAGGAACTGATGTAAATGTACTATATGTAAAGCACTGCGTACATTTCCACCACTATATAAATAGTTAAAATAATAATAGAAAGGAACCAAGTAGTCAGTGTGTTCTGCTCAGTGATAAAGGCCAGATATCAAGCAGGAGTCAGTGACAGCAGCGCAGATAATATATGTAAAAATGGACCACCACAACCCTGAAAAAAAAAAAAAAAAGAAAGGTGAACTAACATCAAACATCCTTCCTACCCCTAGTCTCTGCTGTACTTATTTCTGTTGGTGATGAGCTGCCAGTGGCCACGCAGCCGATGTTTGAAATCCCTACTCTTGTCCCCCTTCTTTCTGCAGGGCTTCTGGAATAAATCAGAGCAATTCTCTATGCCCCCGCTGACCAATTAGAATCGCCTGCAGAAAGGCTGGTTCCGTATAAAAGATTGCCACCACTTTCCAAAGGCTGATAGGCTTCGCAGACACCTGGTCAAAAAGCATTTCAAATGCCTGGGTAAAAGAAATAGGGTCCTGGGGCTAAAAGCTGCAGTTTTCCACTCTCCCTGTGCCTCACTTCATGTTTTCCAACCTGCCTGTGTCTCTGCACAGACTAGCAGACCAAGCTTGCAGATCTCATGGCCCAGGGTGTTATAGCCATTGTACCAAAAGAAGAAAGGTTTGGGTTTCGACCCCAATCTTTTACTGTTCCTCAACCAAAAGGAGGCATTCACCCCATTTTGGAATCTAAAGCTTTATTTATTACATAGTCACCAAGTTCATCTGGTTGAAAAGAGACACAAGTCCATCCAGTTCAACCCAAAAAAAGAAAGAAAAAAAAAACACACAAATTGAAAACCTCCATATACACTTTCCTATACCCACAGTTGAGCAAAAACCCCCAATAAAGCATGATCCAATTTGCTCTGGGAGGGGATTCCTTCCTGATCCCCTGAGAGGCAATCGGATATTCCCTGGATCAACTTTACTTATAAATATTAGAATTCAGTTATATTTTGTGCATTTAGGAAAGAACCCATGCCTTTTAAAAATAAAAAAAAAAAGCAATCTACTGAGCTGGACAGAACCAGGTCTTGAGGGAGTCTATTCCACATTTTTACATCTCTTACCATGAAGAATCCTTTCCGTATTTGGAAGTTAAATCTCTTTTCCTCCAGACATAAAGAGTGCCCCCTTTTCCTCTATTGCTTAAAATACTTTTTAATAGCATAAACCTATCTATGTGGTCTTTTAATAAACTCTTCTGCATTTTCCCAACTATAGAAGTTAATTAACAGGTTTATACTTAGTAAAAGACTTTGATCCTTTTTTAAACATAGGCACCACATTGGCCCTACGCCAATCAAGTGGTACTATTCCAGTCCTTAATAAGTCCCTAAAAATTAGAAACAATGAATTTAAAATGACAGCGCTCAACTCTTATAGGACACGCGGGTGTATGCCATCTGTTCCAGGTGCTTTTTTCACCTTTATTCTGTCTAGATATTTCTGAACCATATCAATTCTGAGCCATAATGGTTTATTTGGGGATATGTCATTATCATCCCCAGTATCGACTTGAGCCATGCTCCTTTAAATACACAGAGCTGAAGAAGGTATTTCATAAATTTTCCTTCTCTTTGTTCCCAGTCACCCACTCCTGATTATTTTAGCCATCCTGCCTTAACCCTCCTCTTATGTTAGAATTCCGTTACTATCCATGATGTTTAGGGTCGGTTTTGACCCGTGTTTTAAATCAGCCATAAAATACCCTCTGAATAATTATTTATCATCAAATTTGTTTCTTACCTCTTGGTTACCTTGTTAGGCTTCTTTATCCATGAAACCTTGGGATCTAGTGATCACCAGTCAGTATGGTTTAATATAAGAACTGTGAAAGAGTCACACCACACAAAAACAAAAGTTTTAGATTTTAGAAAAACAGACTTTTCAAAAATGAAATTAGTCATAAATGAGTCCTTATCAGACTGGAACGGATTACATGGAGTCCAGGAGAAATGGGACTACTTAAAAGGTGCATTATTGAAGGCAACAGAAAATTGCATTAGACTTGTCAGTAAAAGCAAAAAAAGGAAGAGACCACTGTGGTACTCAGCAGAAGTGGCCCAAATCATTAAAAATAAAAAGCTAGCATTTTGTAATTATAAAAAAACCCAGAGCAATGAAGATAAGGAAATCTACAAGATTAGGCAGAAAGAGGCCAAGCAAGTTATAAGAACTTCTAAAGCGCAGGCAGAAGAAAAACTAGCTCAGTCTATGAAAAAGGGATAAGACATTCTTCAGATATATAAATGAAAAAAAGAAATTAAAACAAGGAATAACTAAATTAAAAACAAAGGATGGAAGGTATGCAGGGCCGGCGTTAGGGGGGGGCAAACTGGGAAAATGCCCAGGGCCCCGAATGTCCAGGGGCCCCGTGTCACTGTCAGCCAGGGCCGGACCGGGCAGTGTCCCGGTGGGCCGCGGCGCTCAGAGTCATCAGATTCACTCACAGACACTAGAAGACATTCCCTCACTGCGGGCGGCCGCCGGCCGGTGTACTTGCCAGCTACACCGGCTCCGCGGCCAATCAGCCTTCTGTTCAGGGGGGGAGCCGGTCCGGAAGTCAAGTAGTCAGTGTGTGTCTGTGTGTTCCTTCCCGCGCGGCCGCCGATGATCACTGAAGCCGCTGTAGATGGGAGCTCCTTCAGCCCGACTTCGGGCTGCTCGCGGGGGGGGGGGGGCGGCTGCGGGGAGAGAAGGTAAGTGACTGCCACTGCAGCCTGTGCTGAATAGGAGGGGTGTGGGGCCAGGGCCGGTTTTAGATAAAGTGTGGCCCTGGGCAAACCTAAAAGTGGGGTCCCAAATTTTTTTATATTCTACCAAAAATATAGGCGCATTTAATCAAATTTAGCCAAATAAAACATACAACTACATGAAAATATGCTTTAATTAAATAACATTAAATAGAATAAATAAGAAATCAAGTGAGCTTTGCACACCTTCACAAATCAGATCACCCTAATTCCTGCACCTTCACGCCTCAGACCACCCCAATTTCTGCACCTTCACACCTCAGACCACCCCAATTTCTGCACCTTCACACCTCAGACCACCCCAATTGCTGCACCTTCACACCTCAGACCACCCCAATTTCTGCCCCTTCACACCTCAGACCACCCCAATTTCTGCACCTTCACACCTCAGACCACCCCAATTTCTGCCCCTTCACACCTCAGACCACCCCAATTTCTGCACCTTCACACCTCAGACCACCCCAATTTCTGCACCTTCACACCTCAGACCACCCCAATTTCTGCACCTTCACACCTCAGACCACCCCAATTCCTGCACCTTCACACCTCAGGCCACCCCAATTTCTGCACCTTCACACCTCAGGTCACCCCAATTTCTGCACCTTCACACCTCAGACCACCCCAATTTCTGCACCTTCACACCTCAGGTCACCCCAATTCCTGCACCTTCACACCTCAGATCAGCCCCTGGTAGGCTGGCACTGGCAGCAACAATTTTATTCAAATCAGGATTTCTTCTGCAAATAGCCTGGCAGGCTGGCACTGGCAGCAAATATTTTATTCAAATCAGGATTTCTTCAGCAAATAGGCTGGCATCAGAGTCAGACAATTACCAAAACCAATGTCATCATGACACATGATCAAAAAAATGAGGAAAAATAAGGATTTCTTCTGCAAATAGCCTGGCAGTGACATCATCAGATCAGACAAGGCACTGGCAGGCATTGTACTAGACTAGTACTATGCCTGGCTGCCAGTGCCAGGCCAGCCTATTTGCAAAAGAAATCCTGATTTGAATTAAATTGTTGCTGCCAGTGCCAGTATATTTGCAGAAGAAATCCTGATTTCTTTGAATAAAATTGTTGCTGCCAGTGCCAGCCCAGCCTATCTGCAAAATAAATCCCTAAGTAGAAGTCACTCCTCTCTCCAGTCCTCCACTTACCTTGGGTGTGCTGTGCGGTGTGGCTGCAGAGTATTCCCGCTGGACATAGTACAGGAGATGGTCAGAGACTGCAAACATGATACAAGAGATGGTCAGAGACTACGGACCTGATACAAGAGATGGTGAGAGACTGAGGACATGATACAGGAGATGGTCAGAGACTGAGGACATGATACAGGAGATGGTCAGAGACTGAGGACATGATACAGGAGATGGTCAGAGACTGAGGACATGATACAGGAGATGGTCAGAGACTGAGGACATGATACAGGAGATGGTCAGAGACTGAGGACATGATACAGGAGATGGTCAGAGACTGAGAACATGATACAGGAGATGGTCAGAGACTGAGGACATGATACAGGAGATGGTCAGAGACTGAGGACATGATACAGGAGATGGTCAGAGACTGAGGACATGATACAGGAGATGGTCAGAGACTGAGGACATGATACAGGAGATGGTCAGAGACTGAGGACATGATACAGGAGATGGTCAGAGACTGAGGACATGATACGGGAGATGGTCAGAGACTGAGGACATGATACAGGAGATGGTCAGAGACTGAGGGCATGATACAGGAGATGGTCAGAGACTGAGGGCATGATACGGGAGATGGTCAGAGACTGAGGGCATGATACAGAAGATGGTCAGAGACTGAGGGCATGATACGGGAGATGGTCAGAGACTGAGGGCATGATACGGGAGATGGTCAGAGACTGAGGACATGATACGGGAGATGGTCAGAGACTGAGGACATGATACAGGAGATGGTCAGAGACTGAGGACATGATACGGGAGATGGTCAGAGACTGAGGGCTTGATACGGGAGATGGTCAGAGACTGAGGGCATGATACAGGAGATGGTCAGAGACTGAGGGCATGATACAGGAGATGGTCAGAGACTGAGGGCATGATACAGGAGATGGTCAGAGACTGAGGGCATGATACAGGAGATGGTCAGAGACTGAGGGCATGATACAGGAGATGGTCAGAGACTGAGGGCATGATACAGGAGATGGTCAGAGACTGAGGGCATGATGCAGGAGATGGTCAGAGACTGAGGGCATGATACAGGAGATGGTCAGAGACTGAGGGCATGATACAGGAGATGGTCAGAGACTGAGGACATGATACAGGAGATGGTCAGAGACTGCAAACATGATACAGGAGATGGTCAGAGACTGAGGACATGATACAGGAGATGGTCAGAGACTGAGGACATGATACAGGAGATGGTCAGAGACTGAGGACATGATACAGGAGATGGTCAGAGACTGAGGGCATGATACAGGAGATGGTCAGAGACTGAGGGCATGATACAGGAGATGGTCAGAGACTGAGGGCATGATACAGGAGATGGTCAGAGACTGAGGGCATGATACAGGAGCTGGTCAGAGACTGCAAACGTGATACAAGCGATGGTCAGAGACTGCAGACATGATACAAGAGATGGTCAGAGACTGCAGACATGATACAAGAGATGGTCAGAGACTGCAGACATAGTACAGGAGATGGTCCAGAGACTGCGGATGTGATACAAGAAAAGGTCAGAGACTGCAGACATGATAGAAGATAGAAGGACACTAGGGGGGCTGGAGAGCACAGGGAAAGCAGATAGCACTGGAGGAGCTGAAGGGCAAGGGGGGGGGGGAACTGGAGAGAATTAAGGGGGGGTTTGGAAAGCATTGCAGGGGGGTTGGAAGGCGCAGGGTGTGGATAGCACTGGGGGGGGGGGTGGTGGGCAGGGAAAACCAGGGGGATGGAAAGCATGGGGGGGGGGTGGTGGGCAGGGAAAACCAGGGGGATGGAAAGCATGGGGGGGGGACTGGAAATCACTTAGGGGGGAGCCAGGGAGCACAGGGGGTGGAGAGCACTGGGGGAGCCAGAGAGCATAAGGGGAGATGAAAAGCACTGTGGGGACTTGAAGAGCACGGGGGGGCTAAAGAGTACAGGGGGTTTAAGAGCACTGGGGGAGGGGGGCTAAGATCACTGGGGGGGCTAAGATCACTGGGGAGGGGGGCTACGATCACTGGGGAGGGGGGCTACGATCACTGGAGAGGGGGGCTACGATCACTGGAGAGGGGGGCTACGATCACTGGGGGGGGGCTACGATCACTGGGGGGGGCTAAGAACACAACACTGGGGGGGGGGGCTAAGATCATGGGGGGGGGCTAAGATCACTGGGGGGGGCAGTAAAAGAAGTTGAATAGGAGGGGGATGGGACAGCTCAGCTGCATATAGAGAAATTGATATTTCCATATCTCTCCTGCAGCCGCAGAATGCCTGCAGAAGGGAGGAGAAGAATCCATCCAGCGGCATAAGGAGACATGAAATCCTCTCTATATGCAGCCGAGCCGCCCCATGTAGAAGAGAATAAAGGGCTAGCCGACTGCCTTAATGAATACTTCTGTTCAGTTTTTACAGAAGAAAAAGAAGGAGAAGGTCCTCCACTTGAAAGGATGACTAATGAATCGTTTGATGCATGTGTCTTTACAGAGGAAGACGTTCTAAGATTGCTGTCTAAAGTGAAGACAAATAAGTCACAGGGTCCTGATGAGATACACCCAAAATTATTAAAAGAGCTTAGTGGTGAGCTGGCAAAACCATTAACAGATTTATTTAACCAATCATTAGTAACAGGAGTCGTCCCGGAAGATTGGAAATTGGCAAATGTGGTGCCCATTCACAAGAAAGGTAGTAGGGAGGAATCGAGCAACTATAGACCAGTGAGTCTGACATCAATAGTAGGCAAATTAATGGAAACCCTATTAAAGGATAGGATTGTGGAACATCTTAAATCCCATGGATTGCAAGATGAAAAACAACATGGGTTTACTTCAGGGAGATCATGTCAAACAAATCTTATAGATTTTTTTGACTGGGTGACTAAAATAATAGACGGTGGAGGTGCAGTAGACATTGCATATCTAGATTTTAGTAAGGCTTTTGACACTGTCCCACATAGAAGACTTATCAATAAACTGCAGTCATTGAGCATGGACTCCCATATTGTTGAGTGGATTAGGCAGTGGCTGAGTGACAGACAACAGAGGGTTGTAGTCAATGGAGAACATTCAGAACAAGGTCATGTTACCAGTGGGGTACCTCAGGGATCTGTACTGGGACCAATTTTGTTTAATATCTTCATAAGTGATATTGCAAAAGGCCTCGATGGTAAGGTTTGTCTTTTTGCTGATGACACAAAGATATGTAACAGGGTTGATGTTCCTGGAGGGAAACGCCAAATGGAAAAGGATTTAGGAAAACTAGAAGAATGGTCAGAACTCTGGCAACTGAAATTTAATGTGGATAAGTGCAAGATAATGCACCTGGGGCGTAAAAACCCAAGGGCAGAATATAGAATTTTTGACACAGTCCTGACCTCAGTATCTGAGGAAAGGGATTTAGGAGTAATTATTTCAGAAGACTTAAAGGTGGGAAGACAATGTAATAGAGCAGCACGAAATGCCAGCAGAATGCTTGGATGTATAGGGAGAGGTATAAGCAGTAGAAAGAGAGAAGTGCTTATGCCGCTCTACAGAACACTGGTGAGACCTCACTTGGAGTATTGTGCGCAGTACTGGAGGCCATATCTTCAGAAGGATATAGATACTCTAGAGAGAGTTCAGAGAAGAGCTGCTAAACTAGTACATGGATTGCAGGAAAAAACTTACCAGGAAAGGTTAAAGGACCTTAACATGTATAGCTTGGAAGAAAGAAGAGACAGAGGGGATATGATAGAAACTTTTAAATACATGAAGGGAATCAACTCGGTAAAGGAGGAGAGCATATTTAAAAGAAGAAAAACTACCACAAGAGGACACAGTTTTAAATTAGAGGGGCAAAGGTTTAAAAGTAATATGAGGAAGTATTACTTTACCGAGAGAGTAGTGGATGCATGGAATAACCTTCCTGCAGAAGTGGTAGCTGCAAATACAGTGAAGGAGTTTAAGCATGCATGGGATAGGCATAAGGCTATCCTTCATATAAGATAGGGCCAGGGACTATTCATAGGATTCAGATATATTGGGCAGACTAGATGGGCCAAATGGTTCTTATCTGCCGACACATTCTATGTTTCTATGTTTCTATAAAAGATTGGTTTTAATATTTTTGGTGTGACCCCTTAGACCTTTCTTTTGATAGCATACCTCTCATTTTCAAATTTAAAAAATGGTAAAATAAAGTCAGCAACTCTGAAATGTATTTGTCCTATGTTTCTTCACTTTATTTAGAGAAGCAGACAAGCAGGAAAAGAGATAGGCCCCTCCCTAACTACAGCTCACAGGGTTGAGAGGGGATTGGCTGTCACTGTTACTAAGCAGAGAGAGTGTTTATGATTTCAGTTTTGGAACTTATTAGTGTCCTATAATCCTATATTATAACTGGGTCAGAATTGACCCTAACACCATGAACGTCTTCATTTTCACCACAGTATTTTATAATTTAGTGAAAAGGATTATTTTTCTATTACATTGTTTAAATAGAGGTTCCTGACAAAGTAAAAAAATCTTGATGCAATAAACAAATTTATGTGATACTTATAGACATTCAAAACCTGAAAACGGGTCGGTTCTGACCCTAAAAGAAGAGGAGGGTTAAGCAGGATTGTCTAAATTCAGTCTGCGTGGCTGTAGCAGCCAATGCTAATTTGTAGTGTATAGTTTTGCTCAGCTTCCCCTAAATTCATCCTAGCTGGTAGTTCTCCCTTCTGTCAGTAGGTGGCACTATTGCCTCTGCAATTAGTGAAAGATTATTATTATTATACAGGATTTATATAGCGCCAACAGTTTGCGCAGCCCTTTACAATGTGAGAGAAGACAATACAGTTACAATACAATTAAATACAGGAGGAACTAGAGGGCCCTGCTCGTTAGAGCTTACAATCTAGAAGATTTTACAGCAAGTGGGAATTATGAATATTCACATCTTTCCCAGATCACCACTAGGAGTTTCCTTTGCAAGTGGTGTATTTTGGAAAGAGCTATAAATATTTGGGGCTGGCTGATGCAAGCTTTTGCTCCCCAGCTGCGACCTAGGGAGGTTGCTTATGTTAGAGCTGCTGATTTAGACCTGCCTAGCCTAAGGGGGGGCTTGGGAAGAAATGAGTCCTGGAGCTGCTGAATCCTCACTGGATGCAAGATGGAATCCCTTGGAGGCTGGTTGACTCTCCTGCTGAAGATAGAAGCTGTCGCTGCTGATGCCCATTGCTAAAGAATTTCAGTCCTGACTTAACCACTTAAGCCCCGGAAGATTTTACCCCCTTCCTGACCAGGGCCTATTTTGCGATTCGGCACTGCGTGAATTTAACGGACAATTGCGCGGTCGTGCGACGCTGTACCCAAACAAATTTGACGTCCTTTTTTTCCCCACAAACAGAGCTTTCTTTTGGTGGTATTTGATCACCTGTGCAATTTTTTGATCATGCGCTATAAACAAAAAAATAGCGTCAATTTTGCAAAAATAACAATATTTTTCACATTTTTTTATATGAAATTCCCCTCCAAAAAAATGTAAAAATCTAATTTTTTTAACATTTTCGGCCAATTTGTTTTATGCTACATATGTTTGGTGAAAAAAATCACAAAAGGCGTATTTTGATTGGTTTGCGCAAAAGTTATCGCGTTTACTAACAAAGGGAAAGATTTTTGTTGTTTTTTTTTAACGCGTAATGGCGGCGATCTGCGATTTTTTTGCAGTGCCGCGACATTGCGGCGGACAGATCGGACCCTTGACTGACATTTTTGACACTTTTGGGGTTACCAGTGACATTTCTACAGTAATCAGTGCTATACATATGCACTGTTACTGTAAAATTACACTGGCAGTGAAGGGGTTAACTTTTTTGTGAGGGAGGGGCTATGTGTGTCCCTTAGGGCGTGATTCTAACTGTGATTGGCTGTGGCTTGAGATGTATGAACAGTGATCAACGGTTCTACATAGTAGAACCATATGATCACCATTCATACACCGGGGAGAATGACAGGCGGCTAGTTTACATTAGCCGCCTGCCTTTCTCCCTCTCCACCGACGATCGCGAGTGACCGGCGAACGATCAGGTCCGCCGGTCACACGCGCGGGGGGGTCCTTTGACCACTCGGGAGCGGGAGCGCGCCTCCGGGGGCGTGCACTCGCTCCCTAGACCCTCACAGGCTAGCGACGTAGTACTACGTTGCTCTGCCTGTGAGGGGCTGACCGCCGCAGTAAATAGTCATGCGGCGGTCGGCAAGTGGTTAAAGGCTCTTTTCCCTGTGATGTGATACATGGAGTATCGGAGTTATGCTTTAGTTCTGAGCTTTTGCAACCCCTAACCCTCTCTCCCATTTGACTGTGAGTAATAAAATACCTTTTTGTTTATCTAAAAGTGACTGTTGCCCATCTTTCTACATGTCCCACCATGCCTAAGAAACTTACCCCTGCGGTGAAATGCCAGCTCTGAGCTCACCCTGTCTCTGGGGGTATCAGCATGCTTCTGGAGGTCAGAGGGGAGCTACATTATTTATTACAGGTATTTATAGTAAGTTTAGTGCTAATTTACACAGTGCTTTACATACTGTACATTCTCATCAGTCTTTGCCCTCAGAGAACTTACAATCTAAGGTCCATTTCTAACCATCAAGGGTCCTTACTTGAATGTCTATATCTGTCCACCACATTAACAATACCTTTGCTTTGTTGTAGTTGTTCAATGCCTCCAATTCTAGCCCCTGTATTAGCTTTGCTATGCTCCCAGGGAATTCCCATCATGGGCTATCTAAACAAACTTCTCTTGTGTGAAAAGCACAACTCCTGACTGACAGCATGATGTGGACAGCCCAGACTCTAAAAAAGGTTGTTTGGGTTCTGAACCTTCAGAAATAAGCACTGGAACCCTCCCACTGCATGAAGTATCTTGGTCTCATCCTGGATATTGCTCTGGACAAACCGATTTGGCTGACATTCAAGACCGGGTCAACTCCTTGTGGCTCAGTAATCTGGATCTCAAGCTGGGAAAATCTGTCCTTCCACTGTCTTGGAAGATCCTAACCATGGATGTGAGTCTGACGGGCTGAGGAGGAGCCCTAGAAACCTTGTCAGTGCAGATGGTTAGGTAGTCAGAGGAATTGCTTTTCCAGATCATCATTCTGGAGCTTCAAGTAATTTGGTTTTCCCTACATACCTTAACACCCCCCTTCTGAAGGGTTTTTCAATCAGAATACAGTCAGACAATGCCAAATTGGTGGTGTACATCAACCATTGGGGAAGAACTAGATATCTGGCTATGACAAGAGGGATAAAAAAATATTCTAGCTGGGGCAGAACCACATTCTAGTATTGTCTGCTGTACATGTTCTAGGCATAGACAATTGGCAGTCAGACTACCTCAGCTAGCAGCAAATGGACCTGGGTGTGTGAGTCCTGCATCTGGAGGTGTTTCAGAACTTTTGTCACAGGTAGGGTATGCTGCATTTGGACTTCGTGGCCTCCAGATTCAATAACAAACTGGTTAAGTTTGTCTCCAGATGCAGAGATCCTCTGGTGGAAGTAGTGGATGCTATGGTGGCTCTGCAGGATTAATACTTTGCCTTTTCTCCTCTAAAACACCTCCCTCACTCACTCCACAGGATTGAGATGGAAGGCGTTCCAGTGATCATCATCCTCATAGCTCCGGATGCAATACTCTATCCTGATTAACTTCTGGCAAATACTAGGACCAACTCCCAGAGGACGTAAGTTATCCCGAAACATGTAGTGGTTTATCCTGACAGCGCGAGAGTTTGTATTGGTCCCTGGTGTTTAGATGGATCATCAGCGTACCTGCCGGGTGACCCACGATCCGAGGAGGAATGTTCTGCAGGAACGCTGCGGCTGCATGTCATTGTTTGTTCCATTGACATACAAAGTTTTTACATGTGAGTGCATCCCTTTTTATTTATTAAAGTCATACATTGGTAATGTACTATGGGAGTGTTTCCCCCTTTTTATTTCCATGGGTATACACTGGATATCCCTGTGACCTATGATTGGTTGTCCCCGGAAAGAGTGACCTATGCTCCTGCCTGGCCATTCCACTACATTGGAGGATCTCTCTTTCATATGAGCGTTCAGCCACCTATAATCTAGTGGCAAGAGCTATTTGGTATGGAGCCATCTCTCACTATATTGTCTGGTGGATTCATTTCTACTCTGGGCACACCTGATCTTCACCTTTCTTCATTTGTTTGGAGCTTTTCCTTTCCTGGGAATCTTCATAATTTAGCACTACACGATTCTGTTTTTACTATTTTATTTGGAACTTATTGTTTAAGGTGTTAGCTGCTTCTCCTAAAGCGCAGTGTTTTTTCTGTTTTTAAACACCCCATGGGCTTTTCCAGATCTCTGGATCCAACCTTACTGGATCTCCTATGCCAAGGACTCTGCTTTATGGTTAGAACTTTAACTGCATAGCTGTTGAAGCCCAGGTCCTGGGAAACAGGGGTCTCTCAGAACCTGCAATTCCCACGCTGTTAAAATCTAATGAGCGCAATGTGGGATCCATTAACATCAGTAGAAAACAGGTGAGACATTAAAAGAGAACTCTTTCCCCTCCCTTTTTAATCTTTTTCTTTTTTCCTTTTACAAGCATAAACCTGTGTTTATTTTATAATTTTGTCTGCTATATTTGGAGTCAAGTATTTTTTTAATCCAGATTTTCCTTTAGGTTCCGTTCGCATCAAGGCATCCTGGATCGCAGGCGTAATCGCCGCGATTCTGTCCAGAATCCCGAATCTACGCAAATCATGGGGCGCACTTGCAATCCCAGTTACTTCCAATGGCACCTATTGTCACCCACGGAATTACAGGAAATTGTGACAGGCATCCCGAGATTCTGTTTGTGCGATTTTACCGTGATTCGTTGGACGACAATTACGGCAACATTGTGCCACGATCGGAGTGCCATTGGAAGTAATGGGGATCACAAGCGCATCTGGCGATTTGCATTGATTCGGGATCTCAGACAGAATTCCAGTGATTCCGTCTGCGATCCGGAACACCTAGATGTAAACGGAACCTTAGAGTTTTCATTAAAGCGTAGCTCCATTTTTGTTGAGAAAAAAACATTCCCCTCTGGGTGATCCATGTACATTGCAGGGATTTTAACAAATGTGATGCAGATTCCTACCTTTTTGTTATTCTAAAGAAATCAGTGTTTGTTCCTCTGTGCCCATGTGCCAAGTGGGTCTAATGGGAGTGGTTTTATAATTATTAATCAGCTGCACCAGCTGCAGGACACTATTGAGGAAAGCTGCTGGGCCTGCATCCCTTTAGATGTGTTCCTATTCGGAAGTATCCCACCAAAAAATGACATGTTTGTTGCAGGGGATGATACAATTCTGACTTGTATCTTAGTGAGCCAATCATACAAGCAGGAAATTATGTTTCTGGGGGGCGTTCTGTACACATTTTGTGTACAGAACACCTCCAGGTAGCCATTTTGCATTGCATTTTCAGAAAATTACAGAGCTGCAGATTGAAAAGGAAAGGTTTTTTTTTTTTTTGTGTCACAACTTGTGTCACAATTGTATACGCTACATTATTTTTTCTTTGTTTGCTATTTTTTTCCCCACAAACGTGGAGTTACCCTTTATATTTTACTTTGGCATTTTTGTGTTTTTATGTATATTAATATTCATGTTTATGACTTCTTTGGACTTGGATTCCAGTTTGGGAATAGATTTTCTATATTGTTATTCTGTCAGTATTTAGATTGGCCACTGGGAGGCGTGTAATAACTTTTGACTAAATTATTGGCAAAGTTGATGCTTGTGGAAAATTAAACTTTTAGAACACCTTCCCTTTTTTGATTCCTATTTCCATATTTTGTATATATATATTTTTTTTTTGGGGGGGGGGGGGGGGGTTGTTTAGTTTTCGGAAGTTTGCTTCCTTTTTTATTAATATTGCAGCTAGTTATTTCCTCTCATGGTAAGGCTTGGCTCATTCTGGCATTGAAGCCTGGCTATCAACTAAGGGCCTTTACAGTGTGAGGCTTGGTTAAACCCCACAGACTGAATGCAATGGGATCCAAAGTGAGGCTTAGCTTTCCGCTTCCTATATAAAGCGCGGTGACTCAGCATGGCGCCCGTGTTCCCGAAAAGTGACAGGTGTGACTAAATGCATAGGGCGGAGCCTGCGGTGATGTCATTGTGTACACGGAAGTCTGTGGGAAGCCTTTTTGTTTACCAACCGGAGAATATTTCCAAGCTCTATAGCATCTTTGGAATAGGAGTGTCAGGGAAATCGTATGCACATTTGTGAACAAAGACGTGGATGAAGATGAGCAATAGCTAATAGAAATTCTTGGGTGACGACTAGAGGTTCTCTAGCTCGCACGCATGTGCATAATAACTGCTTCTTGCCCACCGCATTGTCAAATGGCGTCTTCCCACTCTCGCTGCACTTGCGTGCCCACTGGGGCACACGACGCAGCGATCAGTGATGCACCCTGTCCCTGGGACACAGCACATCACTGACCCTGGTAAAGAGCCGATGACGAGGTTCTTTACCCATGTGATCAACTGTGCCTAATCACAGCTGATCACATGTAAACAAGGGCATTTCCTTACAGGGGAAATCAGCACAGATCATCAGTGTTCAGCAGTGATGCCAATCAGTGCCCAGCAGTTATGCCTGTCAGTGCTGCCTTATAGTGCCTGCTGAACAGTGCCCATCAGTGCTGCCTATCAGTGTCCACCAGTGCCACCTATCAGTGCAGCTTATTTGTACCCATTAGTGCTGCATATCAGTGCCACCTATCAGTCCCCATCTGTGCTGAATATTAGTCCCTTCTCTTCAGTACACCCTCATCAGTGCCCATCATTGCTGCCTCATCAGTGCCCATCAGTGCAGCCTCATCTGCGCACATCAGTGAAGGATAAAAATTACTCATTTACAAAATTTGATATCAGAAACTAAAAACACTTTTTTTTTTTTTACAAAATTTTCGGTCTCTTTACTGTGTTTAGCAAAAAATAAAAAACCCAGTGGTGATTAAATACCACCAAAAGAACTCTCCATCTGTCTCAAAAAATGATAAAAATGTTGTTTAGGTACAGCATTGCATTACCACACAATGACATAGTTACCTACACTGAACAAAATTCTAAACACAACACTTGTTTTTGCCCCCTTTTTTCATGAGCTGAACTGAAAGATCTAAGACCTTTTCTATGTACACAAAAGGCCTATTTCTCTCAAATATTGTTCACAAATCTGTCAAAGGTGTGGTAAATCAAGATACTGATTAGACAGCATGAATATTGCACAGGTGTTCCTTAGGCTGGTCACAATAAAAGGCCATTCTAAAATGTGAAGTGAAATAGTTTTACACAGCACAATGCCACAGATGTCACAAGTTTTGACTGAGCCTGCAATTGGCATGCTGACTGCAGGAATGTCCACCAAAGCTGTTGGCCGTTAATTAAATGTTCATTTTTCTAACATAAGCCGTCTCCAAAAATCTTTCAGAGAATTTGGTAGTACATCCAACCGCAGACCACTTGTAACCACACCAGCCCAGGACCTCCACATCCAGCATCTTCACCTCCAAATTGTCTGAGACCAGCCACCCAGACAGCTGCTGCAACAATCGGTTTGCATAACAAAATAATTTTTTGCACAAACTGTCAGAAACCATCTCAGGGAAGCTCATCTGCATGCTCGTAGTCCTCATTAGGGTCTTGACCTGACTGCAGTTCGTTGCCGTAACCGACTTGAGTGGGCAAATGCTAACATTCAATGATGTCTGGCACTTTGGAGAGGTGTCCTCTTCACGGATAAATCCCAGTTTTCACTGTGCAGGGCAGATGGCAGACAGCGTGTATGGCGTCATGTGGGTGAGCGGTTTGCTGATGTCAGTGTTGTGGATCAAGTGGCCCATGTTGGCAGTGGGGTTATGGTATGGGCAGGCATATGTTATGGACAACGAACACAGGTGTATTTATTGATGGCATTGCACAGAGATACCGTGACGAGATCCTGAGACCCATTGTTGTGCCATTCATCCACGACCATCACCTCATGTTGCAGCATGATAATGCACGGCCCAATGTTGCAAGGATCTGTACACAATTCGTGGAAGCTGAAAACATCCCAGTTCTTGCATGACCAGCATACTCTCCGGACATGTCACCCAATGAGCATGTTTGGGATGCTCTGGATCGGCGTACACGACAGCGTGTTCCAGGTCCTGCCAATATCCAGCAACTTTGCACAGTCATTGAAGAGGAGTGGACCAACATTCCACAGGCCACAATCAACAACCTGATCCACGTTATGCAAAGGAGATGTGTTGCACTGCGTGAGGCAAATGGTGGTCACACCAGATACTGACTGGTTTTCGGACCCCCCTGGCCTTTATTGTGGCCAGCCTAAAGCACACCTTTGCAATAATGATGCTGTCTAATCAGCATCTTAATATGCCACACCTGTGAGGTGGATGGATTATCTTAGTAAGGCTCGGTTCACACTGATGCGATGCGGGAAGGCTGCGAACTCGCAGCCTGTTCCCGCATCGCACACGCACCCCCGGCAGTTCACACTGCCATATGCGATCCGCTGGGGGTGTCAATGTAATCTTAACGACACCCCCAGTTTGATCGCATATCGCAGTGCGATCGTGCAGTTCGCACAGGATCGGATCGCACAAGTGTGAACCGCTGTGCGATCCGATCCTGATGCGGCAGCAAAAATGCCTCCTGTGCGTGTTTGCTGCGGGTGCGATGCGAATTTAGCCATACAAACTGTATGGCTAAACTCGCACCGCACAGCTGATCGCATGTAATGTCGGAGCAGTGCGCTCCGACATTACATGCGAACCCCGCACACGCAGAAGTGTGAACCGGGGCTTAGACATATTTGTGAAAAATATTTGAGAGAAATAGGCCTTTTATGTACATAGAAAAAGGCTTAGATCTTTGAGTTCAGCTCATGAAAAATGGGGGCAAAAACAAAAGTGTTGCATTTATAATTTTGTGCAGTGTAGGTAGCCAGATTGAAAAAAGACACAAGTCCATCCAGCTCAACCAATAAAACAAAAAAGAAAACACAGCCATACAACCCCATATACACAATCCTATACCCACAGTTGATCCAGAGGAAGGCGGAAAACCCCAGCAAATTATGTTCCAATTTGCTACAATAGGGCAAAAAATTCCTTCCTGATCCCCCCGAGAGGCAATCGCATATTCCCTGAATCAACTTTATATATAAACATTAGTACCCAGTTATAGTATGTACACCTAGGGAATAATCCAGACCTTTTATAAAGCAACCTACTGAGCTGGCCAGAACCACCTCTGGAGGGAGTCTATTCTACATTTTTACAGCTCTTACTGTGAAAAAACCTTTCCGTATTTGGAGACAAAAGGTCCCAAAGGAAACTCATACAGGTTCTGGCTTGACACAAAGACTTCTGGGCTTCAGGACAGAGAACGATATCTTCCTTCTGAGTAATTCTAAAAATGATGGCTTTGTGAACTGTGGCTCCCCCACCCAAGGGAACTCCCTGTATCCTAGCAACCAATCACCTGCTGGTTAATCTGAAAAGTTAACTTGTGCAGCTCCCACTCCCCACCCTCCATCCACTGCTGAGCTTTGCTTCCCGCACTCAGTTCATTACTATCCTGCCTCCCACTCTCCACCACTCTTTCTGAGGTAGGAGAGTAAAGGGGGAAGAGCACACTACTGGGGGGGGGGGGGATAATATGAAAGGGGGCAGTGCTGTGGGTAGGAGCTGGTGTAAAAGGGGAGGGGGCAGTGCTGTGGGAATGGGGGATTGATGTAAAGGGGGGCGTAGTGCTGTTTATAGTGAGTTTATGATGTGAGAGGGGGCAGTGCTGTAGGGGGGTAATGAGAAGGGGGCAGTGCTATGGGGGGATGAAGTGAAGAAGGCAGAGCGCACACTACTGTATGTGTGAATGTGTGTGTGTGTGTGAGGGGGGGTGCTCCGATATGAGGGGGGTCAGTGCTGTAGGAGGGTGATGTAAAGAGGGGGCAGTGCAGTGGGGGTGGGGTGATGTAAAAGGGGGAAGTGATGTGAGAGGGAGGTGATGTGAGGAGGGCAGAATACACTACTGTGGGGGGGGGGGAGGGGGGCAGTGCTTTTGGGGCGGGTGATGTGAAGGGGGGCAGTGCTGTGAGGGGGAGGGGTAATAGGAAAGGAGGCAGTGCTGTGTGTGTGTATGGGGGGGGCTCATTTGAAGAGGACAGGGGACAGTACTGAGGGGGGGGTGATAGTTTCAAAGGGGTTTGAGGACATTGCTGTGAATAAAAGCGGTGTGGGTATGTAAGGAGGGTTCAGTACACTACTGTGAAGGGGGTGGGGGTGTTGTGATAGGGGCCTGAGAACACTACTCTGAAGCTCTCCCCTCACTGGAGCGCTGGGCTGTGGAAGGGTTAGGGCTCTGCCGGCTCAGGCTCCCAGCAACTCGCTGAGAGGCTGAGCCAGGTGTCAGTCCAGGCACCTGGCGGATCCCGACTTCCAATGTCGGGATGACATGGTGCTTGGACTGACTTCTGTGATGTTTTCAGAGAGCGGACTTCAGCCCGCTCTCTTCTGAAAACGGGTCACAGAAGTGTAAAATGAACTGCATTTCTGTGATCCATAGGAGAAGGACAGCCAAACGAGCTTTGGCTATACTTCTCCTTTAAACACAAACACATGTAGCAGTATTTCCAGGCATTGGCCCTGATGTGGGTCTGCCATGGTTACCGATAACACCTTCAGCCCATTTAAGCTGAATACCCAAGTGTGAGATTTGAGTCAAAGACCAGTCCGACATCTTTGCTTTGTTTTGTTTATTTTATATTGGGGATGGGAGAAGGGAATGAGTGGGGTACTCCTCTGGTTTACCTAGGTACAAAATGGGACACTTGAAGAAAAATGCCTTTCAGCGCTGTCTTGACGCCAGCTGGGTGCCGAACAACGCTTGCTAGCGCTTGAAAAACACTGACTTGCTGTACTGTACTTGAAACTTGACATCTGACACTCTGGTTAGCTCAAAAGTCCTGAACTCTACTGAGAACTGACTTCTGACACTCTGATTAGCTCAAAAGTCCTGAACACTGCTCTCTCCAGTCCTCCCTGACTGAGGTAGCTTCTGTAAACTGCTTCTGCTGCTGCAACTCTCAACACTGTACACTGCACGCTGTACACTGAACACTTCAGGGCCCAACTGCTGGCACCCCTCTACACTTCAGGGTCCACACACTGGCACCCCCTTTCCTCTTCAGGGTCCGCACACTGGCACCCACTGGTACACTTCAGGGCCAAAACTCTGGCACCCCCGTTACACTTCAGGGTCAACACTTGCACCCCCTTGTACACTTGCTTCCTGCACCCTGCTAGCTAGCTCCCGGATCCCTCTGACCTTCTCCGGAGTGGTGCCCTCTCACTTGGCAGACCCCCAGGGGCAGTTTGCAGCACTCACAAACTGGGAATGCTTTCCTGAAACTCAACCCCTCTCAGCTCCGCTGGTCCTTGGCACACCGGATCCTCTCTGCAGCTCAGCTCAGCCCTCTGTCCCCTCAAACAAGCCACCTGGGACACCCGGTTCCTCTGACATGAGAAGAGACAGCTGTACTCTCCCTCCCAGGACTCTTCTTCCCGCCAAAGATGCTGCGTCATGTGCTCCCCTAAAATGTATACCCACTCCCAGAATGCTGTGCGGAATAATTTGCCTTTCTGGGGTAGATACAGGCCTGAGTGAACCATTGGCTGTGTTGCAGAGTGCGATTGCTGGGTGCAGTGGAGTCGATTCAGATCAGACGTGGTGAAGTAACAGGAACTGGCTTCTTTATTGGAACACAACCACAAAATAGAAAAGATGTCACCTCACATGGTAAGAAGACACAGACAGGAAAAAATAACCAATGAGTACAGCACTATGTACAGGAAATACAACACATCATAGAAAATGCATAGCATATCACTGAGCATTAGCGACATCTAGTATCCTGTATGTGAACTGCAGTCAATAGGCTAAGCTGAAAGTTGTTGTATTTCCAACACCCATTCTCAACAACCAAGGCTTTGTCTATTAATCCCATCTTCTTTGTAAGCCTTGAGTGTCTTTTAGCGGTCAGGAGCTTTGTAAGGATATCTGCTGTCATATCCTCAGTTGGGCAATAAAGTAACTCAAGAAGACCTTGCTCTTGAAGATCCCTAAGAAAGTGGAACTTCACGTCAAGGTGCTTGGTTCTTGAATTAACTCCTTCCATGTGCGCAAGTACAAGGCATCCTTGATTGTCCTCATAGATTTCTGTTGGTCCCAACTGTGGTTGACCCAAATCTGTTAATAGCTGTCTCAGCCATATAACTTCTTGGCTTGCCTGCGCTGCAGCAAACAGTTGCTTCAGTAGACGACAGTGTAACAGAGAGTTGCTTTTTACTAATCCAACTGATGGCACCTCCTGACAGAAAAATAAGTAGCCACTGGTAGATTTCCTGTAGCTGGTGTCTTCTGCCCAGTCAGCATCCACATACCCTGTTAAAGTGCTTTCATCACTTGCTGGTAACTTTAACTTGTAGTGCGAAGTCCCTTTAAGATAGCGAATGATTCGCTTTACAGCATTCCAGTCGTTTTGACTTGGCATCAAAACCTTTCTGCATAGGATTCCAACAGTTGCTGCCATGTCTGGCCTTGTAGCAGTGGTAAGATACAACAATTTCCCTATTGCCTTTCTGTATTGAGTATTAGCAGGTAATGGGTTATCTTGGCAATTCATCTCCTTTAGGTAGTTGATTTCCATAGGAGACTTTACTGGTTTGGCGTCTTCCATTCCAAATGTTTCAATTATTTCTTGTATTTTGTGTCTTTGGTTCAGAAGAAAGCTGCCATCTTCCTCTCTCTCTCTCGATCTGGATGCCGAGGTAATTCTTTATGTTGCCAAGGTCTTTGGTGTCAAAGTTCGGATTTAGTTTTTCCAGGATTTCTGCTTCATCCCCTTCTTGCTCAAAGCAAATCAGGATATCATTCACATAAATAAGCATATAGACCCATCTGTTTGCCAATTTCTTTGTGTATAAGCAGGGGTCTGCTTTACTCCTCAGAAAGTTTTGATGTGTAAGCACTTCATTTATTTTTATATTCCACGCTCTGGCTGCTTGCTTTAGACCAGGGGTCCTCAAACTTTTTAAACAGGGGGCCAGTTCACGGTCCCTCAGACACTGTTGGGGGCCGGACTATAGTCTGAAAAAAAAATATGAACGAATTCCAATGCGCATATTTTTTATTGTTTTATTTATATAGTATCGGCTGGTGCTCAAAATTTTTTTGGGGGGTGCAAACAGAAAAATGTAATAGGCATTGCTTTGTGGCAAAAAACGCTGTAAAAAATTGCGTGACTTTGAGGTCACAAAAGTGTGAAAGGGGCCTTCAGTAATCAAGGTATATAGTGTCCCTCCTTCAATGCAGAGTGACCACAGCGTGCCCCCTTTCAATGCAGAGTGACCACAGCTTGCCCCATCAATGCAGAGTGACCACAGCGTACCCCCTTTCAATGCAGAGTGACCACAGCGTGCCCTCTTCAATGCAGAGTGACCACAGCGTGCCCCCATCAATGCAGATTGACCACAGCGTGCCCCCATCAATGCAGAGTGACCACAGCGTGCTCCCATCAATGCAGAGTGACCACAGCGTGCCCCCATCAATGCAGAGTGACCACAGCGTGCCCCCTTTCAATGCATACTGACCACAGCGGGCCTCCTTCAATGCAGAGTGACCACAGCGTGCCTCCTTTCAATGCAGAGTGACCACAGCGTGCCCCCTTTCAATGCAGAGTGACCACTGCGTGCCTCCTTTCAATGCAGAGTGACCACAGCGTGCCCCCTTCAATGCAGAGTGACCAAAGCATGCCCCCTTCAATGCAGAGTGACCAGCGTGCCCCCTTTCAATGCAGAGTGACCAGCGTGCCACCTTTTCAATGCAGAGTGACCAGCGTGCCCCCTTTTCAATGCAGAGTGACCAGCGTGCCCCCTTTCAATGCAGAGAGACCAGCGTGCCATGCCCCCTTTCAATGCAGAGAGACCAGCGTGCCCCCTTTTAATGCAGAGTGACCAGCGTGCCCCCTTCAATGCAGAGACCAGCATGCCCCCTTTCAATGCAGACAGACCAGCATGCCCCCTTTCAATGCAGAGTGACCAGCGTGCCCCCACTCAATGCCGAGAGACCAGCGTGCCCCCTTTAATGCAGAGAGACCAGCGTGCCCCAATTCAATGCAGAGAGACCAGCGTGCCCTCCCTCAATGCAGAGAGACCAGCGTGCCTTCCTTCAATGCAGAGAGACCAGCATGCCCCCATTCAATGCAGAGAGACCAGCATGCCCCCATTCAATGCAGAGAGATCAGCGTGCCCCCATTCAATGCCGAAAGACCAGCGTGCCCCCCTTAAATGCAGGAGACCAGCATGCCCCCATCAATGCAGAGAGACCAGCGTGCCCCCATTCAATGCAGAGAGACCAGCGTGCCCCCATTCAATGCAGAGAGACCAGTCAGTGCACTTACCTGAAGCGGCGGCTTCTCCTCAGTCCCCCGTGTCTCCTCGAGTCCTCCCGCCTCCTCCTCGGCCAATAGCATGGGTTCGCCTTTTGGCTAATCAGGAAGCGGTCTCGGACCTGCTTCCTGATTGGCCAGGAGGAGGATCCATGTGACAATAGTGAATTTTCATTCGCTATTGTCACACAAATGGGTGGGCTAGGGCGCACTTCTCTGCGCCCCGAGTCCACCTTTTTCTGAAGCCTATTAGAGCCTCTGGCTCTAATTAGGTGATTCAGAAAAAAAAAAAATAACATGAATGATACATCCCGGCCGGCGGGCCGGGGTCAGGACCCTGGCGGGCCTCATGTGGCCCGCGGGCCGTAGTTTGAGGACCCCTGCTTTAGACCATATATACTCCTGCGAAGGTTGCACACTAGGTCTGGCCTTTGTTCATCTTCGAACCCTGGCGGCAGTTCCATGTAAATTTCTTCTGTTAGCTCGCCATGTAGAAATGCGGTTTTCACATCAAAATGTTTCACTTGCATTTTCCTTGGAACGGCTACTGTCAGTAAAGTCCGTATTGTAGTGTGCTTGACTACTGGTGCAAATGTCTCGTCATAGTCCTCTCCGTATTTTTGAGAGTAGTCCTTGGCTACTAGCCTTGCTTTGTATCGTTCAATTGTGCCATCTGCATTGTATTTCACTTTAAAAGTCCATTTACAGCCTATGGCTTTCCTTCCGGGTGGTAGTTCTGTAAGTGTCCATGTTTTAGTGTCATGTATGGATTTTATCTCTTCCCCAGCAGCCTTTATCCATTTACTTGTTTCTTGTTCTGAAAGCTGAGATATGTCTTCCCAGGTTGCAGGTTAGTTGATACTGGCAGTACTTGCTTTGTATGAGAGACGTACAGGTGGTTTACCTTTGTTTTCTCTTGTTGAACATCTCGGTTTTGTGTCTGAGCCTTAGGCCCCGTTCACATAGGGGCGATCCGACTTCGGGAGGCGACCTCCGAGGTCGCGGTGCAAGCAGCGCGCCGCGACCTCGGAGCGGCCGCCACGGACTTCATAACATTGAAGTCTATGGCGGTCGCCTCCGGGTCGCCCCAAAGAAGCTCCGGACCCTTTTTCTAAGTCGGAGCGACTTGTGTCGCTCCTATTAGAACGGGTCCGCAGCTTCCCTATGGAAGGCGACCTACGGCGACCTGTGAGGCGACCAGGTCGCCTCACAGGTCGCCTTAGTGTGAACGGGGACTTCTTGTGTCTGCTCTTCAGCACTGGTAGAGTCTGCACTCACTTCAACTGTTTGTTCGGAAGTTACAGAGATGGGCTGGTCAATGTCAATGTTTTCTCTTCTATTCTTGCTTCTACTGTTGTCATTACATTGTCTTTTAAATCTTCAACAAAAGTTATGCTATTGCTAATGGTAACCTTGTTTGTTTTGGGATTTAGGTTTCTGTAACCCTTGACATTGTCACTGTATCCAACGAAGATACCTTCAAATGCTCTGTTTTTGAGTTTGGCGCGTTTTTCTTCAGGTATGTAGATGAATGCTTTGCATCCAAAAACTCTTAGGTGTTTTACATTTGGCTTCTCATTGTGCTAACATTTATATGGGGTTTTCTCTATTGTTCTGGCAAGAAGTCTGTTCTGCAAATATGTAGCTGTCATAGCTGCCTCACCACAGTATTTTTGTGGTAGTCCAGAGTCTGTCGGCATACATCTGATCATTTCAGTCAGAGTTCTGTTCTTTCTTTCAGCTACTCCATTTTGTTTTGGTGTATATGGAACTGTCTTTTGATGTTCTATTCCATTCTGTTTTAAGTACTCTTGTATCTTATATCCTGTGAATTCACCTCCATTGTCGCTCCGAAGTATGAGAGGCTTCCTCTGAAACTTGTTACTGGTCTTTATTATATAATCTTTTAATTTGTCAAAAACTTCACTCTTGTGTTGCATTAGGTAGCTGACTGTGTATCTTGAATAGTCATCTATGAAAGTTACTATGTACCTTTTGCCTCCAGGTGTAGGTGGGTTTAGGGGACCACACACGTCACTGTGAACTAAGTCAAGTGGTCTTGAAGCTCTCTTTTGACTGACTTTTGGGAGTGTTGCTCTTGTAGCTTTGGATTTAATGCAACATTCACACTTAACAGTAACTGGACAAGGGGATATTGTTAGATCCCTTGTCAGATTCCTCCTCTGTAGTTCCTGTATGCATTCTGGGTGTCTGTGACCTAGACGTCTGTGCCATATATGTATACAGTCATTGTGCTTGTGTGTACATAGTCTCACCTTTTCCTTCACTGTGTGGAGGTGATATAGTGTTAAGTTAAGCCCTGAAATAAAAGACATCTACGCCAATCAGGTTTGCATTAGTCTCTGTATGTTTACTTCAGAGTATACGCCATATAGCGGGTCCACATCTTCCAACAGATATGTGACCCAGATTACATTTTGGTTACAGCTTTTATAGTACATAAACGGCCACAAGCCCAAGTTACAGATTACACAAGGTTTCACAAGATTTCACAATACAGTTTAGGCGGATGACAATACATTCCTTGTGGAAAATCCCAATTACACATCGGGTCATCTTGACCCAGCAAGGACGTAGTGACAAGTTAGTCTGACAATGAAAAAAGATTGAATATGTTAGGGATAATAAAATTTTACGGTAATAAGGGCTTATTTTCATAAACATATCTTTCCGGGAACTTTATCATTTTTGGCAGAACATTTCATATCCTCTGGGACAACATGAGACACAGTATTTAAAACATACCAACTAGAATTCTAAGCATTAAGAAGAATATATTTTTTTAGTATATTAAAGGGGCATAGGCGTGCGCAGCCTATTGCATTAGGGTGTGCACCCCAAAGCTCAAACACGCATGCGTGTATATATATATACACTTTGTACACATACACACACACTATATATATATATATATATATATATATATATATATATACATACATACACACTTGTCAAAAGTATTGGGACATCTGCCTTTACACGCACATGAACTTTAATGGCATCCCAGTCTTAGTCCGTAGGGTCCAATATTGAGTTGACCCACCCTTTTGCAATTATGCCAGCATCAATTCTTCTGGGAATGCTGTCCACAAGGTTTAGGAGTGTGTTTATGGGAACGTTTGACCATTTTTCCAGAAGCGAATTAGTGACGTCAGGCACAGATGTTGGACGAGAAGGTCTGGCTCGCAGTCTTTGCTCTAATTCATCCCAAAGGTTTTCTATCGGGTTGAGGTCAGGACTCAGGCCAGTCAAGTTCCTCCACCCCAAACTCGCTCATCCGTGTCTTTATGGTCCTTGCTTTGTGCACTGGTCCAAATCATTTGGTGGAGGGGGGATTATGGTGTGGGGTGTTTTTCAGGGGTTGGGCTTGACTCTTAGGACGTCAGCATACCAAGACATTTTGGACAATTTCATGCTCCCAAATTTGTGGGATGGCCCCTTCCTGTTCCAACGTGACTGCGCAACAGTGCACAAATCAAGGTCCATAAAGACATGGACTTAGCATGGGGGGGTGGAAAATTAACTTCAAGTGCAATAATTTACATTATAATAGTAACTAAAACATATAAAATTAAGTGTAACAATCTAAAAAATAAAAATTATAAAGTGCTCTTCTGGTGTAAACCTTCCAACTAAAAAGTTTTTGCACTTAAGTTAAATTGTATGGCAAATATCTGTAGAGGGGTTCCACCATCCCTGCTAAGTTTTGAAAAAGATGTATGCCTTATTTTCCTTTTGATGTGTATTACATGTGAAATTACATGTGAGTTACTGATATGGACTGATAGGCAGCACTAATAGGCACTTGTTCTCAGCACTGACTGGCAGTGATGAAGCTGCACTGATGGGCAGTGATTTGGCAACACTGATAGGTGGCACTGATAGGCAGCACTTCTGGGCACTAATAGGCATCACTGATGGCTACTGATAGGCGGCATTGGTGGGCAATGATTGGTGGCACTGATAGGAAGCACTGGTAGGCACTGTTAGATGTCACTGATGGGCACTGATGAGGCAGCACTGGTGGGCACTGATAGGTGGCACTGATAGGCACTGATGAGGCAGCACTGCTGGGCACTGATAGGCACTGATAGGCACTATTAGGTGACACTGATGGGCACTGATGAGGTGGCACTGGTGGGCACTGATAGGTGGCACTGGTGGGCACTGATGAGGTGGCACTGATAGGCACTATTAGGTGACACTGATGGGCACTGATAGGTGGCACTGATAGGCACTGATGAGGCAGCACTGCTGGGCACTGGGCTGAGGCGGCACTGGTGGGCACTGATGAGGTGGCACTGATAGGCACTGATAGGCACTATTAGATGACACTGATGGGCACTGATGAGGTGGCACTGGTGGGCACTGATAGGTGGCACTGGTGGGCACTGATGAGGTGGCACTGATAGGCACTATTAGGTGACACTGATGGGCACTGATAGGTGGCACTGATAGGCACTGATGAGGCAGCACTGCTGGGCACTGGGCTGAGGCGGCACTGGTGGGCACTGATGAGGTGGCACTGATAGGCACTATTAGGTGACACTGGTGGGCACTGATAGGTGTCACTACTGGGCACTGATAGGTGGCACTACTGGGCACTGATAGGTGGCACTACTGGGCACTGATAGGTGACACTACTGGGCACTGATAGGTGGCACTACTGGACACTGATAGGTGACACTACTGGGCACCACTTATGGACACTAACAGGGGAGAGGGGGAGTTTCACATTCAGCAGACAGTGAGACTTGCAAGAAGCGCTCAGTCTGCCTGCAGAAAGAATAGGGAAATATGAATTCCTCTATATGCAGCTTCCCCATCCCCCTCCTATCCAGGACACACACTTGGGCAATGGGCATGCACTCACCTTCGTCCCGCTGAGGCTCCGCCCCCTTCTTCCCGCCGAGGCTCCGCCCCCTTCTTCACGCTGAGGCTCCGCCCCCTCTTCCCATCGCGGCTCCGCCCCCCGCTAGCAGCACGGACTGAAGGAGCTGCCACTGCAGCTGCCTTCACACTGCGATGCGGGATCTCAGAGCACGCCGGCTGACACCCCCCAGTGCTTGCCCCCCCCCCCCATTGGTACCCCACTGTGTGTGTGACACTTTCATGTATGTAGCTGCTTTGAGTTTTGACAGCTCGTCTTTCCCCCTGCAAGCAGTAACATTACCTGACGGCTCTGACAAGCCTCACTGTCTGCTGGAGCCAACAGCACAGCCGCCTCTCCACCAAGTATCTCACTACCCTCAGTGCCAAAGATGGAGATCTGGCCCTACACTAACAGACACAGGGTGATTAGGGTGTGCCCAGGCACACCCGGCACACCCCGTGCGCACGCCTATGTAAAGGGGACTCTTTGACTATATAATGATATGCTCTTCATATATTTTCATATCTTGACAGTCCCTCCTGCGGTTAGAATTCTTTGGTATTCATCTAATTTGAATTTCGAGCTTCTTCTTTGTCGTTACATTGTACTCCAGGTATGCCTGCAACCATTTGACGAGCAGTTTTCACTTGAGACCTTGTGGGCTCAAAAGAACCAGTATTAGTACAATCCTCACAAGTATTTGAAGTCATTTTCAAGCAGCATTTGCATAGCATTGGTTCACATTTGATTATGAGGAGTATAAACACTATAATTCCAACAATATGTAGAATACCATACAATATACCTGCGAACCACCCACCAATACCAATAAACCAGTTGCTAGGGTTTAGCCAGGAAAGCCAGCTCTTCCAACTACCCTCAATCCAAGCGGGTTCGGTATGTTCTTTGTGAAAATCAAGTTTCAACTGCTGTGCCCTTTCTACATGTGAAATGATTGCATCTTCAGCTTTTGTATCATTTCCTATGTAATTGCAGCATGAGGTTCCCACTACGGTACACATTCCTCCCTGACTAGCAGTAAGGTAATCCAACACCAGCAGGTGTTGCAAAACCTCCTTTTTAATCATTTTTAATTCAGTGGCCATTAATATGAAATTTCTGTCATACAGAGCAGTTATGTTAAACCATTAAATCAGCTAAATCTATAATGAAACTGAAAGCCTTTTCTTATACAACATCTATTCACCAAGGTATAGAAAATATTGGTCTTATCTCTCTATCATGAGACTCAATATCAGTATCATCATTTCTTTCTGGGCCTACATTTTGAGTTGGGATAGGTGGTGGTATTTCAAGATTAGTCTCTTCTTCAGTGTCATCTTTAGTCTCCTCATTTTTGGTAGTATCATCTTCCACTTGTCCAGGAATAGCCTGCACCTGAATGTCCTGTTCAGTGAGGGCTCTTTTGAAGAAATGGGCAGGGATTTTATGCAATTGTGTCTCTTTAAACTCATTGTCACTCATGTACCATGTAGCAGGCACAACCCTGCCAAAGTAGCAAAGTCCCATGGAATTTAATGGAATCCAAGTGTAAGCTTTCTTTCCACACACAAAATAGTACCCTGGGGGAGCAGCACATGCCTTGTTGTAGTAGTATCCCTGCAAACACATTAATAACTTCAAATTGTTCTGGCGTGAATGTTGGCGGTGTGTAAAATCATGCAATTCCTGATATCGATCTGTGCTCCACATAACATCTATACCATCAAACCAATACCTGACATCCGCATTATCCATGCACTGAGAATCTCCAATCACTCGATCAGCATTCTTTTAACCTTTTTCAAGCAGTTCTGGCAGATAGATGCGGGTAAAGTTAATACATACTGCTGGTATTCTCATTGAGGCATTGGTAAATAGTAGTAGCGAGATGGCCTTGTCAACCATATTAGCACTGATATTACCAAAGTGAGCACCGTCTTCTATCTCAGCTAGGGTACTGGGTATACCTAGCAAGGGCAAAGTCTTGTGTGAGATAGGTGAGTGTGTGCATATCCAACACTTAGTGATTTCCAATTTCTTGGCGGCTTGTAGCTATAGAAGGGTTCTCCCAGTTTAACATGTAAGTCTCTCCTCAGCCGTTGCTCAAATTCAGGCTCTGTGGTAATGTGTAACTTTTTAGTCATTACAGTAGCATTGAGGAAAAAGGTATCATGCGTCTCACCTTTTTTTATCATGCGAGTCCATTCATACATCATGACCGTGATCCACACCAAGGCTCCTCCACTCAGGATAATTCCTCAGAGATGCATATCAGCTCTAGGTACTGTAAGAGACATTCTTCCG
This sequence comes from Pelophylax lessonae, assembly GCF_965119305.1. Lineage (NCBI taxonomy): Eukaryota > Metazoa > Chordata > Amphibia > Anura > Ranidae > Pelophylax > Pelophylax lessonae. Next base: position 448,144,989 of record NC_138770.1, read on the forward strand.
TATTCGTAGTCTTCTGGCTCAAGCCTGAATCAGCAGTGGAGATGACCTAGAAGGTAAAGGTACAGAAAAGTCCTTGCCAGCAGTACACTGGCCTGTAGGTTTGTTCAAAGCTACTGCTTTCTTACAATGGGAACCATGCACCCAATACTTGTAGTCTTTTAGCTTTACAGCTGTGGGAGACACAAGAATAATCTGGAACGGTCCTTTCCATTTAGGGGACAGAGTGGTCCATGGGTGCGATTCTTGATGTACACCCACTCTCCAGAATTTAGTCCATGAGTCTTTTCACTTGGGTCCACTGGTTATCCTGCTTTGGAAAAAGTATCAGAAAACACGTTTGTGTTAAAGTCTTAAAGTCACTGTTTCTGATGTTACAGAAGCTGTAGGAAGTCTTTTAGGAGGGCGCCCAAACAATACATCTTCTCCTTAGGGGTAGTCCTGATAGTTGCTAGGGCTATAGGCAATGCTTCTACCCATGTGCTCTTTCCATTAGTAGTCATCTTGGCCAGATACCTTTTTAGGATTTAATTACTGTGTTCCACCATCCCACCAACCTGTGATCTATATAAGGTGTGTGTAGCTGTTGTTTCAGACCTAAGATATCTACTACCTCTGCTATTAGTTTGTTATCAAAGTGTGTACCTTTGTCTGAAGAGATCACAGCTCCCATACCAAACCTGGGAATCAATTCTCTAGTAAGACACTTAACTACTGTTCTGGCATCATTATTCGCAAACTAAAAGATACTTGAATCGGCCACAAGGGGGGCATATCTGAGAAGTCAATCTACACAATTTGAAACGGCTCCTCAGTATGCGGAATGTGTTTCAAAGGAGTAGGCACTGGCTTACCTATGTTATGCATTTGGCACAGAGCACATGCACTAACCTGTTTAGCAGCATATATAGAAAAACCTGGTGCTCACCACTGTTTGTTCACAACCTGACACATCCCTCCTGTTGAGACATGGCAAGGCCCATGGCTCAAAGCAAACAATGAAGGAAATAGAGTCGGGGGAGCAACCAGCTTGTCATTCAACCTCCACAGACCATCCTGTCCGCAAACAGCTCCTTTTGCAGACCAAGTGGATCGGTGGGGTGAACTTTCCTGTAGGGACAAAAGAACACTAAGGTCCACCTGAAGTTCAGTGACAAAAAATGTAGGGACTGCAGGTGGCTGATAAGAGTGAATAGCTTCTTTGGCATATTTATCAGCCAAGGCGTTCCCCACAGACACACAATCCTCAGACTTAGTGTGCGCCTTGCATTTTATTACTGCTACTTTAAGGGGCAATTGAACTGCAGACAACAATCTGACAATTAACTCTTTGTGCTGAATGGGTGTTCCTGTTGCTATCAGATACCCTCTTCCTTCCATAATTGTGCAAAACTGTGCAATATACCCATATCATAAGCAGAATCACTGTAAATATTTACAGTATCTCATTCTGCTAGCTCTAATGCAACACAGAGAGCTGTAAGTTCCGCAGCCTGGCTGACTTAGAATTTAGCAGAATTTCAGTATGCAGTAGTCGGCTCTCACCGTTAACTACCGCACAGGCAGCTAATGCTAATCCATCAGGTCGTCTTAGGGATGAGCCATCTACACACAAGTCTGCACATACAGGCAGACCAGCAATGGATTCATCCTGAAGATCAGATCTGGGTTTTGTTACTTCATCAATAGAGGTAGCACAGTCATGTATCAAGCATTCAGAGTCTCCAATCTCCTCACTGTCAGCTTCCTGTAACTTGCATATTCATTATTTTAGTCTTTTCTTTCCTTTCTATTTTTTCCTTTCTTTTTTTTGTAACACTTCACAAGCTATCTGTGCTATGTCAACCAACTCAGGGACAGGTTTAATTCTCCAGCCCCCTTGTTCGGAGCTCTATTTCTTTTCTAATCTCAGACAACAATCCACTTACAAAAATATTTATCACTTTAGGTCGTTTCCTGTCATCTTCACTTTCAGTTACCCAATCACTGTGCTTCTATATAGCATCTTTGAATCTATTCCAATAGTTCAACATATCCTCACCTTCCTTCTGAACAACATCCAATAACATTCGCATATCCTGTCCTTTATCAAACGTGCTTGTTACTCACTCTTTTAAAATTTCATTCAACCTATCAATTTTTGTTTCATACATATTTTGGCCATCTGTCTCTATCCTCAATATCCCTGATTCATGCGCACTTATTTATTTATTTTGTGCAAATGTGTTCCATACATCCACATATTTTTCAGGTACTGCACAATCAATCAAAATCCACATACCTGTATATATGTATATTTCTCCATTCACATCAACTTTTTGTACCATTTCTTTAAGACACTTGGCAATATTTGGGAGATCTTCTACAATTGTCCTAATTTCTTGGGGTTTCTAAGGGACATAAACTTTCCCTATCCTTGCTGTATACTGACCTTCATCACCGATTTTTAAGGGCATTTCTACACCAGGTCAGTTACCCGGACTGAAAAACAAGAAACGAAGATCGCTTTGTCTCCTCGTCCACTAGGACGCTAAAAAAAATGCATTACTTCACTGTAAAAGTGGGTAGCATCGGATGATATGGCCGCCAGTAGAGATGGCACATCAGATACCACTTGTATGATAAAATCAGATAAAACTAAAACATTTTTTTGGCTCCGTGCCAAACTTACAAAAAAAACTTTCTTCTTTTTTTTTCCATGTCATTTTTACAAAAACCTGACCAGAGGTTCCCCTCCTTGAATAGAGGACACCCCTAAAATATCACTCAAAAATTATAATCAGATAAAAAGTTAATCTGCTTTGAAACTTTTGGCTCGGTGCCAACAGGGTCCAATGGTCACTCTAATTGCGGAAACCCTTTCTGTCCAAAAATAAATTCCATAACTATAACGGGAACAAAGATATTTTCTGTTGAACCCTTTCTTGGCAAGTAGCCAATTTTCAAAATTCTAAATTTTGCACCAGAGCTCCCTTTCACACAGAGACCCATGAGCAAAATGTAATTTCTCATTATCTATAATTCTATACATAAAAATAACCTCAAAGTGTCCTGCCAACTACGGCAAACTATGTTTTCCCTGATAAAACTGTTTCTATTACTCTTCCTCATCTATTTGTTAAAGCAGCTTTTTCTGAACACATTTTATAGGGGGGGCGGTTTTACCTCTTTTCTTGATGTTTCCTCCCAAGCTGCTAAGTATTCAATCCCCCCCCCACAATCAGACATTTTAAAAAGCAAATTTAAACAATGCATCAATTGTTGGGGTGTTAAGGGATCCCTCTTGTGGCCACCATTTAGAGGGATCTTCCTTATATGCCTTTTTTAGTAATTTTACACCTTTTTTAATAATTTCTTAGCTCTAGTTTTTGTGAGCCCTAAGTCATTCATGATGGGCAAAACATTCTTACCAAATAAGTTTCCCATAATTTGTTATTTTTCATGTGACTCCTTCCAGAAATGACAATATTTGGTGTTCCGGGACCAAGAACACCCACACCTCTTATCGTTACGGCTGTGTACCAGCAGCCCAGTACATTCGTTACGGCTGTGTACTAGCAGCCCATCACCCTCATTACTGCTGTGTACCAGCAGCCCAGTATATTCGTTACGGCTGTATACCAGCAGCCCAGTACATTAATTGAAATATCTCATCAGTTCTTGTGCTCAGAAAGCTGTCTCTTTTCGGAGTTGGAAATAGGCTAGTCTCTTACCCTTTCTCTGACTCCCTAATCCAAAGAACACTCAGCAGGTCACAAGCACTGTGGCTTTAAGGCAATCTTGCCTTAATACCACCCCCCTTGTCATTCAACAACTTATACACGCTTCAGAAAATAGTGTTACCTGCTTAAATACATCCCTTAATACATGACTATATATATTGTAATTTCCGAGGATAAGAAGAAAATAGGAGAAGTACTTCTAAAAACCTCTAACATAAACTTTACATAAAGTTATATCTGCATGCACAATTTATATCTGGTAGCATATAATAGTCTTAGTAATCATACACAGACAGAATACAAAAATAAATTCAAAGGAAACGTGTTACCTTCTGTAGCTGCAATCCCCACCTGGCACCTCACCATCGCTCAAGAACAGACAGTATCAATATGAGAAATAAAATGTTTCTCACCTGAGGCCTCATTGCTGCTGTCCCTCCTATTGCGGAGTGATTGCCAGTGGTGGAGATGCAGTCAAGAAGACACGATTCGGGGGTCACCAAATGTTAAGTTAAGCCTTGAAATAAAGGACATCTACGCCAATCAGGTTTGCATTCGTCTCTGTATGTTTACTTCAGAGTATACGCCATATAGCAGGTCCACATCTTCCAACAGATATGTGACCCAGATTACATTTTGGTTACAGCTTTTATAGTACATAAACGGCCACAAGCCCAAGTTACAGATTACACAAGGTTTCACAATACAGTCTAGGCGGATGACAATACATTCCTTGTGAAAAATCCGAATTACACATCAGGTCATCTTGACCCAGCAAGGGCCTAGTGACAGGTTAGTCTGACAATTAAAAAAGATTGAATATGTTAGGGAAAATAACATTTTACGGCAATAAGGGCTTATTTTCATAAACATCTCTTTCCGGGAACTTTTTTGGCAGAACATTTCATATCCTCTGGGACAACGTGAGACACAGTATTTAAAATATACCAACTAGAATTCTAAGCATTAAGAAGAATATATTTTTTTAGTATATTAAAGGGGACTCTTTGACTATATAATGATATGCTCTTCATATATTTTCATATCTTGACAATAGATAATCATCCAGCTTGGCACTTGCTATTGTCTGTTTGCCGTTTAGAATAGAACACTTGTCACCTTGAAATTTTACAGTGAGTCCTCTGGCTGTTAGACGCGTCACAGATAAGAGACCTCCTTCTAGATTAGGAACATAAAGCACATCTTTCACTGGTATGGCTAGATTGTGTCCTGCATCATCAGGGCATACAAGGGTTCCATGCCCATATCCTTCTGCATGTATTTTGCTTTCATCTGCAAGATAAATAGTTTCTTTGTTGTTCAGATCAAGTTCTGTGAAAAAACTTCTATCACTCGTCATGTGACTGGCTGCCCCCGAATCGATGCACCAGCCTTGACATTTATGGTTGCCTGTCGCTTTAAATGTGGCATTCCAGTTTCCTTCCCATGGATCATTGATTGTGGCTTTGACCTTTTGTTTAGCATAAGAGGGACGCTGTCTTATTTGCTCTGCTTTCCATATAGTACAGTCTTTCTTTATGTGTCCCTGTTTGTGGCATCTGAAACACATTCTGGTCTCTTTCCTCTGTAACCTTGCATCTGTAACTTTAAGAGCGGTTCTAAGTGTCATGCACAAATTCCTTTCTTCTCTGATACTCATCTAGGAGCCTGGTTTTTACAAACGCTAGCGTCAGATCTGTCTCAGGTCGTGTCTCCAGTGCATTGATCAGTGCAGTATATGTTTCGGGCAAACTGCATAACAACATGGCTGCAGCGTGGCTGTCTGTTATATTCTCCCCGATTGAGCTGAGTTGCGCAATCACTTCCAGCATTGCGTTTATATGCTCCTGCCTGTCCTGTTCTCTGCTAAGTCTCATTTTGTAAACTTTCCGCAGCAGAAACAGCTTGCTGTTTAAACTGGATCTTTCATGCAGACTTTTCAGTACGTCCCACATGCCTTTCGCTGTGTCCACCTGGCGTATATGTATGAGCTGATCATCCTCCACTAGTAAGCTTTAGTGATAGACGAACATCGGCCGGAGCGGTTCGCGAACGCCAGCCGCAAATTTGCGTCGGGCCCCATTGACTTTAATGGGAGGCGAACTTTGAAAACCTTTAGGTTATATTTGCAGCCACAAAAGACGTACTAGCTGTGCACAAATAGTCCCAGCACATGGACAATGTCATAAGAGAAGTATTGCAATTAAAAAAGTTGCCCTAAATGTTTTTTTTTTTTTTTTACAGCAAAAAATATTTATATATTTTTTCATAAATCAGCCAGAACTGACATCAGCCGGTAAATACATTGTCTAAAACATATAGGGTCCATTCACACATCTGTGACAACCACAGGATACCTGCCCCTATAGTAAAGAGACTGTAATAGACCCTAAAACTACATTGGAGCATTTTAAATGACTTTTGTGGACATTGACAAAGCGATTTCTGTGTGACTGCAGCCGATCTCTAACAGCCCCTACAGCAGCCACAGGATACCTTTCCCTATAGTAAAGAGACTGTAATAGACCCTAAAACGACATTGGAGTATTTTAAATTACTTTTGTGGACATTGACAAAGCGATTTCTGTGTGACTGCAGCCGATCTCTAACTGCCCCTACAGCAACCACAGGATACCTGCCCTTATAGTAAAGAGACTGTAATAGACCCTATAACGACATTGGAGCATTTTAAATGACTTTTGTGGACATTGACAAAGCGATTTCTGTGTGACTGCAGCCGATCTCTAACTGCCCCTAAAGCAACCACAGGATACCTCTCCCTAAGCTCAAAAGATACTAGACCTATACCGAAAAATACCAGCCCTGAAAAGGACTTTTGTGGATCTTCACAGCACTACATGTGTCTAGCAAACTCTCCCTGATAAGCACAGCAGACCTCTCCCTACACTGGCAGAAAGCAGAATGTGAAATGGCCGCCAGATCGGGTCTATTTATAGGGTAGGGGGACTGTCCATGTGCTGAATTGTTTCAATTGGCTGTCCCGTTCCACCTGACAGCTGTGTCATGGGTCAAAGTTCTTCTGAATGAAAAAGAGAATGGCGGCACGGACATATTCGCAAACATTGGCAAAAGTCAGACTTTTTGCGAATTTGCGAACAAGCAAAATTTGCCGCGAACCGACTGCCGGGCGAACCGCAAGGCCATCTCTAGTAAGCTTATGGTGGCCTGTGCCTGTCTGTTTTTCTTGTCCCAGTCCTGATTATTGTCCTGTGGCCTCTCTGTGGAGGTAACCTCCCACAAGTCGTCTCTAGATAATAGCATTTCCACTTTAAACTTCCATAGCTGATTATTGTCATTGTTCAGCTTGGCCACTGAGAGTTTAAGCTCTGAGTTTCCGGCCATTTTTCCCTCCTTTATATATGAACAGTCTTACTTGTCTATAGGAGATGTCACTGGAAACCTTTCTTATGTCAATCTCCACATTAGTCACACTGTCTCCCGTTCCAGGCTTTGTTCTGCCTGGGCCGCACCTGGTCATAAGACTTTATCCGGACACTGGGCCCATAAATGGTTGCAGAGTGCGATTGCTGGGTGCAGCAGAGTCGACTCAGATCAGACATTGTGGAGTAACAGGAACTGGCTTCTTTATTGGAACATAACCACAAAGTAGCAAAGATGTCACCTCACATGGTAAGAAGACACAGACAGGAAAAAATAACCAACGAGTACAGCGCTATGTACAGGAAATACAACACATCATAGAAAATGCATAGCATATCACTGAGCATTAGTGATAGTGTAAACTGCAGTCTGTAGGCTAAGTTGAAAGTTGTTGTATCTCCAACAGGTTGGGTTTCCTCCACTGCCCAATGAGAACCCTCTCATTAAGTACAGTGGGGAGACTCCCCAGTCTCAACAGCCACACCTGGGAGACATGACAGCCCAGCTGAAAATCATGGCCCTGCTGTTAAGCAGACAAGGCCCACTATACTTTACCTAGCATCTACCTTGTAGGGTGCTACACACACATATGAAATACACAGGTTCTGAGGCTAATTTAACCACTAGCTGACTGCTCACAGTAATCATAATGCGGCAGTGCGGCTCCCCTGGGTCCAGCGACCTACGTCACTGGACTCCTAGTGATTTTGGCGGCGCGCCAGAGGAGGAGAGGTGGCCCCGATCGTCTGGGAAACTGTGAGAAGACCCGCCTGCTTATGTAAACAAAGCAGGCGGATCTTCTCAGTGACAGACAGGAGGAGATCACAGCATAGCTAAACCTTCGATCTCTGTCACAGAACCCCCACCCCCCCACATGTCAGAAAGCATGAGGCATACATTTAACCCATTGATCACCCATAGGGTTAACCCCTTCCTTGCCAGTGTCATTATTACAGTAACAGTGCATATTTTTTAGCACTAAATACTGTAGTAATGCCACTGGTCCCCCCAAAAGTGTCAAAAATGTCAGTTAGGGGTCCGATCTGTCCGCTGCAATGTTGCAGTCCCGCTAAAAATCGCAGATCACCGCCATTACTAGTAAAAAGAAAACAAAAAAAAAACAAAACAAAAAAAATGACATAAATCTTTCCCGTAGTTAGTAAACGCAATAACTATTGCGCAAACCAATCAAAATACGCTTATTGCGATTTTTTTTACCAAAAATATGTTGTAGAAAACAAATTGGCCTAAAATGTTAAAAATATTTGATTTTTGATTTTTTTGGGGGGGGATGTTATATAGTAGAATGTGAAAAATATTTTTTTTTTTTTTCAAAATTGTCGCTCTTTTTGTTTATAGCGCAAAAATTTAAAATCGCACAGGTGATCAAATACCACCAAAAGAAAGCTCTATTTGTGGGAAAAAAAGGATGTCAATTTTATTTGGGCACGACCGCGCAATTGTCCATTAAATTCACGCAGTGCCGAATCGCAAAATAGGTCCTGGTCCTTGAGAGGGCAAATCCTTCCGGTCCTAAAGTGGTTAATGCAGATAAAGCACCAAGTGAGTGTAATTACCACCTTAATCAGCCACATAACCTGTGTAAATAATATGTGTTCCATTTTAAAGAGATGGGGTGGCAACACTACTTCCCACAAACATTCGATTCGGACCTCTGCTGCAAGAAAATTTTACTGATCGGTCCTCCATAAATTTTAATTCAATACCCCTGTTCTAAGAAATTTTGCTGAATGCTGTAATCATTTATTTTCTACTATTTTGTTAGTAAAACAAAAATAGGATAATGCACACCCAAATCATAATATCAGTAAGCGCTAACAAGCAGGGCCCTCTGATTCCTACTGTATTAACCACTTCAGCTCCAGAAGGTTTTACCCCCTTAATGACCAGGCCATTTTTTGCAATTCTGCACTGCGTTGCTTTAACTGACAATTGCGTGGTCATGTGATACTGTACTCAGATACAATTGATGTCCTTTTTTCCCCACAAATAGAGCTTTCTTTTGGTGGTATTTGATCACGGTTTTTAGATTTTGTGCTATAAACAAAAAAAGAGCGACAATTTTGAAAAAAAAAAACACAATATTTTTTACTTTCTGCAATTTGTATTCTGCTACATATTTTTGGTAAAAAAAAATCCCAAAAAGCGTATTTTAATTGGTTTGCGCAAAAGTTATAGTGTTTACAAACTATGGTATAGATTTTTGGACTTATTTTTTGTTTTGTTTTTATTAGTAATGGTGGCGATCAGCTAGGACCAGTGACATTACTACAGTAGTCAGTGCTAAATTAATATGCACTGTTACTGCATAAATGACACTGGCAAGGCCCCTTATACACAAGCGGCCCTATCAGATCCGCCTGTCCGTTTTTCAGGCAGATCTGAACAGATGCCCCATGCATCTCTATGGGGCATCGGATGTCAATGGAGACATGTCCGCTGACATCCGATCCGTTAAATTCGGACGGATGGAAACCCTATTTTGGGGACCTGACAGCTCTGTCTCCGCACACAGTGTGGAGACACAGCTGGCATCTGCCTGCTCAGTGGGGGATCGGCGGATCCATCTGCCTGCTCAGCGGGGGATCAGCGGATCGATCCCCCGCTGAGAAAAACGGAGTCCGCCGACAGACTACAGTGTGTGAATAGAGCCTAAATGTGCTTGCTAACTTTGGGGGGGGGGATCGATGGGGGAGATCGATGGACAGAGATCGATGTTTAGGCTTAGCTGAAACGCACAATCTCACTGTGCCTATCTGACAGGAAAGCCGCCTGCTATTTACATAGTCAGACGGCTCTCCTGCCAGTTTCTCTGAAGATCGTGGGAGGCCGGCGGCGATCGAGCCCGCTCCTCCCGCGGTCTGGCTCCAGCTGTGTCCAAGCAGTAGATCTTCATGATTATGTGCAGCTGAGCCGCCCTGCCGCAGTAGATCTGCGTGGGGTGGTCGGCAAGTGATTAAAGTGTATTGTATTTGTACTGTCTTCCCTCAACTTGTAAAGCACTGCTTCAACTGTCGGCGATATATAAATCCTATATAATAATAATCAATATATAGACTTGGTTCCCCATGCTACTGTTGTTTATAAAAGTGATAGAGTGTGTCCCTTTAAGGCAGTAAGAGCAGTCTTCTCCTCTCAGTTTGGGATAACCTCTCCTTCCCTGGTTGGGTATTTTCTCCAGAGGTTGGCAGGCTGCATCCAAGAGGCTGTGAACTGGAGGTGATGTCATGAAAGTGCAAGTTCTTGAGCTGAATAGGACTTCACTTTAGCCAAGGGGGAAGTTGCAGGTCTAGGGAGTTTTGGAGCCATTGCAGCACATTTAAATGGTTTGGGTGCCACATGCAGATAAGTGGATCCCACCCACTCCTTACTCTGAAAATTTGTAATTCCAACCTCCACCTGATCCTGAGTGTACACATGTTGGCTGAAGGTTTTTTCAGGTATCTATCCATGTGTATTGCTGCTTGGTAATTGCTGAACTTTTAGCCTGGATCTCCTCCCTATTCTAATGAAAATGTATATGCTTGTAGCTGAGAGTTTGCTTTTATCTGGATAGAGGAACTGTGGGAAGATCTTGTGCATGTATTACAATTGATTGTTATGTCTTTATATGATGCTTCCCTTCATAAATACGCTAGCAAATGAAACTTGAAAAGCTAGCTGTTTGAACTGCTGCATATTATTTATTTACAATTTGGACTACTTCCCCTGGAAAACACAGCAGGATTACAATGCACAGCACACACTCTGTTTTTCCTCCTTGTAGAATAGATGGCTTAGGATAAGCTGTTGAAGTAGTGCTTGACATATGCTATATACTGTTGCATGTTCTCTGTGATCACTTGTTAAATAAAGGACCATACTTCCCGAGCTTATACCCAGTGGGGTATTTTGGTTTTGTGTTGTACTAGGCAAGACTAAAATTAGGCGCTCCCCCCCCCCTTTTAAAATTTGCCCACCCCTTCCTGTTTAACGGATGCGACGCCCTCCAAAATTGAAGGACTACAAGTCCCAGCAAGAACCACTGAGATCTCATGAGAGGGGGGTGGGAGAGAGAGAGAGGAGGATGGGTGAGGGAGGGTGTGAGAGAGGGGGGAGACCGCTGCTGTCGGCGGTGGATTGGTGGATTTTGCTTTGTTGCCCTGCACCCCACTGTCACCAGATCAGCGGGACTCATTGGGCCCACGAGCACTAGATGCAGAGGAGGAGGAAGTTAAATCCTCCTCCACTTTGAATCATGGCCAGGCCTCACTGGTTGCTAGATGCCAGCCGGCTCTAGCAAACAGTGGCCAATAGACTCTCAGGTGGAGGTGGGGGCAGCTATTTTGCTGCCCCCCTGCAAAGTACCGCCCTAGGCCTGGGCCTTGTTGGCCTAGGCCAAAATACAGCACTGCTTATACCCCCTACCTGGCTTCAACAGCCTTCAATGCATCAGGTAATGATGGACTTGTGTCAGTAGAAAACAAAGGAAGAACAACACCGTTTTCCAGAAGGTCTAAACCTGGCTGGTGCCAGGATTTTTGTCTACATAGGCAAAGATGCATTTTGAACCACCCTTGAACCCATCCCCTCCGTCCTCTTGCTACTCTCTACCCTCCACCATATACCCTGTTTAAAGCCAAACTGGAACCTCCTTTACATTGCGCCCGTAATGTGATGGGGCGCAGCGTCAAGGACGTTACACACCGTTAAAAATTGAGCTGCACTGAACTTACACTAAATGGCAGTGTGTAATGAGGGAGTGGGGTTATGAATTCCTCACTGGCAGGTAAGGCCAACAAAAACTTCCAATGGCTGGGTTCCCTCATAAGCAAACTCCCAGATCCCACCACCTCCCAGATACTCCCACTTTAATCACCCCCCTCAGATACTCCTACTTTGATCACACCCCCCCCCCCGGATATTCATACTTTCATCACCCCCCCGGATATTCATACTTTGATCACCCACCCCCCCCCGGATATTCATACTTTGATCACACCCCCCGGATATTCATACTTTGATCACACCCCCCGGATATTCATACTTTGATCCCACCCCCCGGATATTCATACTTTGATCACACCGCCCGGATATTCATACTTTGATCACACCCCCCCCGGATATTCATACTTTGATCACACCCCCCGGATATTCATACTTTGATCACACCCCCCGGATATTCATACTTTGATCACACCCCCCGGATATTCATACTTTGATCACACCCCCCGGATATTCATACTTTGATCATATCCCACAGATACTCATACTTTGATCACACCCCCCAGATACTCCCACTTTGATCATACCCCCTAGATACTCCCACTTTGATCATACCCCCTAGATACTCCCACTTTGATCATACCCCCTAGATACTCCCACTTTGATCATACCCCCTAGATACTCCCACTTTGATCATACCCCCTAGATACTCCCACTTAGATCACACCCCCTAGATACTCCCACTTTGATCATACCCCCTAGATACTCCCACTTTGATCATACCCCCTAGATACTCCCACTTTGATCATACCCCCTAGATACTCCCACTTTGATCATACCCCCTAGATACTCCCACTTAGATCACACCCCCTAGATACTCCCACTTTGATCACACCTCCCCAGATTGCCCCACTCTGATTACACCCCCACCCTGATCACACCTCCCCAAATACTCCTACCCTGAATACACAAACAGATACCACCGCTCTGATCACACCCCCAGATACCCCCCAGTCTGATCACCCCCCCATATCTCTCCACTGTGATCAAACCCCCCTACATACCTCTCCCCTAAAACACATCCCCAGATTCTCCCACCCTAATTATACCCCCAGATACCCCCACACTGATCACACCACATCCCCCGATACCTCCCGAGCTTGATCACCATCCCCCACCAGATACCCCCAGTCTGATGACACCCCTCAGATCTCTCCACTCTGATCACACCCCCTCCATCACACCTTGGGTTTACCAATCCCTCAGATCTCTCCAGTCCTGCAGTTCCTCCCAGTCCTGTGGCTCCTCTTCCAGATATGTCAGTGGAAGAATCTGCAGCACATGAGGGCAAGTTAGCTGTTACTGGGGCAGGCATGACAAGACCTCCACCCGAATCTCTGGTGGCGGCTGAGAGAACGAGGAACCTCCTCCACCCTGACCTCCTCATCTGCTGGCACCCCCCAGCCTGACCTCAGCACGCACAGCCAGGCCATACCTCCATGCTGCCTGACAACGGGACACCGCCTCCTCACTGCACACATGAGAATTTGCCCACCGATCCGCCTTCCTCTGCCTCATTGGATCCACTCTGAAAGCGGTACACACTCATCGCCCCACCTGCCTTCTGCTTTCGCACGCTGACAGCAGCCTGCCTACTAAACAGCAGGCAAACTAAAACTTCCATGCTGCGCCCTCTCTTCTATGAGGTGCAGGGTGGAAGCTTTAGTTTGCCTTCTGGAGGGACAGATATTTTAAAAATCGGAATCTCCAGCGAGTGGCTGGGAATACAGATTTTGCCGTCCCCCTACCCTGGTGCCCTTAGAAAGCTGCCTATTTCTGGCACCGGCCCTGGGTCTAAAGAATGTAGGAAAAAGAAAAATGAAGAGAGGTAAGTGACACCCAGTGAAAACGGGAATCACTAAGAATGGCACTAGTGTAACCAAAAATCCCTTACTGACAGCTGGTCTCTGCTTAATCGGCCACGATTTGAATCATCTACTATCCGGCAAGAGTGCTGGCAAATCTTTTGTTGTTTGAGATGTACATTGCCCTTCCATGTGCACCTTACTGGAAAAGCTAGTTATAGGTTGGGGTGGTTGCCATTTTTTTGTACAGTTGGTCGACTTCAGGGACGCACTGAATACAGTTCGCTTTCATTGTGCTATTGCTGGGTGTTACGTGCATCTCTGTGCCATTAAAGAGGGGTGGGCTCCACCCAGGCATACCTGCCCTAATCTATTAATTGATATATGTGCACCTACTATGGAGGCTCTGGAAATTTTAGAGTTAGGACTGCAGTATATACAAAGGCCCCTTGACGTGGGCTTTGCAGCTTACCCATGTATTTGCATATGTGTACAAACAAAACCATCTGTTTTTATTGCAATCTATTAGACAGGGCCAACTTGTTTTTATTGCAGGCTGGCTGGTGTGTATGCTGGGAAATCTTTTGTTTGCCTAATCTATAGCTGGCTTAAGCTAGCTCTTTAACCACTTAAGCCCCGGAGGATTTGGCTGCTAAAGGACCAGGGGGTTTTTTGCGATTTTTTTACTGCGTGACTTTAACGGACAATTGCGCGGTCGTGCGACGCTGTACCTAAACGAATTTGACGTCCTTTTTTTCCCACAAACAGAGCTTTCTTTTGGTGGTATTTGATCACCTGTGCGATTTTTTTGATCACGCGCTATAAACAAAAAAAGAGCGTCAATTTTGCAAAAATAACAATATTTTCCACATTTTTTTATATGAAATTCCCCAAAAAAAAATGTAAAAATCAAAATTTTTTAACATTTTTCGGCCAATTTGTTTTATGCTACCTATGTTTGGTAAAAAAAATCGCAAAAAGCATATTTTGATTGGTTTGCGCAAAAGTTATCGCGTTTACTAACAAAGGGAAAGATTTTTGTCATTTTTGGTGTTTTTTTTTTAACGCGTAATGGCGGCGATCTGCGATTTTTTTTTTTTTTTTTTTTTTTTTTTTTTTTTCGGTACTGCGACATTGCGGCGGACAGATCGGACCCTTGACTGACATTTTTGACACTTTTGGGGGTACCAGTGACATTACTGCAGTAATCAGTGCTATATATGCACTGTTACTGCAAAAATGACACTGGCAGGGAAGGGGTTAACTTTATTGGACAGGGAGGGGTTAAGTGTGTCCTAGGGGCGTGACTCTAACTGTGCAGGGACATTCCTATTGGTGTAAAAGCAAAGATCAACCGTTCTACTATGTATGACAGATCTTCATTTTTACACAGGGAGAACTGACAGGCAGCTTGTTTACACAAGCCGCTCTGTCTTTCTCCCTTCACAGGAGCGATCGTAGTGTGACTGGCGGACATCGAGTCCGCCGGTCACACGCACTGACTTGTCTGTGAACGAGCCGCGGCGGGCGCGCGCCTCGGCGGGCGCGCGCCCGCCCGCAATAGGCTCGCAAGTCAGTGACAGGCGAGTGACCTACCGATACGTCACTCTGCCTGGCCGGGGCTGACCGCCGCAGTATATAGTCGTGCGGCGGTCGGCAACCGGTTAAGCCAGACATATATATCCAACACCTCAGGAGCACTCAGCTTCAAGGGCATTTACCCCTTACAGTGAAGCCTTCCAGCCAGGGTAACCAAACCTGAAGGACCAAATAGCACAAGAAGTATTTTTAAAGGTTAAGTTCACCTTTAAGAAAAAATAATAAATGCACGTTTTTGCAGGAAAAAAATATTTAATGTATTACTTTTTTTACACAGGAACCTGCATAGTACAGTAAAACCTTGGATTGCGAGCATAATTAGTTCCTGATACACACTTGTAATCCAAAGCTCTCTTATATTAAAGAAAATTTGCCCATAACAAAAAATGGAAATTCGTTCCACAACCATTTATTGATAAATCTTTCTGTTTATAGTCCATATAAAACGATTATAGCAATGTGATAGGCTGTGTAACTATAAAATGTCCATCCACAAATGGCAGCCTCCTCAAGGAGATTAGAAGCAAAATCCAGCAGGAGCTACAGAGTATAAAAGAGAAGAGAGGTGCCTCTAAGTGTAGCAATAAAGTTGCATTTAATGAAGGTTCAACATTTAGCAACTCACATAGATGATGACTAAAAGAGGCACATCTAAGAATGCAGACATCCGGGGTAAAGCTGTCCACATAGACCCTCCTCCTCACTGCCAGCTCTCACTGTTGTCAGACTGCAATCATAACCGGGAAGACTACCCTGCAATAGAGCAATCTGAACGCGAGGCTTGAAGCGCTCGTGGAGCGCAGCATGGAAGGGATGGCGGTGTGGAGGATGGTCTATGTGGACAGCTTTACCTCGGATGTCTACTTAGATGTGCCTGTTTTAATCATCAACCATGTGAGTTGCTAAATGTTGTACCTTCAATAAATGTACCCATATTGCTACACTTAGAGGCGCCTCTCATCTATTTTATAATCCGTTGTGACGTGATGCTACTTGTATATCAAGACATCGCTCGTTTATAAAGTCAGCATTTATAAAAGAATTTTGCTTATCTTGCAAAACGCTCTCAAATCAAGTTAATCTCAATCCAAGGTTTTATTGTATTGCACTCATGATCAGTAGATTGCGGGTGCAATGTCAGGCTCCTGCAGGCATTTCCCACACCTCTTTGCCTGTACCTCTGTATGGGCCTTCAGGCACTGAGCAGCAAGAAGTTTCAATGGAATACAAGTGAGCTGATCAGCGCATAGTCCATTGAGAACTATAAGTGTGTCTGCCGTGCCAGATCTCTGTGATTGAATGACACAGTTGTACAGGCGGAGCCGAAGACATACATAATATAAAAAATATAACCTTTAATAGATCACATTAAAAACATGAAACATGTTGTGAACATACACTTATAAAAAAGAGAATGGTGTACAAATGTAGCATAGTACCATAATGGATATACATATGAGCTGACATATCCTAATGGTTGCATGTCAGATTGATGCACTTGTTTCCATCGCAACCAACGCGTTTCGGGAAATATCCTATATCAGGGGTGTAATATTAGGAAATAGTGTGCGTACATTATTTTTCAAATTGACAAGACCATCATTTGTAGACCATTCTCTTTTTTTATAAGTGTATGTTCACAACATGTTTCATGTTTTTATTGTGATCTATTAAATGTTATATTTTTTTATATTATTGATGTCTTCGGTGTTCTCCTTGCCCTTAAAGTCCCGTCATTACAGGGGGATCATTTTGTTCTATGTTGATCCTATGGGATGTTGGCAATGAGACAGTTGACTCTGTCATGCTGAGTTAGTATCACATTTATTATTATATTATACAGGATTTATATAGTGCCAACAGTTTGCACAGCGCTTTACAATATGAGGGAAGACAATACAGTTGCAATACAATTCAATACAGGAGGAATTAGAGGGCCCTGCTCGTTAGAGCTTACAATCTAGAAGAGAGGGTCAAGTGAAACAGAAGACAATAACTGTGGGGAATGAGCTGATGGAGAAAATGGAAGTACGGTTGTTAGGTGTGGGTAGGATAGGCTTCTCTGAAGAGGAGGGTTTTCAGGGATCGTCTAAAAGCTAATCGAGTAGGAGATAATCGGACTGATTGGGGTAAGGAGTTCCATAGGATTGGAGAGGCTCTGGAAAAGTCCTGGAGGTGAGCATGGGAGGAGGCGACGAGAGAGCTAGAGAGCAGGAGGTTTTGAGAGCAGCGAAGAGAGCGATGAGCTTGGTATTTTGAGACTAGACCAGTGATGTAGCTGGGGGCTAAATTGTGGATGGCTTTGTAAGATGTTGTTATTATTTAGAATTGAATTCGTTGGGTGAGTGGAAGCCAGTGGAGGGATTGACAGAGAGTAGCGGATACTGCGCAGTTGGTAAGGTGGATGAGTCTGGCAGCAGCATTCATGATGGGTTGAAGGGAGGATAGCCTATGTAGAGGTAAGCCAATGAGAAGGGAATGGCAGTAGTCGAGGGGCGAGATGACCAGGGAGGGAACTGGGAGTTTTGTTGTGCCATTGGTTAGAAAGGGGCATATTTTTGAGATGTTGCGGAGATTGAGGAGGCAGAATTTGGACACTGATTGGATGTGGGGCTTGAAGGAGATTTCAGAGTTCGGGACCTTGGCATTTGGGAATGGGCTTTTTCCATCGCTTTTGACAGAGAGAGATCAGGGGAAGGGGCACATTGGGGAGGAAAAATTTTAAGTTGGGTTTTGGATAGATTGAGTTTGAGGAAGTGGTGTGACATCCAGACTGATATATCTGCTAGTAAATTAGTGATACATGAGGAGACTGAGGGAGTGAGCTAAGGGGTTTATAAAAAAATTTGGGTATCGTCAGCATAGAGATGGTATTGGAAGCCATGGGAGGCTATCAGCTGACCCAGAGAGGTGTAAATTGAAAATAGGAGGGGTCCAAGAACAGAACCTTGGGGGACCCCAACCAGGGCCGGTGCAAGAACTTTTGACACCCTAGGCGAAATCTAATTTTGCCGCCCCCCCCCTTGTCTCTGCCCCTGACTGCACCCCCTTTCCCCTGCCCATGTATACGGTGGCAGGGGTCAGAAGTGTGTAACGCACAGAATGCAGGGGAGTACAGGGTTATGGGGTGCGCTACATAAAGAGTGCAGGGTTGCAGGATGCACTACATACTGCGTGCAGGGTTGCAGGGTGCTCTTCGTACTGATTGCAGGGTTGAGAGGTGCGCTAGGTACTGCGTGCAGGGTTGAGAGGTGCGCTAGGTACTGCGTGCAGGGTTGAGAGGTGCGCTAGGTACTGCTTGCAGGGTTGAGAGGTGCGCTAGGTACTGCGTGCAGGGTTGAGAGGTGCGCTAGGTACTGCGTGCAGGGTTGAGAGGTGCGTAGGTACTGCATGCAGGGTTGAGAGGTGCGCTAGGTACTGAGTGCAGGGTTGAGGGGTTTGCGCTAAGTCTTGAGTGCAGTGTTTTGGGGTGCACTAGGTACTGCGTGCAGGGTTGAGATGTGTGCTAGGTACTGAGTGCAGGGTTGCGGGGTGCACTTCTTGGATAGTGCAAGGTTGTGGGGTGTGCTACGTACTGCATTATGCGTTGTGCGTTAGGTACTGAGGAGGGGGGGGAGAGGAGGATGGAGAGTAGGAGGAATAGAGGGGGGGGGGTGGAGAGGAGGGGGTGTATAAAGAGGAAGGGGGGGAGGAGAAGGGGGGTGGAGGTGTATGGAGAGGAAGGAGGGGAGGAGAGGAGGGGGTTTATGGAAAGGAAGGGGGGGGGAGAGGAGGGGTGGATGGAGAGGAGGGGTAGAGAAGAGGTGGAGAGGATTCTTAATTAGTGTAGGCTGCAGAGTGCATGCCGGGAGTTGTAGCCGTCATCCCAACAGTGTGATGGATGTGGAGCCACTCAGAACCACTGCAGATAGCATGCTGGGTATTGCAGTCCCTCTGCCTCACTGCAGAGGGCATGCTGGGCATTGCAGTCCATCTGCCTCAATGCAAAGGGCATTCTGGGCATTGCAGTTCCTCAGGATCACTGTAGAGGGCATGCTGAGCACTGCAGTTCCTCAGGATCACTGCGGTGGGCATGCTGGGCATTGCAGTTCCTCAGGATCACTGCGGTGGGCATGCTGAGCACTGCAGTTCCTCAGGATCACTGCGGTGAACATGCTGGGCATTGCAGTTCCTCAGGATCACTGCGGTGGGCATGCTGGGCATTGCAGTCCATCTGCCTCACAGCAAAGGGCATGCTGGGCATTGCAGTTCCTCAGGATCACTGCAGAGGGCATGCTGAGCACTGCAGTTCCTCAGGATCACTGCGGTGGGCATGCTGGGTATTGCAGTCCATCTGCCTCACTGCAGAGGGCATGCTGGGCATTGCAGTTCCTCAGGATCACTACAGTGGGCACGCTAATAGGGATCCTGAGTAACTGCAATGTCCAGCATGCCCACGACAGTGATCCTGAGGAACTGCAATGCCCAGCATGCCCGCTGCAGTGAGGCAGATGGACTGCAATGCCCAGCATGCCCACCGCAGTGATCCTGAGGAACTGCAATGCCCAGCATGCCCTCTGCAGTGAGGCAGATGGACTGCAATGCCCAGCATGCCCTTTGCAGTGAGGGAGATGGACTGCAATGCCCAGCATGCCCACCGCAGTGATCCTGAGGAACTGCAATGCCTAACATGCAGTCTGCCAGCTAAGTATATTTAAACCCAAGGCAAGACCATGCTGAGAGCTCCCCCATGGTACTTACTACAGGTGGTGAAGTTGTGGACAGGACTCGGCTCCAGGCGGTGAGGGTCGAGCAGGTAGTATCAGCCATTGGGGTAGACCGCTGTAGGTCGCCCTTTTTCCTCCTCCTCCACACTTGGTTGGCGCTGTGACAGGAGGCAGCCGTAGCAGCAGTGAGACTGAGGAGTCTCACTCAGGGTTAGCGTGGCACCGGTGTAGCATGCGGCCCTTGGGATCATGTCCCCTCTCTGTGGGTGTCACCCGGTAGTGAATTGCACCCCTGTACCACACCCCCCACTGCGCCCGTCCTAGTCCTCCGGGCCGCTGTCACATCACATGACGTTGTAGTGAAGAAATCCAGGCTCTGGGAGGTGCCGCCGCCCCCACCACTGCTCACCTCCCATCCCAAACTCTCAGGCTTATCTTCCCCTCGCTGTTCTGTTTCTCTGCGGCCGCCGCCCGCTCACAGCATGGAGACAGATGCCTACTCCATGAGAACACAGCTGCTTGCTTCCCCCACCCCGAACCAGGACTCAGTCTCCAATGGCCGTGGCTGCGCCCTAGGCAGCAGTGCACTCTAGGCGGCTGCCTAGTCCGCCTAGTGGTAGCGCTGGCCCTGACCCCAACAGAGAAAGGTAGAGTAGAAGAGAAAGTAGAATTATAAGTAACGCTAAAGGTGCAGTTGGATAAGTAGGAAGAGAACCAGTGAAGAGTACAGTCACAAAGACCAAAAGCGTGGAGTTTTTTGAGGAGGAGGGGGTGGTCAACCGTATGAAAGGCGGCAGAAAGGTCCAGAAGTAGGAGTAAGTAGATAGTTTGTTAGTTTTAGGAGAGCAGTTTCTGTGGAGTGTTGAGGCCGAAATCCAGACTGAAGGGGATTAAGAAAGCTATTCTTGGCAAGGTGGTCAATCAGTCGGTTGTAGACCAGACGTTCAAGGAGTTTGGATAAAAAGGGGAGCAAGGAGATAGGGCATAGCTTGTTAAGATTGGTTGGGTCCAGTGAGGGCTTTTTAAGTATGGGGCTGACTAGTGCATGTTTTTAGAGAGTTGGGGAAGATGCCAGAAGAAAGGGAGGGATTTAAGATGTGGGTTAGAGAGTGTAGAATAGAGCCAGAGGGTGAACGTAGTGAGGGAACAGGATCCAGAGGGCAGGTGGTTTGCTGGACGTTAGCAAGTAGTTTAGCAACCTTGTCTATAGTGGTGAGGTTGAATCAGCGAAGTAGTGATTGTACCTGTGGGCGTGAAGTGTAATGTGTGGAAGGTATCTGGACTGCAGAGATCTCCTCACGAATTGTATTAATCTTCTGTTTGAAGTGATTGGCGATGTTTACAAATTAAAGTGACAATACACAGTAAAGACAAGACCTTTTCATGCAGCTTAAAGGGCAACATTTGTAAATCGTGAACTGTGCAAAAAAGCCCTCTAAAGAATAATAAATTAATAACCGCGCTTGCTCTGGTATATTAGTGACAAACATACTATATGCAATCAAACCAACAGTGCAAAACAATTAGAATATAATGCAAACCTGTGACTTAAAAGAGAAGTATGTTTTTTTTTTTGCAGAATCATACTCACTTAGGAGGATGCAGCATCGGTCCAATGCTGCATCTGTCCCCCGCCTGTTCTAAGACTAAGAACCGAGCGATCAAACACAGCTGATCGCTTGGTTCTTACAGCTCCCTGAGCAAAGAGCTGGTGACTGTCTGTCACCGCCGTCTTCTCTGCCCCCCCCCCCCCAGCTCACTGGAGCGTTGGGCTGTGGAAGGAGCCCAAGCAGCTGGCTCAGGCTCTCAGCAGCTCACTGAGAGGCTGAGCTGGGTGCGGATCCAGGCATTTGGGCGGATCCTGACATCATTGTCGCAATCTTGCCCGAGCCTGGACCGGCTCTGTCATGTCAGCCGACTCCGGCCTACAGCCCACTTCCTGCTAAGAACAGGTCACAGGAGTACAGAATGAACTGCACTCCTGTGATCCACAGGAGAAGTATACCTTAATGAGCTTTGGCTGTACTTCTCCTTTAAGAAGTAAGTAACAAGTAATAGTATACATACTGTATATTAATTTAATAATGTCCAAAAGTGTAATGTCCATCAGAATTCTTCACAGATGTCTTCAAAAAAAGTCTTTTTGCAGTGATTAGACTTGCATTCAAAATTACTTTTCTTAACCTCTTCAGACCCGAAAGGTTTACCCCCCTTCATGACCAGCTCATTTTTTGTGATACGGCCTTGCGTTACTTTACCCCTTCATGACCAGCTCATTTTTTGTGATACGGCATTGCGTTACTTTACCTCTGTACCCAAAAAAATTGATGTCCTTTTTTCCTTTTTTTATCCCCCACAAATAGAGCTTTCTCTTGGTGGTATTTAAACACCTCCGCAGTTTTTACTTTTTGCGCTATAAACAAAAAAAGACCGACAATTTTGAAAAAAAAAAATATAATTTATGCTACAAAACACATCCAATAAAAAAAATTAAAAAATCTAATTTCCTGACAGACTCCATGGCAGCCTACGTGTGGGTTAGTCCCGCCTCCTCCTACCTCATAGGACCCCACTCCCATAAATTTCACTCTGCCCTAGAGACCAATGTCCTTTTTTGTCCTCCTCCTGTTGGATGGATATCAAGTCTTACCTCATGAAGATTTTCGGTCTATTTCCTGGTGATTTACACGATCGATTCCAGGCTGAATTCCTGAAGAGTCCAGTACGCCCTAGCTACTAGCGGGGTAGGACACGGGTGTGCAATCCCATGCATTGGAGAAGCATAAAGCCTGGCCACTGGCGGGCAAGCTGAATACGGCCAATCGTCCTAGCTACTAGCGGGAGGCCCATTAATACACCTCGAATCGATGCACTGGAGGTTTTCGTGTCCCAGGTCAGACCGTGGTTCGGAGCGTGCTTGGTAACGTATGGCAGCCATTTTTTGTATATGTATTTTGTCTTGCGGTGTTTTGGAACGCAGGTGCGTTTCATCTTGCGGCCCCGGCTCTTCCTGTGTCCCAGCGCAGCTTCCGGGTCACCGCTGGGTGTCTGGGGGCGGTGCTGGCGCAGTGGAGTGGCTGTTCGTGCTCACACATGCTCACGGATGCTGTCTGTCACGGGGGGCGGTGACGTCATCATCTGGCGGCAGATTTAAACTGCTGTCACAGTGGATCACATTGGGATTGTACTGCGGGCATATGCGGCGGCTTCCCTGTGTTTGATCGTTCTCTGCTAGTGGTAAGCTTAATCCTGCTGGATGTCTGTGTGCAGTCTGTGTATGCACTATGCAGCACTTCCTTATTCCTGTGTTTGTTGCAGTCTTCCTGTTAAGAGCAATATGGATACTTCACCGCCCCTCAGTGGCCAAACCTTACTCTACAGGTAAGAATGGTATTATTTTTACCTATCCCTGTACAGTTCGGATTTAGGGCAGTAAGGGTAATTTTTCCCTTTTCTCTTAGCCCTTCTAGGTCTGATAAACAAACTAAAGCACGCGAAGATAAAGACCTTACTAGGTCACAACGTCATCACACATCTCCTGGCACTAGTCGCCACAAGTCTTCTACCAAACATCACAGGGAAGGCTCCACGCTTGCATCAGCACAAAGACACCCTGATAGAAGATCTTGCTGGGGTTGTGCAGCACGTGTTTCTGATGGCAAATCACAATGTGATGCATGTTTTGCCCATGCCTCTAGAGAAAGGGGGAATGATAACCAGCAGGTGGAATCCCTGGTTAGACGGGTGGTCCAAGAATCCCTACAAAACCTGGGGGTTGACCGCACCTGTAGCCCCTCGGCTGGTATGGCAGACATCCCTGTTAGGGATAGCCTCAGTACTCCCGGCCCTTCTCAGCAGAGCATTTCCGGCTTCAACTCCTCGGATAGTGAGGACGAATCGGATACTCCTGGCACAGGTTTTGATTTTGCCTTGGTCCCTACCCTGGTTAAGGCAGTTAAGGGAGCCCTAAAGTGGGAGGAGCCAGTAGAGTCTCCATCTAAACAAAGAAGGTACTTCAAACACCTAAAGAAAGAGCGCCATAACTTTCCCTTTTTAGGTGAGCTGGGCGAAATCATCTTGGATGAGTGGGGATGCGCAGAGAGGAAAAATTCTCTGGTATCCAAAGTTTCCAGGATGTACCCATTCCAGAGTGAGGATGTGAAGCACCTGGAGTCAGCGCCCCTAGTGGACGCCGCCCTCATGAGATTAGCGAGGCACGTTACTCTTCCACTCGAAGACACAGTGTCTTTTAAAGATGGGCTGGAAAGAAAAATCGACACTGACCTTAAGAAGATTTATGTGTCTGCTGGAATGGCTTGTAAACCAGCCCTAGCCATTGCAGCTTTATCCAAGGCCATGGAGGCCTGGACACTAGAGGTGGATTCGGATCTAAGGTCTGTATCAGAAGAAGTAGCCAGAGCTTCTTCAGTGAATGAGCTCAGACTGGCGGCTTCTTTTCTGGGGGAGGCTTCCCTAGATTTTATTCGTCTGGTGGCCCGGGTCATGCTCTCTTCAGTGACAGCTAAACGGGCTCTATGGCTGCGCCCCTGGCTGGCTGATCCTTCCTCCAAGCAGGCTTGGTGCCGTATTCCATTCGAAGGGTCTTCCTTGTTCGGGAACAAGCTGGAGAGCGCTATTTCGCGGGCCACGGGCGGTAAGTCGGGGTTCCTCCCGCAGGATCGTCGCCTGCTGGGTCAGAGAAGGACACAGTCCAGACAATCTTCGGATAGAGCGAAGGATGCTCAAAGTTACAGACCTGGTCATGAATTCCGGAAAACATGGAGGAAAAATCCATCTTCCAAAGGAGCCTCTTCTAGTAGCCGGGAAGCGGCTAAGTCCTTTTGATGTTGGGCCTGTCCAGATGGTTCAGGTCGGTGCTCGCCTTCTCCGGTTTCGACACGTCTGGGCAGCCTCGATAAGAGATTTTTGGGTCATCAGGACAATCTCCACAGGCCACACTTGGTCGTTCTGCAGTCCACCTATCCTCAAGTTTGTTCCCACAGCTCTTCCACGGTCGGAAGAAAAAAGGCAAATCCTTTCGGCATACGTAGATGCGCTGTTGCTTCAAGGCGCAGTAGTTCCAGTACCAGCCAAAGAGAGGTTTCAAGGCCTTTATTCTCCACTCTTCTTAGTAATGAAGAAGAACGGCTCCTGGAGACCGGTCATAGACCTCACACATCTAAAACTCCTTTATAAAAAAGGAAAAATTCAAAATGGAGACACTATTGACAATCCGCCAGGCGGTTCAGCCAGGAGATTGGCTTGTGTCAATAGACTTGAAGGATGCATATTTCCATGTCCCTATAGCAACAGAGTTCCAGAAATACCTGCGGTTTGCTGTGGATCAACACCATCTTCAGTTTACATGTCTCCCTTTCGGGCTCACAACATCTCCTCGAGTATTTTCAAAACTCTTATTGGCTGTGGTAGCCCTGATCAGAATCAAGGGAGTTCGTCTTCACCATTATTTAGACGACTTACTACTTCTGTCGCAAGATCGAGACCAACTCCTGGTTCACAGAGATCTAGTCACGGCAACTCTTCTCGAGTTCGGCTGGTTGCTAAACCTGGAAAAGAGCCATCTGGAGCCCACACAAGCACTTATCTTTCTCGGGGCTCAATTCAATACAGTCAAGGGCACCATCTCCTTGCCTCTAGAGAAAATCCTGATTATCAGAGACAGAGTACAGCTGGCCATGTCATCATCCCATCTCCGGGCCTCACAGTGCCTCAAAATAATGAGTACTATGGTGGCCATGACACCTATTGTGAAATTGGCTCAATGGAGGATGCGTCCTTTTCAAACAGGTTTTCTTCGCCAATGGTGCCCAGGCGACATGGATCATCTGATTTGGATTTCCCCAGTAATGCGGGACAGTCTCCTGTGGTGGTTGCAGAAGAGGAATCTACTCAATTGCCATTCTATCCTTCCCATCTCCTGGATCACGATAACCACGGACGCAAGCAACACAGGTTGGAGCGCTCACTGCCTATCGGAGATAGCCCAGGGCAAATGGAATCCTCGGTTACACAGGGAAGTCTTGAACATCCTGGAGCTTCGGGCAGCATTTCAAGCTCTCCAAGCATTTCATCACCTTACAGTAGGAACATCTGTCCTCCTGAGGCTGGACAATACGACGGCAGTGTCGTATATAAAGCGTCAAGGGGGAACTCGCAGTCACTCTCTATTGAAAGAAGTCAAGCCAATAATGGTCTGGGCTCAGAAACACTTATCCAACCTCACTGCGGTTTATCTACCAGGATCACAGAACATCCAGGCGGATTTTCTATCACGAGTCTCCATGGACAACAACGAGTGGAGTCTTCATGCCGATGTGTTTCAGTGGCTAAAATCCCTAGAGTTCCTTCCGGAAGTGGATCTGTTCGCTTCCCCGTGCAACTTCAAGTTGGAGAAGTATTACACGAGATTCAAATGCCCACAAGCTTTCGGGGTGGATGCCCTAACAGAGCAATGGAGGTTTCACAAGGCTTACGCCTTCCCACCGGTTCCAGTCCTCCTTGATTCGTGACGAGACTCAGGTCGGAAGAAGTGGAGGCTCTTGTGATAGCCCCATATTGGCCAAACAGGCCCTGGTTTCCAATGCTGCTACAGCTGAGCTTTCGCGAGCCAGTTCCACTACCTTCCAGGCCGGATCTCCTGTCTCAGGGAACGGTGTTACACCCTTGCCCGGCCGATCTGCACCTGATGGCCTGGTTTTTGAAAGGGAAAGGCTGGAGGCATTAGGGTGTCCAAGCGGAGCTATCTCCACACTGTTGAATGCGAGAAGAGCTGGAACAAATAGAGTCTACGAAAAGATATGGAAGAAGTTCATGTCTCATATCTCCGGAAATATGGATGTGCAAGGCACTCCAAAGGTTCAACATATTTTGAGTTTTCTACAATCTGGCCTAGATCTGCCTTTATCAGTCAGCTCTCTTCGAGTTCAAGTGTCAGCTATCTCGGCTTTCACAGGAACATCCTGGGCAAAGCATCCCCTAGTGAGGCAATTTTTCAGAGGAGCTTCTAGGCTCAGACCACAAAGGAAGCCCAGATTCCCTAAGTGGGATCTTCCACTTGTTCTGGATTTCTTTGCAGACCTCAGAAGAGATAACCCTGTTCAACTCTCCATCAAAGAATTGTCTCTTATAGTAGCGTTCCTGGTGGCAGTCACCTCAGCAAAAAGGGTCTCTGAGCTGGGAGCTTTGGGTTGCAAAGAACCCTTTTTGACATTTTTCCCGGATCAGGTGGTTCTGATTCCCAAGTTGGATTCTCATCCTAAAGTATCCTCTATTTTTCATGAAAATCAGGAAATTGTCTTGCCAACATTCAGATCCTCTGACTCTGCGACTCATCCGCTGGATGTAGGGCAAATTCTGAAGCTATATCTGGAAGCCATATCTCATTTCCGCCATACGGATTATCTATTTGTCCTGTTCTATGGGAAGAATAAAGGCTTGCGTGCTTCATCTAGAACGATCGCATCTTGGATTGTCCAGTCCATTCAGTGGGCCTATAGAGCTAAAAGGTTGGCTCCTCCGGAGGCTGTGACAACGCATTCTACAAGAGGAATGTCGACTTCTTGCGCAGCGTTCCATCATGTGGCTCCTGAAGTTGTATGCAAGGCGGCCTCATGGTCTTCAATTCATACTTTCATGGCTCATTATTGTGTCGAGCCAGCTTCTTTATCATCTGTTGATTTTGGTTTGCGGATACTATCAGTTGATGGTGCAAATTAAATTTCTTTTGAACAGCAGATTGCCCACCCTGGTGTGTTTGGCTAGTTATTTCCCACACGTAGGCTGCCATGGAGTCTGTCAAGAAAACGGAAAATTTATATCAAATACTTACCGTAATTTTCCTTTCCTGATGGACTCCATGGCAGCCAGAGTCCCCACCCATCTGCCGGAGGAGGCTATTTTATGAAACATGGTCTCTAGGGCAGAGTGAAATTTATGGGAGTGGGGTCCTATGAGGTAGGAGGAGGCGGGACTAACCCACACGTAGGCTGCCATGGAGTCCATCAGGAAAGGAAAATTACGGTAAGTATTTGATATAAATTTTCCGTTTTCTTCATCAATTCAGGCCAATATGTATTCTGCTACATATTTTTGATAAAAAATGCCAATAAGCGCATATTGATTGGTTTGCACAAAGGTCATAGTGTCTACAAACTATGGGTATATTTATTATTATGGGGGTATTATTATGGAATTTTTTTTTTATTGTTTTTACTAGTAATGGTGGCGAATAGCGATTTTTAGCGGGACTGCGGCATTGTGGCAGACAAATCTAACACTAAGTGACACTTTTTGGGGACCATGACACCAATACAGTGATCAGTGCTAAAAAATGCACTGTCACTGTACTAATGACACTGGCAGAGAAGAAGTCGTACCTGAATGGTATACCATGCAACCATAGGCGTGCGCACGGGGTGTGCCGGGTGTGCCTGGGCACACCTTAATCACCCTGTGTCTGTTAGTGTAGGGCCGGCTGTCTCCCGAGATCTCCATCTTTGGCACTGAGGGTAGTGAGATACTCGGTGGAGAGGCGGCTGTGCTGTTGGCTCCAGCAGACAGTGAGGCTTGCCATGTGTGTGACACTGTCAGGTAATGTTACTGCTTGCAGGGAGAAAGACAAGCTGTCAAAACTCAGCGGTGATGTCGGGGATGGGCGGGACCGAACAGCTATCAAACACAAGCCAATGGGATGGGGTCTGCTTCATTTATGTGGCTCCGCCCCTTTCTTAAGCAGTCCAATCATTGGCTGGTGTTTGACAGCTGCTTGATCCCGCCCACCCCGACATCACGCTAAGTTTTGACAGCTGGTCTTTCTCCCTGCAAGCAGCTACATGACAGTGACTGTGACACACACACAGTGGGGTACCAATAGGGGGGCGCACTGGGGGGTATCAGCCAGCGTCCTCTGAGAGATCCTGCATGGCAGTGTGAAGGCAACTGCAGTGGCATCTCCTTCAATCCGTGCTGCAAGCGGGGGGCGGAGACGCGGCGGGCTGAAGGGGGCGGAGCCGTGGCGGGAAGAAAGGGGCGGAGCATCGGCGGGAAGAAGGGGCGGAGCCTCGGCGGAAAGAAGGTGAGTGCCCATTGCCCAAGTGTGTGTGCTCTGTGTTGGATAGGAGGAGGATGGGGAAGCTGCATATAGAGGAATTCATCCTTCCCTATCCTTCCTGCAGCTGCTGAATAACTGATTGTCCTCCTCTCCCTCCTGCAGGAAGAATGGTGAAAGATCAATTCCTCTATATGCAGCTGCCCCATCCCCCTCCTATACAACTTCCTTTGCTGGCCCCTCAGTGCTCTCTTAACCCCCCCTCCAGTGTTCTTATCCCCCTCAGTGCTCTTAACCCCCCCCCCCAGTGCACTAGACCCCCTGTTCTTTAGCCCCCCCCCCTGCTCTTCAGCTCCCCACAGTGCTTTTTATCTCCCTCCCCCCTATGCTCCCTGTCCCCCCCAGTGCTCTCCACCCCCCTGGTTTTCCCTGCCCGCCCCCAAGTGCTCCCTGTCCCCCCCCAGTGCTCTCCACCCCCCTGGTTTTCCCTGCTAGCCCCCCCAGTGCTCTCCACCCCCTGCACCTTCCAACCCCCTACAATGCTTTGCAAACCCCCTCTTAATTCTCTCCTGTCCCCTCCGCCCACCGTGCCCTTCACCTCCTCCAGTGCTCTCTGCTTCCCCTGTGCTCTCCGGCCCCCCTAGTGCTCTTCTATCTTCTATCATGTCCTCAGTCTCTGAGCATCCTCTGTATCACGTCCGTAGTCTCTGACCATCTCCTGTATCATGTCTGCAGTCTCTGACCATCTCTTGTATCATGTCTGCAGTCTCTGACCATCTCCTGTATCATGTTTGCAGTCTCTGACCATCTCCTGTATCACGTCTGCAGTCTCTGACCATCTATTGTATCACGTCTGCAGTCTCTGACCATCTATTGTATCACGTCTGCAGTCTCTGACCATCTCTTGTATCATGTCTGCAGTCTCTGACCATCTCCTGTATCATGTCTGCAGTCTCTGACCGTCTCATGCCAAGGTTCGCCATCACTGCTCTATATATATATATATATATATATATATATATATATATATACACGCATGTGTGTTTGAGCTTTGGGGTGCACACCCTAATGCAATAGGCTGCGCACGCCTATGCATGCAACAGTTGTCCAATACCACTGGTCAAAGCCAAAGTACATGTTTGAATGGAGCCCTAAGACTCCAAGCACACTAGCGTTTTTTATAAGCTCAAAAAAAACTAGAAAAAAATGCTGGATGAAAATGCTGATAATAACATTTTAGTAGCATTTAGAAACTTTTAGGAGCACTAGCATTTTATTTTTTTATTTATTTTTGCAGTTGTAGCACCCTCCTAGGTAGGTGATAGTGAGAAAGTATAGTTTTGAGCCTTATCTGCTTACCAGGGGGGCTGCAGGTAAATCTATATTGTGCCTACCAGAGAGCAGGATCTGTTAGTTAGGTGTGCTCATTTTGCTCAGTATGCAATTCATCATGTCTAGAGGAGTGTTTCACACTGGTCCAATAGGGAGGCATGTTGGACAATGGGAGGAAACCTGACAAATGGATGCATAGGCTTTGTTACAGTGCTAGTGATTGGCAAAGGGCGGGTTGCCTTGGTGCATTCTGAGATACTGTATAAAAGTCAGGAGCACCTGTGCTGCGAGGTCTTTGTCTGGAGAGCAGAGCCCCGGAGGGAGGGGGCAGCTGCCTTCTCCTCTGTAGCAGTGGCATGTGGTCACAGGAGGTCGTCCCGAGGGCCAGAGGAATGAATAAGAGGAGCTGAAACCAGAGGTCCAGGAGAGCTGACTGAGGGGGAGACCCTGGGATCACAGTATCGTGAGTACAGGGACTTGTGTCAAGGAGCCTGACCTGAGCGGGCCACCCCACGTGTAGGATAGTCAGTGGAAGGGTGTATGCAGTGAAGAAAAAGAGGATGCTAGTGAGAGTGTCCTGAAGATATTTGCTAGTTCACCAAGTCCTCTTATCAAGAGGAAAAAGACTTAATACAAATTCACCCATAGTGGCATTGTGATTCAACAGCCTGGCTGTACCTGAAGATAGGAGTCCTCAACCACTTGTGCATAGTTAATTTGGAGTATCCCACTATTCCCTTCTCCTATCCCTAATTTATAATAAACACAAAACAACCAAATACCCCTGGACTGATTATTGGAGCGAGCCAAGGAAGGAGAAAGTAAGGACTTGAAACTGTCATTTTTGTATGCTGGTAACTCAGAGGGACCCGAAAGTGTGAAATCGGACAGTCCTTAGGGGGGCGGTGCTACACAGTTTATGAAGTAGAAAAAAAAAAAAAAGCTTTTAGCATTGTATTAGTAATTAGGAGCATTTAGGAGCATTCAGTTTGTTTGTTTTTTTTCTGCTTGACAAACGCTCCAAAAAAACTACAAAACCATTTTTTTTTTTCTCCAAGAAGCTAAAGCTCAAAAATGCTAATAGCCTTAAGTAGTTTGCATGGACACATAGGGTAACACTATTTAGCTTCTAGGAGCAGAAAAATAATGCTAAAACAGCTTCTAGGAGCTTAAAAAAAACGCTAGTGTGCATGGAGCCTAATTCAGGGAGCCAACACCCTTTTTTGTATTGGAGGGAAAGTAAAGGAAGAACCATAATAGCGCAACAATTTTTCTTTATTGAATAAACACAAACGCTATCCACTTACAATGTAAAGTGTCTCATCCAACAATGACATACAGTATCTCGCGAAAACTTGTAGGTCTGGCTGCAGCCACAAACTAGCTTCATGCACAGACCTGTAATCCCATGGTAGCGTTTGTCCAAAAGGCTCAAAGGCAATTTTTTTAAGACACCTGTGATGAGCTAGATTGACTTGTCTTTTTTCAACCTGACTAACTATGAATTATGATGGAAATTTACACTTCTGGACATGTATCAATTTAATATATGTTCACCATTACTTGTTACTTATTACTTAAGTCACTGGATTGCATTATAATTTGGTTGTTTTATGCCCCATACACACGTGCAGATTATCTGCAGACTTTTGTCTGCAGACTTACCAAAACCATATAATATGAGGTCAAACCTAAACACTTTCAATTTGTATGCAATCCGGCAGGCCCTTGCACTACATAGAAAAGGTAAGTCTGCAGACAAAAGTCTGCAGATAATCTGCACGTGTGTATGGGGCATTACACTGTTGGTTTGATTGCATACAATAGGTTTATTTAATTGGTGGTTACTAATCTACCAGAGCAAGCGCTGGTATTCATTTTCCAAAGGAAAACATTGAAAAGAAGGCGATGGGGTTAATGTGTGTGTGTGTGTGTGTGGGGGGGGGGGGGTTAATATGTAATCTAGAAGTCTCCTTTTGTAATAAGAGGCCTCCAGTATGCACCCTCCTCTGGGGAATGAGTACTGGGGTACATTAGTATTGTATTAGTACTATACTCAATAGAGTACACTGGCTAAGGAGAGGCTGCTCACCCAATAGAACTACACAAGAAGGGATGCCGAGGCATCGACCCCCAACAGGTTTTTAGGCAGCATATAAGGTAATATGTTGGAGACAAAAACGATGTCAAAAAATAGTAAAAAATGTCATCTTTAATGAACAAAACTTAGAAAAAAAGTGACAAGTGATATACATGAATGTACAAAAATATACAAAGTTAAAAACAACCCCTGAGGGGGGAGTATGTTATGAGCTCCTGGTAATAATACAAATACATGATAGTCTCATTGCAGAGTGATATTCAAAAACAACAGGATCATTGCAAAATTTTCACAAATGACATGAAAAGCACCCCGAACCCCAAAAAAGGTGGGGGGCAAACAAAACTCCGACGCGTTTCGCCCTACAGATGGTCTTCTTCAAGGGGATTGTGATATCATTAGAGCAATAAGCGTCTGAAAGCCAGGGAGCTGATCGAGAGATAGAGAATCCACAGACTTTTGAAGGGCATAGCCTCTTGCTCCATGCAGGGTGGAGTGGGCATACAAGCCTACAAGGACTCACCAGGGTCTGGTCACCGCAGAGGGCGACAGGCACCCCATGTCTGCTGCGAGTGGCATCTACAGATTCTGGTACAACGCCAAGAGGGAGGACATGCAGCAGCAGACATGGGGTGCCTGTCGCCCTCTGCTGTGACCAGACCCTGGTGAGTCCTTGTAGGCTTGTATGCCCACTCCACCCTGCATGGAGCAAGAGGCTATGCCCTTCAAAAGTCTGTGGATTCTCTATCTCTCGATCAGCTCCCTGGCTTTCAGCCGCTTATTGCTCTAATGATATCACAATCCCCTTGAAGAAGACCATCTGTAGGTCGAAACGTGTCAGAGTTTTTTGTTTGCCCCCCACCTTTTTTGGGGTTCGGGGTGCTTTTCATGTCATTTGTGAAAATTTTGCAATGATCATGTTGTTTGTGAATATCACTCTGCAATGAGACTATCATGTATTTGTATTATTACCAGGAGCTCATAACATACTCCCCCCTCAGGGGTTGTTTTTAACTTTGTATATTTTTGTACATTCATGTATATCACTTGTCACTTTTTTCTAAGTTTTGTTCATTAAAGATGACATTTTTTACTATTTTTACATCATTTTTGTCTCCAACATATTACCTTATATGCTGCCTAAAAATCCGTTGGGGGTCGATGCCTCGGCATCCCTTCTTGTGTATTAGTACTATGACCCACCGCCCAACCATTTTTCCCAACCACACTCCAGTCACTAAATGACAATTTCTCTGCTCTGTGGTAATGTAGACACGGTTTCTGGGATCCTGGGTGACGTTGTTGGCAATATTTGGTCAATATTTATAGAGTGATTTGCTCTGGCTTATTAAACAAGTCTGCATGTGTATGTTTGCTTTGATTGTGTATTGATACGGATTTGCCTAAATTGGTGTGTACTGTTTTGAGGGGCCTAGGTTGCAAAAAGTTAGAACACTATCGATCCAAAATACAGAATGAAGGCATAATGATATCAGGATATAAGCAGTATAAATGAACCAGTTTTCTAACACAGTTAGGAATGAAGATGTGATTTTCAAGTTTAATTTTGTGATCAAGTAACACAAGATAACAGATGTTTGTTACATTTCTAAGCATCCATGTGTTAATATTGCAACATAAATTACAAGCTAAGCGCAGAATACCGCCTGATAGGAATGTCCACTTACTGTAACTGAACACTGAGAATTATGTGGAAAAAACATTATGAAATCTAATAAATACATATGAAAAAAACATAAAAATATAGAGTAACTTACATTCAGCATCCTGCAACTTTGTTTGAGGAAGGAAGACTGATTGCCATCAACAAGACCTGGCAATGCATTTATAAGACAGCAAGTATAAGATAGGCTAAATGCATACTTTTCAGATGTCAAATTTGGTATGTTTTTATCTAAATGACAACATTTTTATGCTGTTGTTTTTATGATTAACTTCACCCACTACTGATATTTCTTTTTGACTTGGTAATGGCAGGTAAATCAAATGCGTGTTTCTGTTGTCTGTCAAAGAAGCCAATCGTGAGCTATCCATACCAGCATCATACAATTCTTCCAATTCAAAATCCAAAAAAAAGGCATCGCATTCCTCTCCTGGATTCTCCATAAAATAGAATCACCAAATCATTAAAGCCTAACCCCATGTTTACTTTCACTTTAAATAGTTAGTTTGGGCCCAGCTGGGAGCAGGCAGGGGGTGCCAAGAGGGCAACCTCCTTTGTTCAAAATACAGCAGGGCAGCCACTTGGTACAGGACCTGGGAATCACTGTAGTATGAGTGCCTACTACAGTTATATACAGCTTCTAGAGGGATTCCACAGGTCTAGTGTATGCGTATATACTGTGTGTGTGTGTGTGTGTGTGTGTGTGTGTATGTATATATATATAATACTGTGTTTGTGTGTGTGTGTGTGTGTGTGTATATATATATATATATATATATATATATATATATATATACAGTGCCTTGCGAAAGTATTCGGCCCCCTTGAACTTTTCGACCTTTTGCCACATTTCAGGCTTCAAACATAAATATATAAAACTGTATTTTTTTTATGAAGAATCAACAACAAGTGGGACACAATCATGAAGTGGAACAAAATTTATTGGATATTTCAAACTTTTTTAACAAATAAAAAACTGAAAAATTGGGCGTGCAAAATTATTCAGCCCCCTTAAGTTAATACTTTGTAGTGCCACCTTTTGCTGCGATTACAGCTGTAAGTCTCTTGGGGTATGTCTTTATCAGTTTTGCACATCTAGAGACTGACATTTTTGCCCATTCCTCCTTGCAAAACAGCTTGAGCTCAGTGAGGTTGGATGGAGAGCGTTTGTGAACAGCAGTTTTCAGTTCTTTCCACAGATTCTCGATTGGATTCAGGTCTGACTTGGCCATTTTAACACCTGGATATGTTTATTTGTGAACCATTCCATTGTAGATTTTGCTTTATGTGTTGGATCATTGTCTTGTTGGAAGACAAATCTCCATCCCAGTCTCAGGTCTTTTGCAGACTCCATCAGGTTTTCTTCCAGAATGGTCCTGTATTTGGCTCCATCCATCTTCCCATCAATTTTAACCATCTTCCCTGTCCCTGCTGAAGAAAAGCAGACCCAAACCATGATGCTGCCACCACCATGTTTGACAGTGGGGATGGTGTGTTCAGGGTGATGAGCTGTGTTGCTTTTACGCCAAACATAACGTTTTGCATTGTTGCCAAAAAGTTCGATTTTGGTTTCATCTGACCAGAGCACCTTCTTCCACATGTTTGGTGTGTCTCCCAGGTGGCTTGTGGCAAACTTTAAACTACACTTTTTATGGATATCTTTAAGAAATGGCTTTCTTCTTGCCACTCTTCCATAAAGGCCAGATTTGTGCAGTATACGACTGATTGTTGTCCTATGGACAGAGTCTCCCACCTCAGCTGTAGATCTCTGCAGTTCATCCAGAGTGATCATGGGCCTCTTGGCTGCATCTCTGATCAGTCTTCTCCTTGTATGAGCTGAAAGTTTAGAGGGACGGCCAGGTCTTCGTAGATTTGCAGTGGTCTGATACTCCTTCCATTTCAATATTATCGCTTGCACAGTGCTCCTTGGGATGTTTAAAGCTTAGGAAATCTTTTTGGATCCAAATCTGTATTTAAACTTCTCCACAACAGTATTTCGGACCTGCCTGGTGTGTTCCTTGTTCTTAATGATGCTCTCTGAGCTTTAAACGGACCTCTGAGACTATCACAGTGCAGGTGCATTTATACAGAGACTTGATTACACACAGGTGGATTCTATTTATCATTAGTCATTTAGGTCAACATTGGATCATTCAGAGATCCTCACTGAACTTCTGGAGAGAGTTTGCTGCACTGAAAGTAAAGGGGCTGAATCATTTTGCACGCCCAATTTTTCAGTTTTTTATTTGTTAACAAAGTTTGAATATCCAATAAATTTCGTTCCACTCCATGATTGTGTCCCACTTGTTGTTGATTCTTCACAAAAAATTAAAGTTTTTTATATCTTTATGTTTCAAGCCTGAAATGTGGCAAAAGGTCGCAAAGTTCAAGGGGGCCGAATACTTTCGCAAGGCACTGTATATATAATATACGCATACACTATATATATAGATGTAGAAAAGATATAATAAAATATTTACAAAAATGTGAGGGGTGTATTCACTTTTGTAAGGTACTGTATATGTGCATTTTATCATCACTGTGGTGATTGTTTCATTTGGTTTTATTTATGGTTTTATATTTTGATTTTCACATTCACTATGTATGATTGTTATGTTTGTATTTAAGCACTACTAGTTATTTTCATTTAATATTCACTCTAGCGCCACTGTTCTCCTTATAGTGCTGGATTTAAGTAATAAGGTTAAAATAATATACATTTTTTGTTGTTTATTGAAAGTGGTGGCTTCAAATCTACATCTAATCCTATGTATGTGTTTTGTTCAACTTTTTTTATACACATATTTTTCTTTGGCGCAGTGGTGGATGGGTGTTTTTTACTTGGCAGATCACTTATTTATATAATGTAATGTACAGTAATCTGCTTGGTGTTCTACCAGTGGTGCTCTCTATCGCCAGTATAACTAGAAAAATGCATTAATTTATAATGTGGTACTATTTGTGGTGAAAAATTATTTAAATATATTGCATATGATTTTGTTTCCTGTAAGACTCTCTAACGCTACTCGTGTGGTCTTGGTTTATAACATAGATGAAAACCTAATGTACGTAAGTATATAGGACAAATGCCAGTACACAAAGCTGTGGTCTTTGCCTGGGCTCATTATTTACACCATCACCTACGCAAGACATTTACAGTAATAGAGAGACTATGTTTTGAAGGATTAGCCGTAGTGCATTGATTTTTACTTCTTCTTTCTCGACTCTGAAAATCAGAAAGACTGTTGTTTCTTCTGTATGTGCTGATAGGAAGTTTTCCATGTGATAAGACTCCTCATTGCTTGTTGTGACTTCATTATAAGTGCAGCTAATGAGGTCCCCCAGGGTCGCACTGGCTGAGCAGGAAGGAAAGGCAATGACGTGTTATTTCCACTGAAAAGAAAAAAAGTTGTCTTGCACCAAATATCTATACAGTTTCAAACCACTGCATCTGAGAAGGTAAGATCTCTAATATTCTCCTAACTCTTGTATGTTTAGTGAAACATAGCTACAGTAGTAGTCTGAAATCAAGTAGTGCTAAAGGTATCAAGACTGCTCAGGTTGTTTGATGTGCTAAAAAAATTAGGGCGAACTAACGGTCTTAAGAGAAAATAGGATGTTACTGTGTGTGTGTGGTGCAATGTTTCTGCCAGAAATTTTTACAGCTCCATTGAAGTGCAGATAAATACTTCTAAGGCAATACGCAAGGTGTATGCAAGGGACGTATGTATATGGCTGCTTACATACTGTAACTAATTATTACAATTAATCTGACTACAGTGCTTTTTTAGTACTTTATTTTTTTTCTTTTAAAGCATTGTTTATATTAAAATTTTACAAATAGACAGCAGTTAGGGCTCTTTCACACGACCACTCCGATTTCTTCTTCCGCTGCGGCACTTTTTTTTTTTTTTTCGTATGTCCGCATATCGTCCCATCTGTTTGCGGATGATATACGAACATAATGTAGGTCTATGGGGATTGCGGATGTCAGCGGATGACACCGCTGACATCCGATTTTGCATCCGTTCCGTTTTTTTAATGGAAGAAAAATAGGGTTCTGTTCCGTTCCAAAAAACGGAACAGAACTGAAAGGACACAAATCGGATGTCAGCGGATTGTCATCCACTGACATTCGCAATCCCATTGACATTCATTATGTCCGTATATCATCCGCAAACGGATGGGGTGAAAAGAAAATTAATCTCCAAATACGGAAAGGTTTCTTCACCGTAAGAGCTGTGAAAATGTGGAATAGACTCCCTCAAGAGGTGGTTCTGGCTAGCTCAGTAGATTGCTTTAAAAAAGGCCTAGATTCTTTCCTAAATGTACCATAATATAACTGGGAACTAACATTTATAGGCAAAGTTGATCCAGGCAATATCCGATTGCCTCTCGGGATCAGGAAGGAATTTTTTGCCCCACTGGTGCAAATTAGATCATGTTTTGCTGGGGTTTTTCGTCTTCCTCTGGATCAACTGTGGGTATAGGATTGTTTATATGGGATTGTATGTTTGTTTTTTTTTTGTTTTTTTATTAGTTGAACTAGATAGACTTGTGTCTTTTTTCAACCTGAATAACTATATAACTATGCAACAGCATTTGTTTATGTGAAACAATAAAGTACATTCTGGTGGTGCCGCCATACAGGCTGTAACAGTTGGAAGAACCTGGGTAGGCAGTCCGGGTGCAGGCAAGTGGGGGTTCTGCCCTAGGTCAGGGTTTATGTAGTCTATGAAGGAATTAGTATTATTTTACAATAAACCTGAGGTTCTAGCCCTTCCTCACTCCATGTAAAACTACAGTAACATTTTGCTTGGAGTCCACTTTTTCCCTTTCAGACTGGAGTTACTCCAGCCTTCAGGAGTCTGCATGGCACCAGTGATCTGCTGATTGCTGGTGCAATGCTTTAGAGGCTCCAAAAAAAAAAAAAAACAATTTTCTTACCT
Organism: Pelophylax lessonae; assembly: GCF_965119305.1. Taxonomy (NCBI): domain Eukaryota; kingdom Metazoa; phylum Chordata; class Amphibia; order Anura; family Ranidae; genus Pelophylax; species Pelophylax lessonae. The sequence goes on from NC_138770.1 coordinate 448,184,138, forward strand.
GCAAAAAAATGTGCATTTATTTTTTGTTAAAAGGTAAACTTATGCTTTAAGGTGGGACATGGAGGCAATTTAAGCCAAAGATGCTGGTTCACCTACTCTGCATCAACATACTTAAAGCGGAGTTCCACCCGTTTTGGTGTTTATTAAAAGTCAGCAGCTACAAAAAGGGTAGCTTCTGACTTTTAATAAACACACACTCACCTGTCCCATGGATACAGGCCGGTGGGAGCCTCAGTTCTCTCCCTCTTCTCCTCGCGGCGCCAGCATCTCTAGTGCGGGCACCCGGCTGTGACAGCTTGTGGCTTCACATCCGGGTGCGCACTGTGTGTCCTGAGTAGACGGGTAATCTTCTGGGACTTGTGACATGTCCCAGAAGATTGCAGGGAGGGAGGGGGAGAGGAGAGCTTCTCCTCAAGCTGCCTAAGTGGCCTGAGCGGAAGTGGGAACGGGTACCTGTCAAATCTAGGTACCCGCTTCCTCCTCAAAATAATGACATGCCAAATGTTGCATGTCAGGGGGTTAGGATTGCTTAAAGCAGAAGTTTCATTTTTGGGTGGAACTCCACTTTAAGCATAGCTTTTGGGGACATAACACCATGCACTGCACCATCAGGGTATGAAATGAAGTGTACAGAGGCTACTAATAAAAATACATTTCCTTTGTGATTTCATTACTGATATTCTTCAAAGCAGAAGAATCAAAATGATATCATAAGGAAAAATAAGGTCATTATGGACATTAGAAAAATTATCCATTCTGTAAAGCTGTACAGAAAAGATTTTTTTTTGGTAGGCATAAAAGTGCATTGTTCCTAAGAAGCTTATCAGCCAGTTTGATTGCCCATTAGATTGTCAGGCTTATCATGGCACATATACAATTATAATAATCTGCTACAAAATCTACCCCATCAATATTTAGCATGACAAATGCAATCTGCTGATTTAGACACTTTTTTTAAGCATATAAATTGTATTAGTATTAATGAGCTGGAACTATTGTTCATGGTTTACCAACTAAACCAGATAACAGACACCCTTAAACTGGGATGCCCAACAACCTAGTCTCCACAGACAGGTTCATTTTGCAATCATGACTACAATTCAGATAAAGAAACATGGCATGGTTCATGTGCACACACATTTAGCTTCCAGTAATTCCATGCACTGTCAAAAAATCACACTGGGAAAAAAGGGTCTACATTTTGGGCCAGTTCGGCTCTGTTGCATGATGCTGTCAGTCTAGCATATTGAATATGCTTACAGGATGGGATAGTTCGAAGAAAATCTATCTTATCAAAGTGCTGCTACTAGTTCACTGGCCAACAGAATGTGGGGGGTTACCTGCCTCTATTAAGTATAGTAGAAAAGTGAGGTTTACGACCTGGCTATACCTGGAGTAGGGGAGCCTGAGCTGGCTGCACAAAAATACTTAACCTTTAGCAGGTAAAGCAGTTTAAGTATATCTATGCCAGCTGCACAATCTAACTGTATGCTGAAAATTCAGATATCAGGTAGAGCCGGCGGTCAGCTTTCAGGAGATAACAGCCTTCTGCACCTCTGCCCGGGTCTTCCGTCCCACCGGGAGACCCGAGCAACCAGCCAGCATGTCCGCCGGCTGGTTGGAGACCAGACCAAAGCCGGATTCGGCTTTGATCAGGTCTCCGATGTAGTAACCCGGAAGAAGCGTCACAACAACCCTTCCAGTTTACTCGGCTGCTAACAAGGCCGATTTAAAAAAAGTGACAGTATTCAAAAATGCCGGTTTCAGTATTTTTAATACTTTGGAGTGCAGTGGAGGGGTCTGGGGTCTTATAGACCCCCGATCCCTCCATAAAGAGTACCTGTCACTGCCTATTACTGTCACAAGGGATGCTTACATTCCTTGTGACAGCAATAAAAGTGATCAGATTTATTTATTTATTTTCTAAAACCGTGCTAAACAGAAAAAAATGAAATAAAATAAATAGGAATAATAGAAAAAAAAATTTAAAGCACCCCCGTCACCCTGAGCTTGTGCACGAAAGAAAGCGCATACGTAAGTCACGCAAATGAAAACGGTGTTCCAACCACACATTTGTGGTTTTGCTGCGATCGCCAGAGCAAGAACAATAATTCTCGAAAAAGACCTCCTCTGCAACTCTAAACTGGTAACGGTTAAAAATTTTTAAAGCGTTGCTTATGGAAATTTTTTATGCACTGTAATTTGTCGCCATTCCACGAGTGTGCGCAATTTTAAACCATAACATGTAAGGTATCTATTTACTCGCGTGACATCATCTTTCACAATATACAAAAAAATTGGGCTAACTTTACTGTTTCGTTTTTTTAAATGCAGTGAAATGTATTTTTTTCCAAAAAAACGTGTCAGAAATAGGCTTGGTCTTTAAGTGGTTAAAATGCTGCCTGTGTTCCCACTGGAGGGGATTTCCCTCCTTCTTTTCCTGGTGGCAACTGTGATTGGAGCATAAAATTATGGGCAATTCAACATTTTACAGTGGCCATCAGGCCATCAAAACATTATGGGGGTGTGGTCTGACTATGGAGGAGTGAGAACGAGCAGCTCAAACAACCAGCTACAGGGACAACTTTCACTCAAAACAGCTACAGGCTATGTCCCAATGCCAGTGGGCATCCTCGCAGCTGCAAAGATCAGGTCACACCCGTCAGGGTTCACTGGAATCCCTCTTCCCCGAGGGTCGGCGGCAGGAGAGTAGGAAATCCAAGATGGCACCGGAGCGAGTGGGCGCACAACACCACAAGGCTAAGCCATCCCAGCCTGCAGTGTCTCCTATTCCTTCTCCTTGGTCGGTAAGCAACTCTGCCCCCCGCTGCCTTCCACCACTTCACCAACACTCAGCCTGCTATTAGTATGCTAAAGGATCAGTGTTCAGCTCAAGATCAGAAAATTGAGGCCATTCTTTGTCAGCTAAATGACTTTGAGAACCGTAGCAGGCGGGCAAATATTTGTATTCGCAGCCTACCCGAGGCCACATCTCCTAAGAATATCATTCCCACCCTGAGGGGCATATTCTGTGAAATGCTGGATCTTCCTGCAACTGCTCCTATTGAAATAGATAGAGCTCAGAGAGCGCTTCGGCCCCCATCTGAAGAGCCTAAGAACCCTAGGGACATTATCTGCAAGCTCCACAAATATACGCTCAAAGAGCGCATCATGCAAAAAATGCGTAACCGGCCATTCTTTGACTTTGATGGGGCTGATCTGTTCTTTTTCCAAGATCTTTCTAGGCACACCCTTATGCAGCGCAGTGCCCTTCACCCCCTACTGGTTGCGGTCCAGGCCGTGGCCTTAAATACAGATGGGGCTTTCCATTAAGCCTGCAAGTTGGCTGGTAATACTGCGCACCAAGGATGATCTCCCAGGCTTCCTGCAAGTTCCCATTGATTTCCCAGACTGGTGCTGCACGCAGGAGATCCCAGTACCACCATTACCACAACCCTGGCTCTCTGCAAGAGACAAGAGACAATCCATGGGCCAGAAGCGGCAGTCCTCAGGCTCTTTCCCTGTCCCTTCGACAACTGGTGAATAAAGATGCTTGGAGGTCCTCACCTGCTGTCTTTTTATCCTGAGGCTTTAGCTCTATACTCTCTACTATGTTCCCTGTTCATTGACTGATCTAGGGGCAGCCTAAATGCAACACAATGGATGAGCAGTAGAGAAATGGGGGATAGAACTTGCCACTTTGTTTAGCACTTTCTCCCGAAGGCGCTCCCCCCCCCCCCCCCCCCATTCTTACCCTATTCAGCAGTGGCCACCTCTTTAATTTTGCAGTTCATACTCCTTGACTGACATACACTGGGGTCACCCAGCCCTTCTGCTATAATGATTGGTTTGAGTGGAGTGGTTTGAGTCCCCTTTGTATTTGTCAAGGTTCTCCATATAGGCCTTACCTAGTTAGGTGACAGCCCCTTGAGGGGCAAAAGGTCAGTGCTCAGGGGTATTCCTTTTGTGGAATTCTGCCCTGGGCCTGTCCTGTAGTTGACTACTGTGCCAGACCTGTTCTAGTCTGGCTTGTTACTGGTCTATGCATTTTTTCTTATTTGTGTTTTACGGTTTTTCTCTTTTTCTTTGTTTTTGTAGGACACTTCAGCACCACATGGCCCACACTCAGTTTGCTGGAGTGGCTTGGCTGCCTGTTCGATTTTTGTTTCTGGTATGGCTTCACTCAAGGTACTGTCATATAATGTAAGGGGTCTCTGCTCTCCACACAAACGCAAATAATGATTGTTGTAACTGAAAAGACTGGGTGCTCAGGTACTGTTCTTGCAAGAAACACATTTTAGGCAGCAGTCACTTCCTAAGATGCCTACTCCCCTTTCTAGCCAACAGTTCTTTAGCAACTACCCTGTTGCGAAATCCCAGGGTACGGCCATCGGGGTCCAAAAATCCTGTCCATTTCACCCTCTGAGAAGTTGTATAGACCCACAAAGCCCGCTAAGTCTTTAAAAAAAGGGGTAATTGCTAATCAAAAGTTTAAATTTTCAACTCTTTACGTACCAAATACTCAGCAGCTCACGTTCCTAGACGCGGTCCTTACACGGCCGGCTGACTTTCGGGAGGGCTTCCTGTTTTATGGTGGCGACTTTATGTTAGCCCAAATCTCCTTACTGACACATCTCATGGCTGACAGTTGCACTCCTAAGCTTTTCTTTAACATTTCCCAACAGCACTGCAGAATCACCTTCTTCTAGATTGCTGGAGGGTGCTGCATGTTTCTGAGAGGGATTACAGCTACGACACGTTTTTTGTGTGCAGATCATGGTGCCCTGGAGTTGTTGCATTCAGCCGAGATCGGGATCTGGACAATTTCTGACCATGCACCGGTCACAGTCACGCTTCGCCTGCCAGATGGGTCAGATGATGTCACTGAGGTTGCTAAGGTGACTAACCACCATGTCACACCAATTTCAGGAGAACACTTCTAACGAACTGGGGGAGGGAGTTATTTGGGAAAGACATAAAGCAGTGATAAGAGGTGAGTTGATGTCCCTGGGGTCTAAACTTAAAAGGAAAGACAGGCTGACTTCCAAAATGTACTGACTGCTTTACAACAGGCAGTGCTTCAGCATAAGCACCAGGGAGACGCTGAGGCTCTTAACTGTCTGACTGACCTTGGAAAACTGTTCTCACATCTTTTGGATCGCCATACCTATAGACAACTACAATATTTGTAGCACAAATATTATGAGCATGGCAACAAATATGTCCAGATGCTGACCAGGGCACCTAAGAAAAGGCATGTTATCACCTATGTACACAAACTTCAGGCCCTTAATAGAGCAGTGACCTTACACTCTTCCAAGATTGCCTCGTTATTTCGTGACTACTATGCGGATCTTTACATATTAGAGGGCGACCTCTCCCCAACTGCTAGGGCCTCTAAGCTACGAGCTATTAGGGACTATCTCACTTCGGTAGGTCTTCTCTCCCTGACATCAGAGCAAAAGGCAGACCTAGATTCCCCTATTTCTCCCCTGGTGATTTCGGCCACAATTAAGTCATTGCCCAGCGGAAAAAGCCCTTGCCCGGATGGTTATACTAAGGCAAGGGTCTGCAACCTTTAAGACATAAAGAGCCACTTTGACCCATTTCCAAAGGGAAAAAAAAACTGTGAGCCGCAAAACCATTGCGACATTTAAAACAAATATAAAACTGCATATATTGTTTCTTACCTTAATGCCCCCTTTCAATGCAGAGAGACCAGCGTGCCCCCTTTCAATGCAGAGAGACCAGCATGCCCCCTTTCAATGCACAGTGACCCCCCCTTTCAATGCACAGTGACCAGCGTGCCCCCTTTCAATGCACAGTGACCAGTGTGCCCCCTTCAAAACAGTGACCAGTGTGCCCCCTTCAAAACAGTGACCAGCGTACCCCCTTCAAAACAGTGACCAGCGTACATGCCCCCTTTCAATGCAGTGACCAGCGTACATGCCCCTTTCAATGCAGTGACCAGCATACATGCCCCCTTTCAATGCAGTGACCAGCATACATGCCCCCTTTCAATGTAGTGACCAGCATACATGCCCCTTTCAATGCAGTGACCAGCGTACATGCCCCCTTTAATGTAGTGACCAGCATACATGCCCCTTTCAATGTAATGACCAGCGTACATGCCCCCTTCAATGCAGTGACCAGCATACATGCCCCCTTTCAATGCAGTGACCAGCGTACATGCCCCCTTTCAATGTAGTGACCAGCATACATGCCCCTTTCAAAGTAGTGACCAGCATACATGCCCCTTTCAATGTAGTGACCAGCATACATGCCCCTTTCAATGCAGTGACCAGCATACATGCCCCTTTCAATGTAGTGACCAGCATACATACCCCCTTCAATGTAGTGACCAGCATACATGCCCCTTTCAATGTAGTGACCAGCATACATGCCCCTTTCAATGTAGTGACCAGCATACATGCCCCTTTCAATGTAGTGACCAGCATACATGCCCCTTTCAATGCAGTGACCAGCATACATGCCCCTTTCAATGCAGTGACCAGCATACATGCCCCTTTCAATGTAATGACCAGCGTACATGCCCCTTTCAATGTAGTGACCAGCGTACATGCCCCTTTCAATGTAGTGACCAGCGTACATGCCCCCTTTCAATGCAGTGACCAGCGTACATACCCCCTTTCAATGTACAGTGACCAGCATACATGCCCCTTTCAATGTAGTGACCAGCATACATGCCCCTTTCAATGTAGTGACCAGCATACATGCCCCTTTCAATGCAGAGACCAGCGTGCGTGCCCCCTTCAAAGCAGTGTGTGGGCCCCCCCGAGGCATCACTTCACTAACCTCACACTGGTGCCGTCACCGTGCCTGGCGTGCTGCTGCTGCTGACGGGAGTCGGGACTCGGGAGACTCGGTCGGACTCTGCTCTGGTCTCTGGACGGACGTCTTCTTCCTCCTCGACCAGCATGCGCGCCGCTGCCCTCCTCTCTGACAGCGGGCGGGAAGGTGACATCGGGACGGTGCGTGACTAACGCACGCACCGCCCCCCACGCGACGTCACCCGGGATGTCCTCTATGATTGGTCCAGGCTGGAGTCTGGACCAATCACAGCCAGGACAGCGCCACAGTGGGGAGTGTCGGGGCACATTGCCCCTGCGCCCCCTATAAACCGGCCGCCACTGTACGTTACCTTGCAATGGCAATGCTTTTGACTGTCACCGGGCGGGCAGTGTGGAGCGGAGCGGCGACCTGTCAGCAGCGGCAACGCCAGAGCAGGTAAGTGTCACAGTGCGCCTCCTCCACTCACTAGCATCCGCCCCGGAGCCGCGGCAAAGGTTCAAAAGAGCCGCATGCGGCTCCGGAGCCGCGGGTTGCTGACATATGTACTAAGGTGTACTATGCCAAATGTCTCCCACTATTGTTAAGCCCTTTGTGTAGATACTTCAACTCTTTCCCTAAGAGAGGACTGATTCCACCCCCCCCCCCCCCAAAGTATTATTGGCCCATATTACAGTACTTCCCAAACAGATCCTGCCCTACCCCAAAGTTACCGCCTGATATCACTGCTCAATGTGGATATCAAGATTTTTGCTAAAATTTTGGCAAAGGGCTTGAAATACCTACTGCCATCTATTGTACACCCCGGATCAGACTGACTTTATTTCCAGTCAAGAAGCTAGAGATAATTCCATTCAGGCAATGCAACTTATCCACTGGGCTCGCTCTGGTCAGGACCCTACCTTATTCTATCCACAGATGATGAAAAGGCATTTGACCGTGTCGAATGGTCGTACCTCGGGGCAGTTTTAGAAGCCTTGGGACTGGGTCTGCATGTGTTACAATGGATTATGGCTTTGTATACAACTCCTAGTGCACAGGTTCAGGTTAATGGTCTCCTCTCTCTTAGATTCCCCATACGGAACGGCACAAGACAGGGGTGCTACCTCTCACACCTTCTCTTTGCTCTGGTTCTGGAGCAATTTTCCCAGACTGTTCAGGCGAATCCTGAAATTAAGGTGATAATGATAGGGATGACTGAGCATAAGTGATCAGCCTGCGCTGATGACATCGTCTTTCACCTCATGGACCCCCTTGTCTTGTTGCCTAATCTGATGCGGGAACTTCAGCTTTTTGGGAGGTTGTCTAATTTCAAGATCAATTCCGCTAAGTCCATAGTGCTGCCTATTACCCTGCCCGAAACGCTAGCTACTACCTTGTGAGAGGCTTTCCCTTTTACCTGGGCCAAGTCTTCTCTCAAATACCTGGGGGTTCAGCTCACGGATCGCTTTGAGACGTTGTACTCTACCAATTATCCTGCCCTATTCAGCATGGTGCATAAAGGCTTACAGAATTGGACAAAGAGGGCCTTTACGTGGTTGAGTCAGGTCAATATTATTAAAATGAGTGTCCTTCCTAGGGTGCTCTTTGTTATGGAAATGTTCCTCATTCCTCTCCCTGTATGGAATGGTAAGAAGCCGCGAATAGCGTTGGCCATGCTTTAATGCTCTGAGGAGGTGGGAGGCTTGGATCTCTCTGACATACGGCACTATTATAGAGTCATCGTTCTTCATGCATCCTAAATTGGCTCTTACACACTCATTTTAAATTATGAGTCTCCCTGGAGAAATGGCTGGCGGGATGCAATCTACCGTACGCCCCTTGGTGGCCTCGTGGGTACAGGGGATTGTCAACGACGACATCCCCAATGACAACTCATGTTTTGCATGTCTGGGACCACATAAACTAACTATTCTCTTTGGCTCCCTTTGTATCCCCGTTGGCACCGTTGGGAGGTTTCTTATGTTTCCCCCCCAGAGGAATGCCAGGCCTTTTTTGGACCATGGGCTGCAGATGGCAAACCCAGCTGTGGAAACATTTTAGAGGATGGTCAACTGATCTATAAACTTCTGGGTTCTGTCCCCACTTTAACAAAACTTACTTTCATTCGGGAGTGGGAGTGGACCTTGGCTTGGAGTTTTCAGCTGGACAACTTGCACATCTATACAAACTCACACATTCCAGCTCCATAGATTCTAAGACCCAAGAGACTAACTACAAGCTGCTAACGCGCTGGTATCAGGTACCCATAGCCTTGTCACGTATCTGCCCTTTGGTCATGAATCTTTGCTGGCAGGGTTGCAGCCAGAGGGGCATGCTCCTACACCTATGGTGGGAGTGTCCCGTTATTTATCCATTTTGGTCAGACATTAAAAATATGATAAAAGATGCTTTTGGGGGGATATTCCACTGTCCCCGGTTCATTTCCTACTCTATGGTCCTACCCTCCCGCTTAGCCGTTATAAGAGAAGTGCCTTACCACACCTCCTGAATGCGGCTAAAAGAATATTACCCATCTATTGGAAACAAGTACAGGTGCCCACTAGGGAGAAGTGGATTATGAAAGTAGATAGGATAATGGAAGCATGGCGAGTGCGTCTCAAGTGTATGGGCACCTTGGCACGAATATACCTCTGACCCTGATTAGGTCTCGTCTAATCTAGATGTAGCTTTGTTGGAGTTAGCAGAGCCCTCCTTGAAAGTACCTACATGAACTATGCAGCCATTACCAGAGTCTGGTCTTTGTATTTCTGTTTTTTTCCTAGCAGCCTTAACCCGTTAATATTTTTAATTTCCTTTCAGACATACCAACTGATGTGGGCGATTACCATTACTGCAAAATCCAAATGAGTATCCTCCTAGTCATGCAATATGTTACATGGTTTTTGATTTTCAGGTATATGTTTTTTAAAATTTGGCCTAAAGTGTTGTTTTTATTGCACCAGGTTGACTTTTTGACCACATGTTCTGCTCTGTAAGTGAGGTTTTCTACTTCTATATGCTCAGAGTTAGCCTGCAGTATGGCAGCTTGTTGGCAGAGGTTTGATGGAGGATTTTTGCTCCCCTCCTCCAGGGGGTGAGCCAGCGGGGCTACTCTGTAGTTAACTTGTTATATACACTGCTCAAAAATTCTAAAGGAACACTTTTTATTCAGAGTATAGCATCAAGTCAATAAAACTGCTGGGATATTGATCTCATCAGTTAAGTAGCAGAGGGGGTTGTTAATCCGTTTCAGCTGCTTTGGTGTTTATGAAATTAACAACAGGTGCACTAGATGGGCAACCTAGATGACCTCCAAAACAGGAATGGTTTTGCACATGAAAGCCAATGACATTTTTTTCCCTACTCATATTTTCTGACTGTTTTTCACTAGTTTTGCATTTGGCTAGGGTCAGCGTCACTACTGATAACATTAGGAGATGCCTGGTCCCTATAGAGGTTGCAAAGGCAGTCCAACTCCTCTAGGATGGCACATCAATGCGTGCCATTTCCAGAAGGTTTGCTGTATCTCCCAGCACAGTCTCAAGAGCATGGAGGATATTCCGTAAGACTGGCAGTTACTCTAGGAGAGCTGGACAGGGCTGTAGAAGGTCCTTAACCCATTAGCAGGACCGGTATCTGCTTCTTTGATAAAGGAGGAACAGGGTGAGCACTGCCAGAGCCCTACAAAATGACCTCCAGCAGGTCACTGGTGTGAATGTCTCTGATGAAACAATCAGAAACAGACTTCATGAGGGTGGCCTGAGGGGCACTGTGGAGCTCGATTGGCATCTGCCATTGAACACCAGAGTTGGCAGGTCCGCCACTGGCACTCTTGACAGACATAAAAGGGTCTGGAGAAGCCGTGGAAAGCATTATGCTGCCTGTAACATCATTCAGCATGACTGGTTCGGTGGTGGGTCAGTAATGGTCTGGGGAGGGACACACAGACCTCTACAGGCTAGACAATGGCAACTTGACTGCCATTAGGTATCGGGATGAAATCCTTGGACCCATTGCAAGACCCTAGGCTGGTGCAGTGAGTATTCCAAAAAAAAGAGATAAGTGCTATTCAGCACCCCACTCCTGTGCTCAGAACCCGGTCCTCAGGCTGCCTCAATCCCGGAACTCGTACTCACACTTGGCATCCGTTATGGCTAGGCTTTGCTGCCCCTTACGACCAGGGTGGTCGACCAGACACTGTAGATACAAAACAAAGAAAAGGGCGCACCAGCCTAGCGCATTATCCTCAGCGAGTTTATTGATAATATCAAGATAAAAATCAGCTACTCACAAACATTCGTGAAAATCAAGCACATCAATTCCATAAAGCCGCCTCATTGCAGGAGTCCAATATCTCATGGAAACAGAGGGCTGACGCGTTTCGAGGCTGTGCCTCTTCCTCAGAGCCTGATTTTTATCTTGATATTATCAATAAACTCGCTGAGGATAATGCGCTAGGCTGGTGCGCCCTTTTCTTTGTTTTGTATCCGCTGGTGCAGTGAGCCCTGGGTTCCTCTTGGTGCACGTCAATGCGCTGCCACATGTAACAAGAGTATGCAGCCAGTTCCTGGAGGATGAAGGAATTGATACCATTGAATAGCCCACACATTCACCTTACCTAAATCCCAAAAAAACACCTCTGGGACATTATGTTTCAGTCCATTCAATGCTGCTTGTTTGCACCTCAGTCTGTTTAACCACTTTACCACTGGAGGATTTTGCTGTCTTACGTCCAGGCCACTTTTTGCGATTCGGCACTGTGTGACTTTAACTGACAATTGCACGGTCGTACGACGCTGTACCCAAACGAAATTACGTCCTTTTTTTCCCACAAACAGAGCTTTCTTTTGGTGGTAATTGATCACCTGTGCGATTTTTACTTTTTGCGCTATAAACAAAAAAAGAGCGTAAATTTTGAAAAAATAACAATATTTTTCACATTTTTATATATGAAATTCCCCCCCAAAAAAATGTAAAAATCTAATTTTTTTTAAAATTTTTGGCCAATTTGTTTTCTGCTACCTATGTTTGGTAAAAAAAATCACAATAAGCGTATTTTGATTGGTTTGCGCAAAAGTTATTGCGTTTACTAACTAAGGGAAATATTTCTGTCATTTTTGGGGGGTTTTTTTTAACGAGTAATGGCGGTGATCTGTGATTTTTTTTTTTTTTTTGCGGGACTGCGACATTGCGGCGGACAGATCGGACCCTTGACTGACATTTTTGACCCTTTTGGGGGTACCAGTGACATTTCTACTGTAATCAGTGCTATAAATATGCACTGTTACTGTAAAAATGACACTGGCAGGGAAGGGGTTAACTTTATTGGAGAGGGAGGGGTTAATGTATGCCTGGTGCTTACTAACGTGTGTGGGGGGAGGTGACTGAGGGACACAGGGACAGATCGCAGGTTCAGCTATGCTGAACCCTGCAATCTGTCACTGTCTGTCACTTAGGAGATCCGCCCGCTTTGTTAACACAAGCGGGCGGATCTCCAAACTCGATTCCCCGACGATCGGGGAAGAGCAGCAGCGATCGCCGCTGCTCCTCCCCTGGCCCGACTCCCGCTGTGACTGAATACAGCGGGAGCGAGCCTCCGGCGGCACGCGCGCGCCGCTCACGAAGGGAGGAGTCCAGTGAAGTAAGTCTACGTCGCTGGACGGGAACTAACCACTTTGACGCAGTAGAACTCGAGTGAGCGGTCGGCAAGTGGTTAAGAGCTTAGTGATGCAGTACCATTTTGAGCTGCTGTAATTACATTTCAGTAAAATGGACTAGCCTGCTGCATAATTTTTTGATAGAAGAACACCCTGTGGGAGGGGCAAAACGCATTGACGCAGATTCCAGTTCCTCAGTGACGTCACACCTGGCAGTAGGAACGCAGGTTGCAATGCACTCGCAGTGCGGATACTTAGTGATGCAGTACCATTTTGAGCTGCTGTAATTACATTTCAGTAAAATGGACTAGCCTGCTGCATAATTTTTTGATAGAAGAACACCCTGTTGGAGGGGCAAAACGCATTGACGCAGATTCCAGTTCCTCAGTGACGTCACAACTGGCAGTAGGAACGCAGGTTGCAATGCACTCGCAGTGCGGATACTAGCTGAAACGCCACGCTTGCCCTATTATGTTTATGGAATCTGTACACTGTGAATTGATTTTTACAATATTGTAAGTGCACTTCTGTTAAAGCCTATTTTAATAAAAAGGACGTATTACACTATTTTGGATCCTCTCTCTTCTATTTATGAGTCCTGGTCTTTTAAGGAACGTATAGGAAGTGACCCAATCTCCACTTACCAGAACAAGTTTGATAGACCCAGATGCTATACTGCTAAGGGGTCCACATCATCTGGTAAGTGTAAGCACATGTGGGGAGTGGAAGACAGAGCACTGCATGAGAAACTTATAAATTTCCAGCACTTCAGCACTTTGCCACGGAAGCACTTTTTTGAATATATTAAGGACTTTCACTGGCTACATGCTTGTCATTTAATATTGGAGTATCACTTTGCACATAGAATTTATTTTCTCATTGCACTTTAAATTTATTGTTCTAAAGCTGTTGTGGATATACAGTAAGTTTATGACTTGTTGCACTCAAGCATATTTTGTTATTCACTGGTAGGGGCACGTTGGTTGCACAATTAATGACCAAAAGGTTTTGATATTGACATTGTGTTAGCGCTGTGGTAATAGATTTATAGTATACATCATTTTTTCACTTGTCTTTGTGTCTTTGGTGTCTTTGAATTCAGCCCCTTGTAAGTTGATGTAGCACCCTCCTAGGTTGGTGCTAGGAAGAAGCATATGGGTGGCCCTGTCTGCATATCAGGAGGGCAGAAGTTTCGGGGAAAACAGTATTGTGAGTACTTGAGACTGCCCAGGGGTCTGCTTAGGAGAGGGGACCACTCCAGAAGGTCAAGAGGATCCAGGAGCCAGCTAACCTGGGGAGAAGGTTTAGAGATAGGGGGTGCCAGTGTTTAAGCCCTGAAGATAAGTGAGAGAAAGAGGGTGCCAGGTGGACCCTTAAGTGTTTAGCAGCGCAGCAGCAGCACAAGTAGCTATCTCAGCAAATAGTGCTTAAGGGAGCTAAAGAAAGGACTTCTTTATGTGATAAAGCAGTCCAAGGTCAGTTTGGAGTTAACAGGCATCAAGCCAGCATTAACCAGCGTCAACCGCCGTTGACCGGCATCTAGCCAGCGTAAAGTCAGCGCCAAGAAGCATTTTGAGTTGTCCCTAGCAAAATTGTGCATAGTTTAGCCAAAGGAGTATCCCACTCATTCCCTTCTCCCATCCAAGTTTTCAATAAATACAAAAAACCCAAAGTTACTGGACTGGTCATTGTCTCAGCGCTCACACTTGGAGGAACATGCACAGGGGTACTTTTGTTGCACCCAGTGGCCCAGGGGGACCCACTTCCAGCAAAACGGCTGGGAATCCTGCTACATTGATCATTTTCCATCAAACAATGTGGCATCCTTTCATTACTAACACATTACTGATTCCATATCAGTATAGATATCCAGCATGATATTTTTCCCCATTAAGATTTGATGTGTTTTCAAAGTGTTCCTTTAAGTTTTTTGAGCAGTGTTTGCCTTATGGGTCACCTCTGGCTCATTGAAGGGTTCACCCACCAGTTATGTTGTTTTACCTTTCTTTTTATTTTTTTTTATACTTTTGTATGCTTGTACATTTGCACTTGTTCTCATGATCGCAAATCTTCAGAACTATTTGTTTGTTATAGAGCATTTTTCTTATGTCTTTAATAAATAAATAAAAAAGTGATGGGTATTCTTCCAATTGGAGTTCCCCTTACTCTGGAGGGACACAGACAGCAACAAATAGTGTGGGCTAAGTGTAAGGATATGAAGTGTAGAAGTATTACCTAACTCATTTTTAACAAAGATACTTTCTCATGTAATGGCCAGGAAGTACAGAGAGATATTGCAAACCTGCCATAATATAATGTAATAAGTAGCAGCATGCCACTACTTCCCTCACTTATTTCCCTTTGGCTTGTAATAATAAAAATGTGGGTTTTTTTTGTACTAAGATTGTAGTTGTGAACAGTACACAAAGCATGCTAAAAGAAATTTTACTAAACAGAAGAAAATGCAGCTTGGAGAGAACAGGGTAATATGGATAGTTTTCTTGTGCAGCGGCTGTTTTTTAAATAACATTTTCCAAGCAATTCCGGACTGCTGCCACAAGGGCATTTTCCTTTCTGTTAAGTTGGCAACACATTGTGGTCTTTTTGAACTGATGCAGGGTCAGAGTCATTTGCAAAGTTTTGATACACAAGATATTCATTTTAACGCATTACGTGGTCAAAAAAGAAGACCATTTGTCATCTTTATTTCATATGGGCCTCAACGGTTGCAAGTGTCCAATCCATCTTGTGTAGCACCCTCTACTATGCTAGATAGGATGTACATAGTTAGTGTAGGAAAATTTGGCTTGGCTGAGAGCCAGGCCTGGGTTGAATCTACGTCATGGCTGAATGACTCAGGGAGGCTGGATGTCTAAGCAAGCAGCATCTCTGGTAACTCCCCCTGCTCTCTGGAACCATAGAGAAGCTTCCAGAAGTAGAGGGTGGAGTTTAGGAGGAGCTGCTTGGAGTATTGATGAGGGCCCCAGCCATTCCCCAGCAAAATGGGCCTGCAGGAGGGAGATACCTCATAAATACTCATGGGTCAGGCTAGCAGGGGCAGTCGGGTGGAAGATTGCGATGGAGTGATAAGGAGGCTGTCAGAGGCCCTCACAGGGCGCCCCCTAGATTTAGAGGGATGACCTCAGGCCTGGGGCTTGGGTGATGGAGGGACCCTCCACAACACACAAGGAATCCTTCCTGGAGGCATGGGAGCAAGGAGAGGATAGTGGGAGAGAGTCCGTACGTCCAGGAGATCTCCTAAGGAGTCAGCCTGGTGGGCTGGTGAGTGAGCAGTCTGGGAGGACTGTAGAGAGAGAGAGAGTGTGTCAGTCTGGGAGGACTGCGGAGAAGTAGCCAGGAGGGCCAGTGAAAGGGGCTGTTGCAGCCAGGCGGGCTGGCACTGCCTGAAGAGGTGGTGCTGGGATCAGTAACTACTGGGATTTAAGCTGGACACTGGACTTTGCTACTCAAACAAAAGGCCTGGGGTCCCTGCCTGTAAAGGGCTTTTGTTTTGATCTGGCTGAGTGTCTGAGCAGATCCTCTAAAGTGTCCTAGCTGAGTTTTTCTGCAATCAAGTCTTCTGTAGGAAGTGAGGAGTGTATGTACATGTACATAGGAGAAATGTTCTTGAAGTTGTTTAAAGTCAAGTTGGTATCTCATAATACCCCTATTCCCCATTCAAATGTATTCCCCTCAATAAATCAAAACAAAGTACTGGACTGTTTTCTGACTTTGGGAGACTGTGAAAAATCAGTGTGCCTGGCTGTGCAGGGTGGGGGATCCCACTCTTCTTGTGGCTCCTTAGGGGGTGCGCTACATTTGGTTCACAACCATAGTGTCTGATATGCATATTTGGCCAGGTCCAAATATTTTTTTGTTTTAATGATGTCACCATTTTGTAGAGTAGATATCCAAAACCATTTTAAGTCTCCTCTTCATCGGCAGTACTGCAGGGACTACAGCTAGCACTGGAACATGGTGTTACCTGCAGCTGCAGGAGAAAGTTACTAGTTTCTTCTTCCAGTATCTAGGGGCAATTTTGAATACAGCTGCTGGCGTGTAGACTAAGCTTTTAGCTTACTTACTAGAAGATGGGTGGAACAGATCTTTTGTAACATGGCAAATAAGATTGCTGTTCATAAACACCTTAATTGCAGCTGTTATGAAGCAGGCACGATTATTGGACACAATTGCCTCTGCAAGCCATAGGAGACACAAAGCAAATTACTTATGCATTGGGAAGAAAAGTTCTTGGTCACTTGCCATGGTGGACCAAAGCTTTGGTTGGATCAGGATGTGTGGATTTTCATGCAACATATTTTTTTTAAAACAATATTCCAGTTGTTTTATTCATTTGTGTCTTTAGGTCATATCAGTATTTTCTGCATGCCTTGTTATATTTAACAGTTTCTTTATCACTGTATAATTGCTTACCAAAACATATTTTTCCATTTTATTATTGAAATGAAAATAAAAGGGAAAACCACTTATTTTACGGTGGGGAAAATAATTATTTGAAATTTTATAAGTTGCCCACTTACAAAGAAATGAAGGGTCTATAATTTTTATTATAGGTGTATTTTAAATGATGGAGACAGAATTTTAACCAAAAATCCAGAAAAAAATACATAAAAAAAATTAGGTTGCAGTTCAGTGAGTAAAATTATTTGATCCCCAAGCAAAACATGACTTGGGACTTGGTGGAGAAAGCCTTGTTGGAAAGCACAGAGGTAAGACGTTTCTTGTAGTTGGTTACCAGGTTTACACACATCTCAGGAAGGATTTTGGTCCACTCTTCTTTACAGATCTTCTCTAAATCCTTTAAGGTTTGTTGGCTGTCTCTCAGCAATTCAAGCTTTCAGCTCCCTCCATAAATGTTCTCTAGGATTGAGGTCTGTGCTTCTTCTTGAGCCTCTCTTTTGTTGCATTGGTGGTATGTTTTGGGTCATTGTCATGCTGGAAGACAAATCCATGACCCATCTTCAGTGTTCTGGCTGAGGGAAGAAGGTTCTGATCCAAGATTTTACAATACATGTCCCTGTCCATTGGCCCCTCAGTAAGGCAAAGTGGGCCTATACCTTTAGCAGAGAAACTGCCCTAAAGCATAATGTTTCCATCTCCATGCTAGACTGTAGGGATGGTATTCTTAGGATCATAGTCAGCATTTTTCTTCCTCTAAACACAGCAAGCCAAGTTAATGCCAAAGAGCTTGAGGAGGGGGACACGCCCTGTTTGGAGGAAGAAAAATGCTGACAATGACCCAAAACATACTGCCAAGGCAACAAAGGAGTGGCTCAAGAAGAAGCATATTAAGGCCATGGAGTGGCCTAGCTAGTCTCCAGACCTTAATACTATAGAAAATGTATGACAGGAGCTGAAACTTTGAGTTGCCAAGCGACAGCCAGGAAACCTTAAGGATATAGAGAAGATCTGTAAGTAATGTTTTGCTTGGGGATCAACTACGTATTTTACTCACTGAACTCCAACTAAACTTATAACATTTGTATCATGTGTTTTCTGGATTTTTGGTTGATATCCTGTCTCCATAATTTAAAATACACCTATGATAAAAATTTATAGATTAATAATTTCTTTGTAAGTGGGCAAACTTCCAAAATCTGCAGAGGATCAAATCATTTTCCCCACTTTACCTTTGCTAAATTAACAAAAACCATTTCCTAACATGTACTGTATATGATACAGTTGTTGAACTAGAAATTTCAAAAATAATTCACAATCTACACAATCTACAATGAGAAAAAGCTAATGTAATCAATCTAGTCTATTCATTGTTTAGTAATTAAATCTTTTCATGCAACAGTGTTTTGGTAGCTTTCCTAACAGAATATGAACAGATCAGAATGTTTTACAGTTTTTTTGGTCCAAGTAACATCCTGTTACATAACGGCCACCAAGCTATGATTTATATATTGGATCCTATCTTGTTTGATAAGTAGCGCTAAATAATAGTTTATAGCTTCTTATCTGTATGAAACAGAAAGCAGTTATACTTGTTTCAGGCTATAGGACAATTAACTATTATTCTTCTGAATAATTAATGGGAAATGCTAGCTTTTTTCTTTTGTTTACAAGATTATAATTTAATTGGAAACGTGACTTCCTATGTTGATGACATAAAGTGTTAACTCCGCTTTAGGCTACATTCACATGGGCATGAAAATTTTACTGATCTTATTACTCATGTTGTTTTCTAGCACAAACGTTTCTAATGCTCAGCAAAAACTTTGCGAAAAATTGTCCTGTTTTTTTCTCTTTCCCCCTAAAATTTACATCTAGCAAACGTGTATACGTATGTCCTTAGATGCAGATTTTTGTATTTTGCATTACAGATCTGAACAAAGTGCATGTTTATGCACCTGTGTGAATGTCTCCATTGAAAACAATTCAGCTGCGTTAGGATCTGTAAATAAAAAACGCTTGTAAATGCATTTTATTGGCCATGTGAATGAAGCCTAAGTAATTTTACCATGATGTTATAATTGGTAGAATGAAAACAAGGCTGTAAATTAGACACCAAGAGGAGTTTCCAATTCCTTTATATGTCTGTTAGGGTGGTCTAGGCAGGGCCAGATTAACGTAGGGGCTATTGGAGCTGCAGCTCCAGGCCCCTACCTTTTATATAGGCCCCGGGTTGGCCATATTCACTGTTACCGCTCTTCTGTCACTTGTAAACACAGAAGTCTGGCTTCTATGCTTGCTTCCCCAGGCAGCTCCCTCAGAACCTCCCCACACAGCACGAAGGCCGGACAAGGAGGGACAGTTGCCGATGCATGGATGTGTTTATGGGCTTCAGAGACAGCATCCCATGTGGAATTAGGCATGCATGGCTGCACCCTTCCTCCTCTGGGTGCATGCCAAGGCACGGCCCTTAAGGCCCTTCAAAATCCTCAGCACCAAGCCCATGATGCTCTTAATCCGGCCCTGGGTCTAGGAGCCCTGGTGTTTTTTAATATGGAAATAATGACTTTAGTAGAGTAAATTTAGGCTTGGCACTGACACTATTAATCAGTGAAGCATTCACTATCATTGCACAGAGCAGTAGTAAAATCATTATGTGGTATTCTGCTTTCTGGTATAGAAACTAAGATTTTACACATATGCCACAAAAAAAAAAAATCTCCTCTATTTTGATTCCTTAGCAATAGCAGCATAATTATCGACATTGTGTTAAGTTTACTTCTAAAAAGTAATCTTGCCTCAGAGTGAGAGATTCACTTTGATCTGTAAGTGTGTGACGGCCAAAAATAACATTTATTATACAATCAATTCGTCACAAAAGCCTTTATGTTAGATAATCAGGAAACATTCCTTGAGTTTATATAACAAACCTTTTTTATCTTGTTTTCCTGCCTTTGTCTGCTGAAGAGGACAATTTGTTCCTTCCTTCTAGATATCTAATGATTGCATCTACTTCCATAAGATGTACTGCTACTTGTTGTTAAAGGAAATTATTTGTCTATAACTGAAGAACACTACTGTATGGGGGGAGAAGAGGGGCAGAGGACACTACTGTGAGGGAGGGCAGAGTACGTTACTGTGGGGGGGGGGGGGGGGTGATATGAAGGGGGGCACCGGACACACTACTGTGGGAAGGTGGGGGGGGGGGGTGTGATATGTAGGCCTGTGCAATTTGTTTCGATACAAATACAAATTTGGACAAAATTTTGGTTATTCACATATTCTGATGTATCCAAATCTCTGAATGGAGTTATAATAGATTGTATGGAATTTCATTGATATTCTTTAAAATTTGTTTTGTTTATTTCTTTTCTAATGAATTCCAATTTTTCAGAACAATTAGAATTTGGACTGGTCGAAAAATGATTCACCAATTCGAATTCTGTGTATGGATTCTAAGGGGAACTCCACGGAAAAAAAAAACAAAAAACGTGGGGTCCCTCCTTAAATCCATATCAAATCCTTATGCGAGCACGCAGCCTGGCAGGCCAGGAAAGGAGGGGGGACAAGCCATACTAGGCCACATGCCCTCATCATGGGGGGTTGCTTTGAGGCCGGGGGCTCTGCCCCCCACCCCAAAGTGTCTTTTCCCCATGTTGATGGGGACAAGGGTATTTTCTCCGCAACCCTGGGCTGTGGTTGTGGGAGTGGGCGGGTAGGGAGCTTATCAGAATCTGGAAGCCCCCTTTATATAATACCATTTATATAATACCATTACCAAAAATGTATAAAAAGTGAATAAAGAGAGTAAATTCATTTTTGACAATTCCTTTATTAAAAACGAAAAAACAATGTCCCCTGATGTAGATCCATCTCACGCCGCCCACCGCACCAAAAAGAAAACCTCCAGCTTCCCGTTGGCTGACTGTCCGACATTTCTTAGCTAAGGCTAAGGCGAGGAGTCACCCAATAACGTCAGCTGGTGACCCCGTCTCCTTGTGACGTTACCGCCCGGGACATGTTGGGTCGATGATGTCACAAGGGGGCGAGGTCTCCAGGTGATGTCATCGGGTGACTCTGCTCCTTGGCTATTTAACAAATGTCAGATGGAGGAGCAGGCAGTCCGCGGGAAGCTTTCGACAAGACCAGAAGTTTTTTTTACTTTTATCGGGTTTGGTGTTGCAGCAGGTGGCATGAGATGGATCAAAATCGGGGTAATTATTTTATTCTTATAAACTGTCTACTGTTTTTCTATTTTTGACACTTTTTTGGTGAATGAGTTTGGAAATAGGCCCTTGTCCCCATCAACATGGGGACGAGGTGCTTTGGCATGGGGGGCACAGCCCCTCAACCCCAAGGCACCCCCCCCCATGTTGAGGGCATCTGGCCCGGTATGGTTCAGGAGGGGGGGGGGGAGCTCATTCACCCTTCCCTATTTCCTGGCCTGTCAGACTGCGTGCTCAGATATGTGTCTGGTATGGATTTTGGGAGGGTCCCATGCCATTTTTGTATTTTTATTTTTTTCTTAAATTGCCGGGTGCTGGCAATTGCAGCCACGAGTCAATGTAAATGTGATTTGACTGTTTTTTTTTCTTTAGAAATGTCATTTTTGCTGCAGCATGTTCAATACATGCTACAGATGCGCCACTTTACAGGCAGATTAAGGGGGACCAGGAACTATATTTAAAGGAATTTTTAATTTTTTTGTTTTTTTCACTTTAAATGGTGTTCCCACGTCAAAATAAAAAAAACGGCATGGGGCCCCCACAATATCCATACCAGACCCTTATCCGAGCATGCAGCCTGGCAGGTCAGGAAAGGGGGGGACAAGAGAGCGGACCACCCTCCTGAACCATGCCAGGCCACATTCCCTTAACATAAGGGGGTGCTTCGGGACAGGGGGGGCTCTGCCCCCCACTCTAAAGCACCTTGTCCCCATGTTGATGAGGACAAGGATTTCTACCCAACAACCCTGGGTGGTGGTTTTGGGGGTCTGCAGGCAGAGAGCTTATTGGAATCTGGAAGCCCCCATTAACAAGGGGATCCCCAGATCCCAGCCCCCCCCATGTAAATGAGTGTGACACTTCCCCAACCCCACCCCCCTTTCCTTGCCTGCCAGGCTGCATGCTTGGATAAGGGTGTGAAATTGATTTTGGGGCGGGGGGGGGGGGAGGCCACGCCGTTTTTTTTATTATTTTGGCATGAGGTTTCCCTTAAAAACCATACCAAATACCAAAGGAACTGGTATTGATTAGGTGGGGGGACCATGCTGTTTTTTTATCAGAATTTTCTATTGCCGGCATTGTTTTGTTTACATTTCAGCTGTCAGTAGGAAAGCCCGCTGACAGCTGATGAGTCATCGGTTGTTAATGAGACGGCTGTCGGCTTCCCGACCCGCTGCTTAACAACCAGCTATTCTTCACACAGAATTTGAATTGGTTAATTATTTTTCGACCGATCCGAATTCTAATTGTTCTGTAAATTTGGAATTCATTAGAAAACGTATAAATTAAATTAAATTTAACGAAAACAAAACAAAAAATAAACAAATTCTGAAACAACACTAAACTAATTCCTAAACGAAACAAAACAAATTTTTCCATTCTGCACATGTCTAGTGATGTGAAGGGGGTCAGAAGACACTACTGTGACACTCAGGGAGGTTGATTTACAAAAGGTAAATTTGCTCTGCACTGCAGGTGCAATTTAAGTGCATTTGCTCTAGATCTGAGGGGAATCTCTGAAATGAAGGGAAGCTCTGCTGGTTTCTGTCATCCAATCACGTACAAACAACATTTTTTTTTAAATTATCATTTTATATGATTGAGCATTCTTTGCAAGTGAAGTTTTACATCATTTACTAAGCTGGCTGTGCACAATTTATTTGCCTTTAGTAAGTCAACCCCTATGTGTTCTTTATGCTGTCTTTTTATTGGGGGCTTGATAGTTTATTTTTTTTACCTTAAAAGGGTGGGAAGTTTAATCTGCCTATTCGGTATTTACCTTCCCTGGTTTCTCTTTCCCACCTTCATCAACATGTTAATGACATTTTTTAAATAAAAACTTTCTGCTTTCATTACATATCTTAATTTAGACCCAGTGGCCTCTGGTTCTCTGTGCAATGCAGGCAGACCATGGCTGGTTGGAGATGCCAGCAGGGTTTTCTAAATAGTCTCCTGAAGACATCAGAGCACCCTGCCCAGTGCTCATCTCAGAACCCTCGTCCCTCCTGCAATCAATGGATTGTTTTTGTGGGGAGTTCTACAAATATGTTGATGGATAGCTGTCAGTTACGAGGTGTGGAAGTTCCTAGGCAGGCTGTATTTGCATGTAGACTGCTGTAGATAATGCCCACATGTAATGCTTAGACATCATAATTGAAAGAACTGAAATCCAGTGAATAAAATAGACAGGCTGCTTTACACAGAGGGGTTATAAGATAAAAAAAAACTTCTGACTTTACAACTCCTTTAGGAAAAGGAAATTAAGGGAGGATATGATCACTATGTATAAATACATGTGTGGTTCAAAAAGTAAACTTGGTTTAGAGTTATTTGCTTTCAGGTTATTAACTCCTTCCCGCCACGTGTACATACAGTCAGGTCCATAAATATTGGGACATCAACACAATTCTAATCTTTTTGGCTCTATACACCACCACAATGGATTTGAAATGAAATGAAAACAAGATGTTGTTTAACTGCAGACTTCCAGCTTTAATTTGAGGGTATTTACATCCAAATCAGGTGAGTGGTGTAGGAATTACAACAGTTTTTGTATATGTGCCTCACACTTTTTAAGGGACCAAAAGTAATGGGACAGATTAACAATCATAAATCCAACTCACTTTTTAATACTTGGTTGCAAATCCTTTGCAGTCAATTACAGCCTGAAGTCTGTAACGCATAGACATCACCAGATGCTGGGTTTCATCCCTGGTGATGCTCTGCCAGGCCTCTACTGCAACTGTCTTCAGTTCCTGCTTGTTCTTGGGGCATTTTCCCTTCAGTTTTGTCTTCAGCAAGTGAAAGGCATGCTCAATCGGATTCAGGTCAGGTGATTGACTTGGCCATTGCATAACATTTCACTTCTTTTCCTTAAAAAACTCTTTGGTTGCTTTCGCAGTATGCTTCGGGTCATTGTCCATCTGCACTGTGAAGCACCGTCCAATGAGTTCTGAAGCATTTGGCTGAATATGAGCAGATAATATTGCCCGAAACACTTCAGAATTCATCCTGCTGCTTTTGTCAGCAGTCACATCATCAATAAATACAAGAGAACCAGTTCCAGTGGCAGCCATACATGCCCACTACCACCACCATGCTTCACTGATGAGGTGGTATGCTTTGGATCATGAGCAGTTCCTTTCCTTCTCCATACTCTTCTCTTCCCATCACTCTGGTACAAGTTGATCTTGGTCTCATCTGTCCATAGGATGTTGTTCCAGAACTGTGAAGGCTTTTTTAGATGTTGTTTGGCAAACTCTAATCTGGCCTTCCTGTTTTTGAGGCTCACCAATGGTTTACATCTTATGGTGAACCCTCTGTATTCACTCTGGTGAAGTCTTCTCTTGATTGTTGACTTTGACACACATACACCTACCTCCTGGAGAGTGTTCTTGATTTGGCCAACTGTTGTGAAGAGTGTTTTCTTAACCAGGGAAAGAATTATTCGGTCATCCACCATAGTTGTTTTCCGTGGTCTTCCGGGTCTTTTGGTGTTGCTGAGCTCACCAGTGCGTTCTTTCTTTTTAAGGATGTTCCAAACAGTTGATTTGGCCACACCTAATGTTTTTGCTATCTCTCTGATGTGTTTGTTTTTTTCAGCCTAATGATGGCTTGCTTCACTGATAGTGACAGCTTTTTGGGTCTCATATTGAGAGTTGACAGCAACATATTCCAAATGCAAATAGCACACTTGAAATGAACTCTGGACCTTTTATCTGCTCCTTGTAAATGGGATAATGAGGGAATAACACACACCTGACCATGGAACAGCTGAGCAGCCAATTGTCACATTACTTTTGGTCCCTTAAAAAGTGGGAGGCACATATACAAGCTGTTGTAATTCCTACACCTGATTTGGATGTAAATACCATCAAATTAAAGCTGAAAGTCTGCAGTTAAAGCACATCTTGTTTGTATCATTTCAAATCCATTGTGGTGGTGTATAGAGCCAAAAAGATTAGAATTGTGTAGATGTCCCAATATTCATGGACCTGACTGTATATACTCAAAGAAGTAGATCTTCTTCCATGAGGCCACATTGCTTACAAGTGTTTGCACTTGCTTGCTGAGAGCCCTCGGTCCAATACTAATGATCAGGAACCAGGGAGCATGATCGTCCGATAATTGTGATAGCCTCTGATTGGTTATCACAGTGATCAGTCTTTGTGCAGCACGCCCCTTAGTTTTTTCTCCCTTTGAATGGAGAAAAGGATACATTATATCTTTTCCTCCTTGTTAGAGGGAAAAATGTGAACAAAAACAAATGTGTTTGTAAAAAAAAAAAATAAATAATAATAATAATAAAAGATAAAGAAATAGAAATAGGTAGATCAGGCTTTGATCTAGATAAGTGTCAGGGTCAAAGGTCAAGGTTAAGGGTCAGCGTATTGGATTTTTTTTTGTTTTCTTCAAGTGTCAGTGTTAATGTTTTAGGTAGGACAAAATAAAAGCAAAATGTGCATTATTTTTTCTGGGCCTTACTACAAATACAAACAACAAATAACATATACATATGTGGTTGTTCTTTAGTGGTAGGTTATGGCTGAATCAAGAAATATACAGCTAAATTTAAAAAACTACATATTTTACTATTTTTTTGTCCGTTTTCTTTTGGCAACAAACAAAATTCAGGAGATGTCCAATACTATTTACCCCAAATGAAAGCTTAATTTGTCCTGGGGAAAGAAAAAGGTATAATTCATAGGTAATAACACCAGAGATAGTTGATCCGGGGATCGGGGAGGAAATGTTTTCCCTAACTGGAGCAAATTTGATCATGCTTTATAGGGTTGTTTTGCCTTTTTCTGGATCAAGTGGGGTAAAGGATTGTGTATATAGAGAGTTTCCATTTATTTTTATTTCTGTTGGTTGAACCAGATGGACTTATATAACCTAACTATGTAATTACTCTTGTATTGTTACATGATGAATAAAGCTAAGAACTCTGATATTGTGTACAGCTATTAAGTGATTTGTTACCTTTTGACAAGTGTTTTGTACCTTTTGGTTGCCACCAGAGTTATTTTGACAGCTTCCCATACCAAATATGAATCTTTTCCTTCCTGTTTTTATTCCAATTGAACATGTTTAAGTACTACATACTCATTTTTAACCCAAAATGGTTAAACTGTTTGTATCACTGTTTTATATGGGAAAAAACAATAAAAATATTACCTACTTGCGCCCCCAATGTACTGAGGATGGCATCCCCCCCTCCCCAGCTGATTCCCACTGTGATTGTACACAGCAGGAGTATGTCAGCAGGTCTTGGCCAATGATCCATGGCTTGGACCTGCTGATCGGCTATGTTCAATCACAGCCCAGAGTCCTGTGTTGTCAAAAAACACAGTGCTCTGTATTGAGGGAAGTGATCATTTTCATGAGCAATGGTAATAAAATACTCCTGATAACTAAACTGATACTTTGCAGTGCGATTTGCGTCAAGATAAATGAATGGGCGCAAATCGCTCTGTAAAGAATCTCATGCAATTTGAACTGGAAGGCGGTGCAATTTCTGTCCCAATCACATGTGATTTCCCCCACTGCTCCTGTGTGTGTGTGTGTGTGTGTGTATAGAAAGGGAAGCGCCATTTAGTGGGCAGTTTATTAAAAATGTTCTGCATAGTGTCCCGAATGATAGCAAATCATGGCCACTCGAGGTAGTCACAGGGCTGGTTATGTAGAGGCAGTCTGCCCCCAAGCTGACATCACTTCCGCCCTATACCCACTAGCTCCCGGAACTTTTCCTCAAGCCCTGCGAGCACCTCCGGCGGCCGTGATTTTCTATGCAAATATTGCATTTGACCAGATATGTACTTAATGTGAGTTATACATTTTTAATAAACTGCTCACTAGATGGCTCTTCCATTTCT
The DNA here is from genome assembly GCF_965119305.1 of Pelophylax lessonae. NCBI lineage: Eukaryota > Metazoa > Chordata > Amphibia > Anura > Ranidae > Pelophylax > Pelophylax lessonae. Next base: position 448,211,105 of record NC_138770.1, read on the forward strand.
ATACATACAAACAGGATCTGGGGGGAAATCGCATGTGATTCGGACAGTCCGCTCCCAAGCTGACATTACTTCCGCCCTATAGCCACGGAGTCCTGAAACTTTTCCTACAGCCCTGCGAGCACCTCCAGCGGCCATAATTTTCTTTGCAGATTTTGCATTTGATCAAATATGTACTTAATGTGAGTTATGATATTTTCAATAAACTGCCCACTAGATGGCGCTTCCATTTCTATACATACACAAACACACACAGGAGTGGTGGGGGAAATCACATGCAATTCAGGCAGGAATTGCTCCTCATTCCTGTACAAACTGCATGCAATTCTTTGCAGTGCAATTTGTGCCCATATATTTTGTATTGACGCAAATCGCACCGCAAAGTATCAGTACTTGGTATGGACGAATACTTGACCGAAAGTATCGGTAATGGTCGATAAAAAAACAGTATCGGTGCAAACCTAATCTCTGTTTCTTATTCCTGCAAAGAAGGAATAAGAAACAAAGAGATCTTTAGTAAAAATCAGCACACATTACACATTTAACCCCTTGATAACCCAAGATGTTAACCCCTCCCCAGACAGTGTCATTAATACAGTGACGATGTCTAGTATTATCACTGATCACCGTATTAGTGTCACTGGTGATGTCAGTGGTAGTTAGTCAGTTCCCACTCAGTTTCAGTTAGTGTGGGATTGCCTGCTACACTATTGCGGTCCCATTATAAGTCCCTGATCACAGCCTTTAGTAGCATAAAAAACAAAATGACAAAAATGCCAGTGTATATACCATAGCTTGTAGACACTATAATGTTCAATAATCAATATACACTTAATGGGATTTTATTTTTTAACCAGACATGTAGCAGGATACATATTTGCCTAAACTTATGAAGAAATTTGATTTTTCGGTCTTTTTTCATTTATATAATAAAGTATAAAAAAAAAAAAACAGTGGTGATTAAATACCACCAAAGGAAAGCTCTATTTGTGTGAAAAAATGATATAAATTTAGTTTGGGTACATTGTTCCATTTAGATTCTGTGCCCACGTTACCTACTGGGGTGTCAATTCCAACAGTCAAATCTGCCAGTACCCAAACCTGGAAAGCTTTGCTTAGCACAAATTAACCCAGCTTCAGAAACAGTAATTTTTTATTGGATATGTTTTGTAGCAGAAACTAAAAACATTGTTTTTTTTTTTCAAAATTTTCGGTCATTTATATTATATATAAAAAAAAAACAAAACAGCGGGGATCAAATACCACCAAAGGAAAGCTCTATTTGTATGAAAAAAATTAAATGCATTTTGTTTGGGTACAGTGTTGCATGACTGTGCAATTACCAGTTATAGTAGTGCAGTTCTATATAGAAAAAAATGGCCTGGTTATTAAGGGGGTAAAACCTTTCTGGAGCTGAGGTGGTTAAAGAAGAACAGCATAATGTGCCAGTATTTGTGCATTAACACTGTTGAATCATAACATACTTAATAATTTATTGAAGAGGGCACATTATTCATTATAATATACCAAGTGTATAACTTATGAGCATATAAAAGTATGCAGTGCTTGTTGGGTTAGTGTGCAGGGCTTTGTGTGCATAACAGTAATTTAACATTTATAGCATTCATCCCCCATTCACATTGAAGGCGGGCTTGTAATCGTGCGAGTCCAGCTGAACTGGCACAAATTCAAACCCGCATTTCAGTGCGAGTTTGGGGGCGGTTTGAAAGACATCTGTGTGGGTTCATGCACAGATGTCTAATGAAATTGCCCCCGAAGTTGCCAAAAGAAGTCCAGGAAATACTTTGGAAATTGGTGTGGCGCCGCAAAGTCAGCGTCACTCCGATTGGGACAGTGCCGCTGCCGGCAATAGGCTGCGATTTGGCATGTGAAATTGCGCCAATGTGATCGGGGGCTCAGATTGTATAAAAAATGGATTATGTAAATCAGGTGTGGCTAGCCCATTGATCGTAATCCAGTAGATTACTGATTACTAACAGGTGATGTAGACAAAGAGGCAAGGACAGGCATGGACAGCAGCAAAAATCATCAGATTCTTCTGGCTGGGCTGACAGGTGGTTGCAGACATTCTGTGGCAACTTATGCCCCATACACACATGCAGATTATCTGCAGACTTTTGTCTGCAGACTTACCAAAACCATATAATATGAGGTCAAACCTAAACACTTTCAATTTGTATGCAATCCGGCAGGCCCTTGCACTACATGGAAAAGGTAAGTCTGCAGACAAAAGTCTGCAGATAATCTGCACGTGTGTATGGGGCATTAGCCTGTACAAAGCAATGACAGGCTGACAGGAGCTGCAACTATCTGCACATTTATCCTTAACTGGATGTAACATGTGAAGATCAGCAGACATCTGCAGCTCCTCTTTGTTCCATGACCATAAGCGACATCTACTCTGGTTGTTCATTAATTTTTTTCTATTTTGGGGGGGAGTCTGCTTATCCATATATTAGTTGTCTGCCCTAATGTAATTGACCTTTGATGACTGATCTACTCCAGTTCTATACACTTACTACACTTTAAGTCTTCTACCTGCTAATTTGTACACTCTATCTGTCCTGCTGTTACAAACCCTTGCTTGATTGATAGTTTTATGCTTGCTGCCTGCTGTATTGCCTGCCCTGTTGTTGGTGTCCTATTCCTCCTGACCCATTTTGGAACCGGTCTATTTTAGTTTTTTAATTTTTAAATACAAAGTAGAGAACTTTTCCTCATGCCCGCAGCTGCTCATTTGCAGTTGCTTCCTTGATTAGGTAATTTAGCTGCACTGCCAGGGGGCTTGGCCCATCATGTGCATGTGCAATGTGTTGTGGGTTCACAAGCTAGTGTTTATTTGGCTCTGTAATGTTGCATGTGTGTGCATGTTGGCATGCATGCATTATCATGCATCCTTGATGCCGGGCATGCTCCTGGGCTTTGGAAAGCATTTAAACATTTCCCCTTCTGGTAGAAGATACTCTGTCTTCTTGCCAGCTACCTTATGTGCTAAGATTTCTTTTCTTGTTGCTGACCCAAACCTGCTCATGTCTCCTGCCACCATTGCTGACTCTACCAGTTCCTAAAACTCTATTATATGCCTCTTGCTTTTGACCCCTATCAACCTCTCTCTTGTCTGCTGCCTGCTCGGACCTTGACCCATTCTGCTTTTTGCAGTGTACTGTCTCCACAGTGTAGCAACTCTGTTCCTGTGACCCCTTGGTGGGCCAATCCTAAGAGCCGCGGCCTGGTGATAGCTAGCAGCAAAGTAGTTTGGGGGGTCATTGTGGTCACTGACATTACTCTTTGTGGGGTGTTCTGGTGAAAACCAAGCTTTCACTAAAGCCACACGTACCGAATGTCGGCCGAACGATCGGCCGTCTTTTGTCCGGTGCTGTCCTGTTGGTTGAAAAGTGCTAAAGACTGCACACGAATTTTGTCGGCCAACAACAGCCGACTGCAGAAGTGATATCATGTGATGGTTAACTTTCCGTGTGTTTTTTCTTCTCTGAGCATGCCCAGTCTTGCTCATCTGCTGTTAGTCGGCCGAATTCTGTACTGACTGGCAAACAATCGGCCGTTCTGGTGACGGGCAACAAAAATTTTATAGCCTGCACACCCGATTCTGTTCGGCCGAAAAGTCGCAGTCGGTTGTCGGAAGCATCATACTAACAAGCCGACAATTGGCCGATCGTTCGGCGGCCGAATATTTACGGCCGACAATCGCTACGTGTGTACGGGCCTTTAGACTTTGTGCCTTGGGTGAGCCAGCGTTCCCTACTGGGGTGTACTTGGGTGAGCCAGCGTTCCCTACTGGGGTGTACTTGGGTGAGCCAGCGTTCCCTACTGGGGTGTTAATTCTAACAACCAAATCTTCCGGTTCCCAAAATGGAAAGCTTTCCTTAGCACAAATTAACCCAGCCTCAAATAATACAAAATATCCCCCGTGTTCTGTAAATAGCCATTGCACAGAAAAAAAAAAAAAAAACTTCTCCATTTATTAACAATTATGTCAAATGTCAGCAGATCAGATTAAATCTTGAATCTAGCAGATTTTGCTGACGATGTCACAATTTTTTAGTCCACAAAACTGCTTGGTTATTATCTTTACAATCAATCTGAATAAGTAATGTGAGTGCAGAACAAAATAAAAAAAAGCAGTTCTACAAGCATTAGCCACACTTGTTCATATATTCACATCTTTAGGTATCAGTAGACATAGTTATATTTACATAAATACATGTATTGCTGCAGTAGATAGGCTGTCGTGCATTTTGCTGTTTATTAGACAAGAACTTTCATAACCTTTTGCCAGCCCACATATATAATTTTGACTCAATATGGTTTTGGTAGATGCTAGTGTTTTTACATTCCTAGAAGTGTCTTGTCATGTTCCCACACATAAATTAAATCTACCTATAAATAAACCTTTAAGGCCTCATGCACACTGCTGCTGATAAAGGGACCTTTAAGAGCAATGTAGATAGAGGGAGAGAGCCGCTCAGGTGAGGAAAGGTGCTCCGGTGCAAGTCGGATCCGTCATCCAAAGGTCCGATAGTTCAAAGAAAATGTGACTGCACTCAGAGAAAATTGAAGAATGGAATGTTTAATCCCCGGTAGGATATAATACAAACAGTGCTTCACATAGACACAGGACGGGTAAACGCGTTTCACGATTCTAAGATCGCTTAATCATTACCAAAGGTAATGGTAATAATTAAGCGATCTTAGAATCGTGAAACGCGTTTACCTGTCCTGTGTCTATGTGAACCACTGTTTGTATTATATCCTACCGGGGATTAAACATTCCATTCTTCAATTTTCTCTGAGTGCAGTCACATTTTCTTTGAACTATTGGACCTTTAGGAGCAGTTGAAGGACAGAATGGGGGTGGAAAGAATTAGAACTTAAGGCCGACATCCCAAATATATATGGAAAGAGGGGGGAGGCGTACCTCTGAAAAAAGGGGTCATTGAGTGACTAATGGTCAAGTAAAGGGATCAAAAAATCATATTTGTATGTATAAAAAAGATACAAAATCACTTTAATAATGCAAATACAATAAAAATCTCTTGGACATAATTACATACATGAGCTGACATACAACCAAAGGTTTTGAGACAGAGGACCATTTATAAAGTTACAAAGTAAAGTGATGATGGTGAAACACTGTAGAATAAAGAAGAACCCGTTATATTACCACCCGACGCGTTTCAGAGCTCCTTCGTTCTTCAGGGGTACGTGGTAAGAATGGGGTACAGAGTTTCTGTAATTAAACAATCATTTATACAAACAGCATATACATATTCATGAAAACATAGAATGTTAGAGCCATATAAATGAATATTACTTACATCCGATGAATCACAAAACCTGAATAATCAGCTCAAAGCAATTAAAAACAGAAACCAATGATTTTCTTTCGTTTTCTCAGCCAGTCACCATTCTTTGCAAGAAAAGTTACAGATGTAAAGACAGAGGCCAATCTGGCCAAATGAACTGGGAGCAGTTGGGTGTTTTTTTTCAGCAGACCCTGAACTCTCCTCTGTGTTATCTTACCTGTCCATGTACACTCGTTTATAGTCATTTAGAGGCAGTTGAGTTTAGTGGCATTTTTTTGAAAGCAAAAAAATGCATTCAGACAGAATTTTATTGGAATTTTAAACGGCAAATGCTTATAACAGCGTGCAAACGTGTCTAAACTCGGTAACTCGCATTTATAAGCGTTTAGTTTGTAGGTGTTTTCAATGAGGATACATTTCTGACAATTTTACAATGTAAAAACGCTTCTAAACGCAAACACCACTAAATGCACATAAACGCGGCGTGTAAATGCGGCAAAAGGACATTTTTAACCAGTTACTAGCGGACAAGTTCCAGCATTCAGGAGAGCTTCAAACGTCCCGAGTACATGAAGCCTAAATCTATCTCTATGCCAGAGCCTGTTGCTTGACCCACACCTCCGCAGTCCTATTAATGGTCATTAGTTGGATACCATTTCTTCAAGGGGCTAAGTACAGACTTCCCTTTTTGAGCTATTGATAAATGTAGGCAAACCTTGTAATTTGGAAGGAGTATGTTGTGTTACTATGATTACCTTTCTTCCCAATCTTTCAACCCATTAGCATCCTTATTTTCTCTGTAGCTTGCTTTTCACGTTCTGCTATGTGTCACAGGATTCCCCATATAATTTCTGCTATAGTTAAAGAAAGGGAGACACAAAACAGACATTCTATGCTATACTACAAGATCACTGACCTGGGGGAAAAGAGGATATTTATGATTGATACCCCAGACCCCAGTCCAAATAGTGCCATCAGTTCTTTAGCGTATGTATAGCCAAAACTTTTTTTGTTTTAGATTTGGGTAGAGTAAAGGAGGGTTAAAACCCCTGCTAGTTTATGTTTAGTGTCTGTGTACCATTGGCTACATTTCTGTTTACTTCCTGTGAAAGAAGGCGTTACAGGAAGTTATAAGAAATCCCCCAAAGCAAGGGAAATTCCCCTCTTATACAGTCATCCCCGGAACAGATATCCCCAATGGAAGATTTTCCCTTATCTTTTGCTTTAGGGGCTGAAACTTTGAGTTTCCCCTCGCTTTTTTTCTAGATGACAACAGTAGTCAGTAGAAATAAAGGGATGAATCTCCCCAGTGGGGAAACCCTGATACAGGGTCGAACCCTTCCTCATTGTATCCAAAATCAAAGCAAGGGTTTTGCTTAGAGACACACTTTAGTAAAACACCATTTAGCTATGCTATTTGTAACTATTATATAATAAAGTGATTGTAAATCTCGTTTTTTTTTATTTTTTTTTAACATGTTATAATTACCTGCCCTGTGTAGCTGGCTTTGCACAAAGTGGCCCATATCCTCTTCTCGGGTCCCTCTTCTGTGCTCCTGGCCCCTCCCTCCTGTTGAGTGACATCACAGCTCCTTGTGTCCATTCAGACATGAAGCCGCAACCTGGCCCCGCCCTCTCTCCTGATTGGCTGACTGACTTTGATTGACAGCAGTGGAAACCAATCGTGCCAAACTACTGTCTCACTCAATGAGGAGGGGAGTCCCGGGCAGTTGAGAAACTCCTGCAAAATTGCTGGATAAAGATGTGCTCAGGTTGGCATTAGGGGGGCTGAGGGGGGCTGCTGTACACAGAAGGTTTTTTTATTTTAATGCAGAGAATACATTAAGATAAAAAAAAAAAAAAACCTTCTGCTTTTACAATACCTTTAACTTCACCATCCCGGTATATTTTGCAATGAATTACTTTCAATTGTGATGCATTAAAGTGTTTGCAAAGGTAAACATTAAAAAAAATGCTTTAAAGTAGTTGAATGTGATTTCTCATGGCTGCATTGCCTTCTGGGCTGCTGATGCTCTGATTTACCTGGTTGATCCTGCCTGTTCTGCTCCTCCTACAGGTAAACTGACTATGGTAGCAATGACAGTGGATCCAAAGATACAGTGGTCAGTTTACGTGTTGTGTCATCGCGCTGAAGTTTCAGATGTACTGTGCGAGAGCAAAGTACACCTGTTTTTTCCGTAGTTAGTAAAAAAAGCTGTGCCCTCGCCACCTATACCTCCTGCATAACATCACACTGCTCTTGGCCGAAAAAGGGGGATGTGATGTTTTCTGCCGGGTCCAATTGCATTCCAGTGCCATTTCCCAATCTGACATACATGGCAGGCTCGTGCATTGCTGTGAAGCAAAGAGCGACCACATGGGCTGCACTTTTCTGGGTGAAAATACTCTAAAGGCAAGTTACTTTCTATAACAAATGTCAGTCGATTTATGCTAGCCTTTATACGGTGAAAGATGATTTTGTCAATAGCTAGGTTAACAACCAATTTACAGTGTATTTAAAGCTAAAATCTTTTATTAGTTTTGGATATAATGGGGAAGGTTGAGAATCTCTGTCAGGCTTTTTTTGGTTGGCTCTGAGGAAGAGGAAAGTCCTCGAAACGTGCTAGTCTGCTGTACTGCTGAATTGTATCTGCTATGTGACACGTTGTATTGTGGATCTAAAAGCTGCTGTCTATTTATGAAAAGCTGTGCCATTTGCGTCTATTTGTGAGTATACTACTTACCTTTTTTACTTATTAAGAGTTACATTGAGGATAATGCACTAGGCCTGTGCCCCCTATACTTTGTTTTATGATTTCAGGTTTTTTTTTTTTTTTTGCTATCTGTATCCCAATGGGGAGATTTACCCTCACTATTTCTCCTATTTTCTCAGTAAAGGAAGTGGTGGGAAATCAATAACCTTAACCCTTCCCTAATCTGGCTAAAACTAAAGAAAAAAATGCAGAGTTGTATAAAGTACTCGAAACCCATACTTGAGTAAAAGTACAAGTGCTTGATCAAAAAGTGACTTGAGTAGAAGTGGAAGTGCTCGATCAAAAAGTGACTTGAGTAGAAGTACTAAAGTATTCAACATTTTTTGTACTTAAGTATTGCAAGTAGTTTTTTTTTTTTAATTTTTCTACTCAAGTACTGAAAATAAAAGTACCAGTAGTTTTGAAAAAAAAATTCTACTCAAGTACTGAAAGTAAAAGTACAAGTACTGTGTTATGTAGTTATTAAAGAAAGAAGTCAAAAGTTTGAACATCATATTGTTTTTTATCATTTCAAATGCAGATTTTATTTATGCATACAGTAGCATTTATTTTCATATGCGCTGATAATACACATGTTTTGAGCTTCATGAAACCTGCCATCTACTGTTCTGGCAGTGGTAATTTTTATAATTGTAACGAGTAACTATGCAGCACAAAAAAAAATATCGGAGTAGAAGTATTGAAATCATTGAAAAAAATGTAGTGAAGTAAAAGTGGAAGTAGGAGAAAAAAATTCTACTCCAGGAAAGTACAGATACCGCCTTTCGGTACTTAAGTACAGTAGTGAAGTAGTTCTACTTAGTTACTATACATCTCTGAAAAAATGTATTGGCTGTATATAGACTTTAATGAAGGTAAGCAGACGTTTCAATAACACCACGCTGGATGCCTTATTTTTATTTGATGCAGCTAGTTTGTTTTGAGTATTATTTCTTAACCGCTTCCTGACCCGCCGCCTTTTTACTGCAGCAGGGTGGCTCTCCTGCCCAAACCGATGTAGACCTACATCGATCGTGCGCGCAAAGCTAGAGGGCGAGCACGTGCTGCCGGTGGAGCGCTTCCGCTCCCACTCGGCAGCGGGGAAGCCGATGCACGGGTCAGGCGGCTCCGATTGCCGCCTGACACCCGCGATCGCTACCCGCTGAGAGAGAAGAACGGTCAGCTGTTGTAAGCACAGCTGACCGTTCTTCTCCCTGGAATGATCATAGAGCCCATGTGATCCTTCTATATAGGATCATATGTCTCTATGGTCATTTCAAAAACCACGCAACCCCAGTTAGAATCACTCCCCTAGGCTCACATTTAACCCCTTGATCACCCACAGGGTTAACCCCTTCCCTGCCAATGGCATTATTACAGTAACTGTGCATATTTATAGCACTGATTACTGTAGTAATGTCACTGGTACCCCCAAAAGTGTCAAAAATGTCAGTTAGAGGTCCGATCTGTCCGCCGCAATGTCGCAGTCCAGCAAAAAATCGCAGATCGCGGCTAGTAAAAAAAACCAATAAAAATGACATAAATCTTTCCCGTAGTTAGTAGACGCAATAACTTTTGCGCAAACCAATCAAAATACGCTTATTGCGATATTTTTTTTTTTTTTTTACCAAAAACATGTAGCAGAAAACAAATTGGCCCAAAATGTTAAAAAATTTTGATTTCTAAATGTTTTATTTTTTTTTGGAATGTTATATAGCAGAATGTGAAAAATATTTTTTTTTTTTTTTTTTCAGAACTGTCGCTCTTTTTTGTTTATAGCGCAAAAAATAAAAATCGCAGAGATGATCAAATACCACCAAAAGAAAGCTCTATTTGTGGGAAAAAAATTTATTTGGGTACAGCGTCGCATAACCGCGCAATTGTCCGTTAAAGTAACGCAGTGCCAAAAAATGGCCTGGTCATTAAGGGAGCAAATCCTTCCGGTCCAAAAGTGGTTGATGAAGAATTATGCATAGCAAATACCCAGATGTTTCAAAAGCTCCACGCTGGATGCTCCTTTTTGTATTTGATGCAGCTAGTTTGTTTTGAGTATTATTTCTTAAACAGTAACTCCACTTTTTTTGAGAAAAAAACATTCCACTCTTGGTGATCTATGTACATTGCAAGGATTTTAACAAACTTTGTTGCAAATTCCTACCTTTTGTTATTCTGAAGCAATCCCTGTGTGTTTGTCTGTATCCATGGGGGAAAGTGAATCTAATGGGAGTGGTTTCATAATGATCAATCAGCTGTGCACCTGCAGATCTCTAATGAGGAAAGCTGCTGGGCCTGCATCCCTTTAGATGTGTTCCTATTGGGAGTAGCTCACCAAAAATTACATTTTTGTTGCAGGGGATGCCTGAAATCTGACTTGTATCTTAGTGCAGACTTCTGGGAAAATTGGTGAGCCAATCACACAAGCAGGAAATGATGTTTCTGGGTACATTCTGTGTACAGAACACCACCAGGTAGCCATATTGCATTACATTTTACAGAAAATAAAGGTGCTGTAGATTGAAAGGGAAAGGTAATTTTTAATAACATTCAATTACAATATGATTTGTTTCGCAATTGTATACGCTATGTGATTTTTGTTCCTTATTTGCTATTTTTTTTTCCCCCACGAAAGGGGAGTTACCCTTGAAAGAGCAATATGGTACACAGTGCACAAAATACATCTGAAATGATAATACCTCTTGATAGCATTGTATACAATAAAACCTTTGCTGCTGTGCAGGCCTATAACTCTAGAGGAGACCAACTTTCTGCATTTAAAGTGGAGGCTGAGTGCTGAAAGCGAAGCTATTTCATTTGGTCTGCAAGCTGTGCCTAATGAATGGCTCCACTTAGCTGCCGCACATTATATCATCCTAGTCTTGGCACATTATCACAAATAAGTGGTTATGTTTCCCACAGCTACATTATGGGTTTAAGACCAGAAATAACAATATGAAACCACATTTTTATTTGATTTCTGAATAGGAGAGGTTTTTTTTTTTATTTCTTCTTAAACATGCATGTTTTTATTACCTTGGAAAGAAACACGCTGCATTTAGAGTCTAATGGGCGAAACGTTCTTTGGTAAAAGCAGAGATAAACTGAATCTTAAGACTGTTTAGGTGTCCTCCCAGAATTGTTAATGACAGAGTAGAAATTGTATTGATTTGTCTGCATTGTTCCAGAGATAGGAAAAGTTGAGCTTCATAATTCAGTACTTTCCTGCTGAGTAGATGTTCTCTTCTGTCTCAGGATAATGGCACATTAAGCAGAGACGTAACTTCAATCAAGTGCTGACATCTATGAAAGCTGCGTTACAGCTAAAGCACATAATAGCAGGTGGGGATATTGCTGGACCTGAGCGAAGATGGCTGTTGATTTTGATCTTAGCTGGCTGAAGGAACTCGAAAGAGAAAAGGTTCTTGACGTCTTATATCGAGACCAGGCACTTCAGAAATCAGAGGAGGAAAGAATAAGGTATTGTGGATATTTTTTATCTACTATGCATAGTACAAATATGGGTGTTGTACATGTACAGTATATATTTTTGCGCTTCTATAACAAAAACTTTATAGCCAAAGAATGCATTTAAAAGTATAACATTCCTTATCCAGCTAGTTAGTAGTACAAACAGCTTTCAACATCTGCAGCTAGAAGGTAAACCATATAAAACAATCTGTGGTCATGGAAGCATGTACTGTATGTAGTACTTCTACAGAATATTAGTTATTTGACATTCATATAACTTTTCAACGTTACCTATGTTCCTGCTGGTGATGTTTTAGGCTAAAAACATGTGGACCCATGGCTTTTGGAATTATCCTATTTGTTAGTGCAGGGGACCTGGGGTACGCAGAGTCATTGGAGGCACAGAGGGGCTGATGTTACTGAAGACACTGGGATTGCAGGGGGGTCGCTGGTGGCAGAGAAGTGCAGGGGTGATTTGAGTCACAGGAGTGCAGTTGTCTCTGGAGTCACATGAGTGCAGTGGACACTGATGACACAGGTGCACAGGGGGACACTGGATGCACAGGAATGCAGGGGTCACTGGAGGCACAGGAGTGCAGGGATCACTGGAGACACGGGATTGCAGGGGTCACAGGAGGCACAGCAGTGCAGTTGTCTATGGAGACACAGGAGCGCAGTGGACACTGAAGACACAGGAGCACAGGGGTCACTGGAGTCACAGGAGCGCAGTGGACACTGAAGACACAGGAGCACAGGGGTCACTGGAGTCACAGGAGCGCAGTGGACACTGAAGACACAGGAGCACAGGGGTCACTGGAGGCACAGAAGTGCAGTTGTCTCTGGAGACACAGGAGTGCAGTGGACACTGATGACACAGAAGCACAAGGGGTCACTGGAAGCAAAGGGGTGCAGGGGTCACTGGAGGCACAGGAGTGCAGTGGTCTCTGGAGACACAGGAGTGCAGTGGACACTGATGACACAGGAGCAGAAGGGGTCACTGGAGGCAAAGGGATGCAGGGGGCACAGGGGAGCAGGGGTCACTGGAGGCACAGGAGTGCAGTTGTCTCTGGAGACACAGGAGTTCAGTGGACACTGATGACACAGGAGCACAAGGGGTCACTGGAGACACAGGATTGCAGTGTTCACTGTCACTGAAATGTATGGGGAACACAGGAGATAGACACTGGAGGCATGAAGGGGGAGGGGCTTAGCTTAGGTGTAGTGACATGTTATACACTGAGCTGCATGTTGCTTCAGCATTTGAAGCAGACACCAATTATGAGCGCTGTTTCCCTATTAGCTAGATCACCAGTATGCCCTTGGTGTAACCCAAAAGTACTGGCAGCTATGTGCCGTAGAGGAGACCTGTCACTGGATCGCCAAAAACATAACAACATTTACATAATTATACTGCATACAGAGCAATAACTGAAAACCAACTGTGTATTGGCCCAATTCAGCTGATGATCCAAAAAGGATTAAAGCTGTAATAAACCCAAAAGCAAACATTTTTATTGCAGCATACCAATTATTAGATGCAATGGCTGCATTTGTTTTCTTTTTGTGCTTTCTTTCCTTTGTTTTCATCTAGTGTTCCAGCCAGTAAGTCTGTTGCTTTTCAAAAGAACCAAACTCTGTTCCAGATGTATCCGATTACAGGGGTGATACCCATTTACCACTGCCAGGGGTGCTTACAGTGGTCAGCTTGTATTTATTCATGTAAAACCCTTATTTCAAAAGAAACAAACTGTTTGCTGTAACTGAATATTAAGTGTAAGCTGGTGCTTGGTTTCAATTTGTTAGTGTATTTTAATCTGCTAGCTCATCTAACACTCCTTTGCCCCAGGTGCCCCCTGTGCTCCTTCATCCAGAGTGGGGGCACTCTAATACAGGAGATGTGTTACTGGCCAGATTACCAGGTGAAAACAGAAGGGAAATTTTGCTGATAAGCTGCAATATATTACATGTTTGGTTTTGGGTTTAATACTACTTTAATGTTATTCTTTGGAATTAAACTCTTATGTGTTCTACAGACAACTCTGGAACATCATATACCAAAACAAAAGTCAGCTAAAAAGGTTGAAAATGCTTGGTAAATTCCTATTATCACTGCAGTTCCTCCTAAGAGTGCCTGTTTAAAGGCTTAGTTCACCTTTACCAAAAAACTGCTAATACAGATAAGGGGTGTCTGTAGATAGAGGTAAACTGTGCAGTTCTGACTAAAGTTGAATGATGACTTTGCTATAGATGTAGGCCATTTATGTACCACCTGGAGCCTGATTGGAATACTCCCAGAATGTTGCTAGGACGTTGCTAAGAAAAGCCTAGGTCATTACTGCTCACCTCCACCATCACAAGAGTGAGCTGTCAAACTCTGATTTCAGAGCTACGAGAGGGAGAGAGAGCGAGCGCGAGCTCATTGTGATGGTGGAGCAGTAATGACTAGGCCTCTCTTAGCACCGTCCTGGGAGTATTCCAGCCAGGCTTCAGGAGGTACATAAATGGCCTACACTGATAACAAGGGCATTATTCAACTTTAGTCTGGGCTGCCCTGTTTGTTTTTATCTGCAGACACCACTTAACTGCATAGACAGGGTTTTTTTGTAAAGTTGAACTAATCCTTTAAAGAGTATTTCTATACAATTAAGCACAAATTAGCGTATCCAAGCTTCAAAGCAACCCTTTCCTTTGCCAATGCTTACATATATACAATTCTAAGCTTTTATTAACACAATGGTGCAATCAAAAAACTCTGCTCCAGTGTGTCCTTTGAGACCCAGTTATTTCCCAAATGGGATAGGTGGAGTTGCACCCAGTTGACACTTCAAAGACACCTCAATCCTTCCTGTGATCACATTCGAATACCCCGTGCTGAGCAGTAGGCATATATCAGTGATGAGGAGCTGTTAGGGGTGGAGGTGAGAAGTTCTAAAAGCTGCTTGACAAAAAGTAAACATTTACATTTAACTAACAGTCTGCTTAGGCTAAAAATTTTGGAGAAAGGAGTGTGTTTGAAACTGCTGATGAAGGTCATGATACAAGGCCTACTGTGTTTAAATGGAGGGTTCTATTGGAACATTTTACTTGGGTATGTGTTTCTGCATTTCTTATTGGTATTGTTGATTATTTGTACCAATGCCATTTATGTCTGTTCATGTCCTTTCTGTTATTTGATGCAGAAAATTGAAAACACATCTACAACAGATTCGATGGAAGGGTGCAAAAAGTGTAAGCCAAGAATACCAAGAGAGGTCTTGTGCCCGCTGCCAGAAAACCCTCGGAAGGATTGTGAACAGAGGGGCTGTTTGCAATGGCTGCAGCCACAGGGTCTGTCATGAATGTCAGGTTTGCCACTACAGTCTGGCGTGGAAGTGTACGGTGTGCAATGCTCATGGGTAATAATTTTCCTCATATTATTATGTATTTCACTTTGCAAATCAGCTTACATTTGCAAATCAACAGGAAACTGTTTAGGGACACAGTTATAACACAGTTCAGTAGAGAGGATGACTAGCTGTGAGGGCTAGATATAAAGGGGCATAGACCACCCAGACCAGCATAAACAGTAGCAATGGCATCCAAAAATGGGATGGTTGGCTGCAGTGAGGTTTTATCTAACAATATCTAAGCTATACTGCCAATGTGTGCTAGTGATGGCAATGCTAGGCCTAAACCAGCTGGGTAAGCACAGTTGATTTTGAGTCCACATCAAAAGAGATATAGGAATATAAGGGGAAATCTGTAAGGAGAATGGTAGGGCCAATCCTTTAAAGCAGAGTTCCACCCAAAAGTGGAACTTCCGCTTTAAATAGTCCTAACCCCCTGACATGCCACATTTGTCATTTTTTTTGGGGGGGGGGCGGGTACCTAATTTTGACAGGTACCCGCTCCCACTTCCGCTCGGAGCGCCGCGGCGCCCTGAGCATAAGTTCTCCTCTCTCCCTCCCTCCCTGCAATCTTCTGAAGATTGCCGGCCAATCACGACGCATAGCACAACTCGCGCATGCGCAGTGCGCACCTGGCTGTGAAGCCGCAAACTGTCACAGCCGGGTGCCCACATCAGCGATGTCGGCGCCGCAGAGCACAGGGAGAAGACATCGCTGGACCGTAGGACAGGTGAGTGTGCGGTTAGGCTGGAACTCCGCTTTAAGTTGGTCTTCTGCCAGCTTATGTGGAGGGCCACTTAACTAAGTGTTGGTGCACTTATGATAGTCCTTCAATCCTGCAGGCAGGGGGTGACAACAGGTGCAGCCCAGTTCAGTGCAATGTAGAAAGTGGGCAGAAAATAAGAATAATGATTCAGTATGACCGCAGTCCTGAGTTGGCAGTGGTGTGGAATGGGCTTAACTGCTCTGCAATTTTAAATTGTGACAGCTAACGGGGGGGGGGGGGGTCAGGAGAAAGATCCCTGCTAGCTGTCAAGGGAGCAGGGGTCGGTCCGTTCGTAGCATGTTACATGTTACACCCTAAATATGGGTGTAACATGTAGCATGTTCGGAGAGGTGAACTTATCATTTAGGCCTCATGCACACTGGGCGTTTTTACAGCTGCTGTTTTTGGTCTCAGATGTTTTTTTCTGCAGCCAGTAATCTCCCCTGCATGTTATTCTATGTGGATCCACCACCAAGGGGAAAAAAACACATTGTCTCTTACCAGATTTAGATGACTGCTGGGTTTAGCAGCAGTCAAAACACTCTTGTATGATCAAGTGATCAATGAGTCCAGATTCCTTGGATTCATGGGGAAAGACTCCAACAGTTTGTAGATATAAAAATAAAAACGATCATTGCGCAAGCATGGCTAAAAAAGTTTTATTAATAACACAAAGATGCTATGCACAGAGTACTCACAATATCTCCACATCAACAAGCAAGGTCCCACAAGAGTAGTAGCTATGACATGTTTCCAACCACTAACATGGCCGACCTCCAGTTGCGTGTCTGCGTCATGTGGCTAAGCTCCTTCTGACGCAGACAAGCAAATGGAGGTCGGCCATGTTAGTGGTTGGAAACAAGTCAAAGCTACTACTCTTGTGGGTGTGGAGATATTGTGTGTACTCTGTGTACAGCATCTTTGTGTTATTAATAAAACTGTTTTTTAGCGATGCTTGCGCAATGATCGTTTTTATTTTTATATCTACACACTGTTGGAGTCTTTCCCAATGAATCCAAGGAATCTGGACTCATTGATCACTTGATCATACAAGAGTGTTTTTACTGCTGCTAAACCCAGCAGTCATCTAAATCTGGTAAAAGACGGTGTGTTTTTTTTCCCCTTAGTGGTGGATTAATTTCCTCTTTCATCACATGTGCATGTCTCACTTCACCGGAGGACTTCGGACTATTATCTGAGCGCTGCTGTTGTTTTGATTGAATTGCTTACCATCCGTTACCAATAGAATTTTATGCTAGCTGCTTGGGACTGTTAATTACATTTATCATTCAATTTTTGTTTTCTATACCCTTTCTCAGATTTGATATTTTCTGAAGAAAGAATATTCTTGTATATTATTATCCTAGTGCAATATTTGGCATATTATTTTACTGATGTTATCCTACATGTCCATGCACACACAGACCGTTATCAATGTTTTTTGTCAGGGGTATTTTTTGGCTGGCAGCAGCTGCAGGCACATAATGTCATGATGCACATGTGCATTGGTGCGCTCAGCAGCATGATCCCATGACTGCTGTGTCCACCACATCACTGGGAACACCACATGATTACCTGTAAACAAAGCAATCCTAAATAAATGCTTTCCATTCATGATTGCTTGCTATTGTGATGGTGTGATTGGCCCACAGCTATCACATGGTACCTGTCATCCTGTACCATGTGCTTAGCTGTAGTCAATCATACATTACAATAATAAGCAAGCTGTCATGAATAAAAACTCTGATGAGAGTATTTAAAAAAAATAAAAATAAAAATGTAAACAAGTTTCAAAAATTTAATAAAAAATTATTTTTGTTTTTTTCCCTTGATCACCACAATGCCAGTCATATGATGGTGCTATACTACATTGGTGACAGTAAATAAAATTGTGAAAACATTCATTTTTAATTAAATTTCTTGATTTACAAAAAATTGCGACAAAAAATTGCAACTTTCAAAAACTCGCCATGCCTCTTATTAAAGTGGAAGTAAACTTCCATCACTAAATTTTACCTCTAGGTAAGCCTATAATAAGGCTTACCTATAGATAGTGTAAATATCTCCTAAACAGACACCGTTTAGGAGATATTTACTGTACATGCATCCAGTGACAAGTGGCGCATGCGCTCTGAAGGAATGTCCGTTCCATGCCATTCCTTCAGATCCCTGTGCAGTGAACGGCGGCTCCCACGTGCATGTGCGGGAGTGACTTCATCGCGGCTTCAGGCAGTCACCGAGCTGGAGTCAGCAAACCCAGAAGCAAGACAGGTGAAGATGGGAGCGCCTGCAGCTCTGACATCTTGGCACTGGAAGAGCTTTGTTTTAAGGTAAGTTTATTATAATGTACTAGTATGCAATGCATACTAGCAAATTATGATATTACCTTGCAGAGTAAGAAAAAAAACTGCTTTAAATACCTTGGACTGTCTTCTTTCCAAGAAGGGCAGCCCCAGGTATCCCCACGGATCAGCAAATGCTGCGTGCTTTTGCGCTGCACCAAATCACATAAGAGACTGGGTGCAGCGCAATTTGATAAAAAAAAAAAAAAATTGGGGACTTCTTTCCCCACATTTATATAGATACAGCAGTCTATTCAAATGAATGGGATGATGTACCTGCGATGTGCGCACACAAATGCACTGCATGTAAGTGACCCTAAGGTAATGAAAACTCGCAGAGTGAAGTGCTATAGAATGTGATTGACTCCATAGGAGATAAAAGCTCAGTCTTACATAGGAAACATTTATTACACTGATAAGGGCGCTTAGAGGAATTTGATTCAAAACCCTGTTTTACAGCTAAAAAGGCCTTGTCTGTTTATGAAAAATTATTATTTTCAGTTAGGAATACATGTCTGCCTTATTCTAAAGTGGGGGGGGGGGGGGGGGGCTCTTCTTTTGAGCCTGCAGTCATTTCTGTAATTAGTCACTGCTTTATTCTTCTGAAATATACTGCTATAGCTGCATTTTGTCGAGCTAAACACTTCTCCACCCCTCTCAATTCATGAAATATGACTCTAATCTTATGAGCAGATAAGACAATTTTGAATCAGTCACGCTGTTCCGTTTCTTTGTCATTTTAAGAACCATACAGGAACTCCTGCTCTTAGCCTGATGTGAAGAGTGATAGGAGGTTGTTTTACAATAGTTAAAAATGGCATAGAGAAACTTCCTTAAAGTGTATCTCTAGGCAATACTTTTTTTTTTTTTGGATTGTGGGTAAGGGTTAGACCCTTTGTCAAGTTTTAATTGCTGTCTGTGTCATTCAACCTTCTATTTGCACTGGTTTACCATTGTCACCAAGAAAATGAGAGGTACTATAAAAGTTTAGAGCTGTCCCTGGAATAAGCTCAAATCTTCCAATACTTGTTCCAGAGAAAACGGTTCAAGAGGAAACGTCCTCTCACTTTGGGAGATTTCCTCTAACTTCCTCTTGTGTCTCTGTAACAGGAAGTGTAGGAAAATGTCCCTAATGTTACACAGACATAAAAAAAAAAAAAATAAACTAGAAGGGGCTTAATGCCTTCCCTTTTGACTATGGATTCACTTTAAATTGTGCGTGTATGGTGTGAAAAATCGGCGCTAATTCAAATCATAAATAAATGTGATACACTCTGTGACAATAATGATGTCCACCACTGTGGATAGTGCTCTATATGATAAAACCTGATGCAAAAATGTCGAAGTAAAATCAATCCTCAATGTAAAACTGTAAAAGCGAGCCTATACACAAAAGATCTTCAGTGGATGACTCTGAAAAGACTGTGCATAAATAAAGTCCTCAAAAAAATATATATATATAATGCAATCACAAAATCAATGCAATAGATGAAAAAGGGTGATGATCAATGTAATCGTTGATGACCGATATGTGATGAAAAAATTCCTGAAAATATTTCATAAAACAATTCATAAAAAAAGTTGTGTATAAAAATATAAGTGTCTGAGAAAATCCCACAGTGTCCAATATACAATCAAAGATGAATGAAATAAATTTTCAAAGGATCAAGCAATCGTAAAATATAACATCAATAATCTGGATATCGATCCAATCTCCAACAAACAGGTGTGTAGTGGCCGCTTACCTCCCATACACACTATCTGCACATGTGTGTAATCCAAACAAGCCGATTGCTTTCCTTTGAACTGGGCTTCCGACCTCTCTCCTCTCTTGCAGGCATGTAATCACTGATCTTCACAGTACATCGATCTCCCAATCCAGTAACGATCTTCAGCTGCACAATATGCTCACTCCAAGCCGTTCCGCCTCATAGGATATAAAATGAGACGCTCATGGTGCAGTAACTTCAAAACCAGTTTAATTACAATAAAAGATACACTTACAATCAAATAGCAACAAACGAGCAAAAGCAATACACTGTAGAACCTCCGGCTACGGCCGTAAACACGGAGGTGACGTCACAGCAGACCGCTGTTCTGTCAGCAATGAACGCAGGGCTTCTGTGTTCCTCCTATTTAGGAATACAGGTCTCTGCGTTTATTCCATAAGCCCATCCCCCACACACTTAGAAGGCACCCCCTAGGGACACATTTAACCCTTTGATCTCCCCTGGTGTTAACCCCTTTAGTGTCATTAGTACAGTAACAGTGCGTATTTTTAGCACTGATTACTGAAGTAATGTCACTGTTCCACCCAAAAGTGTAAAAAAATGTCAGTTAGGTATCCAATCTGTCCACCGCAATGTCACAGTCCTGATAAAAATTGCTGATCACCACCATTACTAGTAAAAAAATAAAAAAATAAAAATGACATAAATCTTTCCTCTAGTTTGTAGACGCGATAACGTTTGCGCAAACAAATCAATATACTCTTATTGGTATTTTTTTTCCAACAATATGTAGCAGAATACATATTGGTCTAAAATTATGAAAAAATTTGATTTTTTAATTTTTTTTTATTGGGAATGTATTATAGTAGAATGTGAAAAATATTGTTTTTTTTCCAGAATTGTCACTCTTTTTTTGTTAATAGGGCAAAAAATAAAAATTGCAGAGGTGATCAAATACCACCAAAAGAAAGCTCTATTTGTGGGAAAAAAGGATATCAATTTATTTGGGTACAGCATCGCACGACAGTGCAATTGTCACTTAAAATAATGCAGCGCCGAATCGAAAAAAATGGCCTGGTCATTAAGGGGGAAAACCTTCCGGTCCAGAAGTGGTTAACCACCTAGGGGTAAATTTGTGGTAGTGACAAGACATTTTACTATATTGAAAATATCAGAAGCACATCTTCAGTACTGTTACAATCCTTAATACCTGTTTTTTGCCTAAAGTAGATTTCTAATAATATAAGATATGTTTGTTTTATTTACAGAAAATTTGTGTCGAATGTTTAAGGGTTATACAATGTTTTGAAATATATACAAAAAGTCTTAGACCCCAGAGTTCACATATACAGTATCTCACAAAAGTGAGTACACCCCTCACATTTTTGTAAATATTTTATTATATCTTTTCATGTGACAACACTAAAGAAATTACACTTTGCTACAATGTAGTGAGTGTACAGCTTGTATAGCAGTGTAAATTTGCTGTTCCCTCAAAACAACTCAACACACAGCCATTAATGTCTAAACCACTGGCAACAAAAGTGAGTACTCCACTAAGCGAAAATGTCCAAATTGGGCCCAATTAGCCAATTTTCCCTCCCTGGTGTCATGTGACTCGTTTGTGTTACAATGTCTCAAGTGTGAATGGGGAGCAGATGTGTTAAATTTGGTGTAATCGCTCTCACTCTCTCATACTGGTCAGTGGAAGTTCAGCATGGCACCTCATGGCAAGGAACTCTCTGAGAATCTGAAAAAAAGAATTGTTGCTCTACATAAAGATGGCCTAGGCTATAAGAAAATTGACAAGATCCTGAAACTGAGCTGCAGCACGGTGGCCAAGACCATACAGCGGTTTAACAGGACAGGTTCCACTCAGAACAGGCCTCGCCATGGTCGACCAAAGAGGTTGCGTGCACGCGCTCAGCGTCATATCCAGAGGTTGTCTTTGGGAAATAGACGTATGAGTGCTGCCAGCATTGCTGCAGAGGTTGAAGGGGTGGGGGGGTCAGCCTGTCAGTGCTCAGACCATGCGCCGCACACTGCATCAAATTGGTCTGCATGGCTGTCATCCCAGAAGGAAGCCTCTTCTAAAGATGATGCACAAGAAAGCCCGCAAACAGTTTGCTGAAGACAAGCAGACTTGTTGCTTGATGTGGATTACTGGAACCATGTCCTGTGGTCTGATGAGATCAAGATAAACTTATTTGGCTCAGATGGTGTCAAGCGTGTGTGGCGGCAACCAGGTGAGGAGTACAAAGACAAGTGTGTCTTGCCTACAGTCAAGCATAGTGGTGGGAATGTCATGTTCTGGGGCATCATGAGTGCTGCCGGCATTGGGGGAGCTGCAGTTCATTGAGGGAACCATGAATGCCAACATGTACTGTGACATACTGAAGCAGAGCATGATCCCCTCCCTTCTGAGTCTGGGCCACAGGGCAGTATTCCGACATGATATTGACCCCAAACACACCTCCAACGTGACCACTACCTTGCTTAAGAAGCTGAGGGTAAAGGTGATGGACTGACCAAGCATTTCTCTAGACCTAAACCCTATTGAGCATCTGCGGGGCATCCTCAAATGGAAGGAGGAGGAGTGCAAGGTCTCTAACATCCACCAGCTATGTGATGCCGTCATGGAGCAGTAGAAGAGGACTCCAGTGGCAACCTGTGAAGCTCTGGTGAACTCCATGCCCAAGAGGGTTAAGGCAGTGCTGGAAAATATTGGTGGCCACACACAATATTGACACTTTGGGCCCAATTTGGACATTTTGACTTAGGGGAGTACTCACGTTTGTTGCCAGTGGTTTAGACACTAATGGCTGTGTGTTGAGTTATTTTGAAGGGACAGCAAATTTACACTGTTATACAAGCTGTACACTCACTACTTTACATTGTAGCAAAGTGTAATTTCTTCAGTGTTGTCACATGAAAAGATATAATAAAATATTTACAAAAAATGTAAGGGGTGTACTCACTTTTATGAGATACTGTATTGATCTTTATTGCGGGGTCTCGGCAGCTGCTAGGATTTAGAAGAGATAGATCCATGTGGAAAAAAGAGAAGTCAAGATTGGCTAACTGAATATTTTATTCGTTGTCGATCAATGTCAGTGGTTTATTGATGCAAGTTTCCTTACACCATGTTATGGGATTGCTGTGTTTTGAATAAGTACTCTAAGAAAACGCGCTTTATAATAATTGGTTGCACTGGTTACACCTACATCCATACTTGGAAAAAATGTAAACCCTGCTTACTATAGTTTACAAAGATAAAGAGCAAATATGAAAATAGTGTCTTGGAATGTGAAGGGTTTGAGATCTCCTTCAAAAAGAATGAAAGTTTTATGACATCTTAAAAGACTACATGCTGACATAGCTTTACTTTAGAAGACACAACTTACAGATGATGACATCAAACCCATGCGTAAGCTATGGGTAGTGGAGGCAAAACGATCCTCTGCAATGTACCGTAAGGCTTGAGTAATAACTTTACTCCATAAAAATCTATCCTATAATATAACTGCAGTTATATAGAAAAAGACCAATTAGGTCGTAAACTAAGTATTCACTTAAAAGTTGGCACACGTAGCATGGCCATCACTAATATTTTTGCACAAAATACATCTAGGAAATCATTCTATTACGATCTCACTCGGGTTCTGAAAGCTCCTTAAAATCACCACATAATTGGAGGAGATTCCAATGCGACCACAAATCTAGAGGAAGATAGATCACACTCCTGGACCTAATAATACTAATGCCTCCTACAGTTCCATTACCCCCTTACACCAAACCATGTCTCTTCTTAAAACGACAGACATTTGGCGGCTAACAAATCTCTTGGCTAGAAAGTATACTTTTTACTCCTCTCCTCATAACTCCTTCTCAAGGATAGATTATTTTTCTGCTCAGCATCCCCAGTGCCATTTGTCAAAGAGACCAATATAGATGACATATTAATATCAGACCACAGTCCAATAATCCAACTCTAACAGACATACAAATTCAAGGAAATTTAAGATTGTGGAGGTTCCTCTTTTTTAGCAAAAAATTAGGATTTCTAGTGCCACTTAAACGCTTAGAATGACTTCAAACTAACTAACTGTGACCACACATTAACCCCTAACCTATACTGGGGAGACAGCTAAAGCCTTTCTCAGTGGACAGATAAAAGGTTTATGTTTCACAGTTTAAAAAACACTCAGCTGAAAACTATGGTTAAGCTAGTGTTGCCCTAAGGAGAGCACAAATTAATTTAACTCAACAAACACAAACACTAGAGAATAAAAAAGCCTGGCATGAAACAAAAAGACTATTTGATCTATAGGCTGACCAACAAGGACATATTATATCATAATTTGCCTCATTAAAATTTCATAAATATGGCAACTAATCAGGAAAATGACTAGGTAAACTCAGTAAAGGCCCTTTACTACCTACCCACATATCGGCTTTAAAAAATCCCGAAGGAACCATAGCTAACACCCCAAGCGGAATAATTAATTTACTATCAGATTTCTATAAAGATTTATATTTGGCAGAACCCTTAGATAGTGTAACTGCCACCTTACTTGACGATCAAATTAAATTACCCAAACTGACATTTTCACATTTAAAAATGCACCCATTACTATTGAGGAAGACCAACATACGATTAAAAATCCGGCTACAATAAATCCAATAGTCTGGATGGGTATTCCTCCGAATTTTTTAAAATAACACAAGACTGATGTAGCACCCTCCTAGGTAGGTGCTAGGAAGAAGCATATGGGTGGCCCTGTCTGCATATCAGGAGGGCTTGATGATTTAGTTAGGCTGTCATGTGCTTCCAAGGGTGTCTGTTGAGTCTGGGGAGTCTCCCCACTGTGTCCAATGAGGTCTCTTATTGGACAGTGGAGGAAACCTGACCAATAGCACTCCAGGGCTTGTATCCATCTCAGAGGGCAGAATCTGCTGCAAAGCATCCTGAGATAGGGTATAAGTATGAGGGGAGCACATGAAGCAGTGTCTTTGGTGGGAAGCAGAGTCCCAGGAGGAGGGTGACGGCTGTCTCTCCTCCTGTCAGCGCAAGTGAGAGTGTCCTGGGCAGTCGGCCTAGAGGACGAAGGTTGAGATGAGCTGCAGAGGAGGGATCTATAGTGCCGTGGACCGAGGGGAGCTGCTGGGCAGAAGTTTCGGAGAAAACAGTATTGTGAGTACTTGAGACTGCCCAGGGGTCTGCCTAGGAAAGGGGACCACTCCAGAAGGTCAAGGGGGATCCAGGAGCCAGCTAACCTGTGGAGAAGGTGTAGAGAAAGGGGGTGCCAGTGTTTTAAGCCCTGAAGATAAGTGAGAGAAAGAGGCTGCCAGGTGGGCCCTGAAGTGTTTTGCAGCGCAGCAGCAGCACAAGTAGCTACCTCAGCAAGGAGTGCTTAAGGGAGCTAAAGAAAGGACTTCTTTATGTGAGAGAGCAATCCAAGGTCAATTTGGAGTTAACAGGCAGCAAGCCAGCATTAACTAGTGTCAACTGGCATCTAGCCAGCGTCAAGTCAGCGTCAAGAAGTGTTTTCAGTTATCCCTAGCAAATTGTGTGTAGTTGAGCCAAAGGAGTATCCAACTCATTCCCTTCTCCCATCCAAGTTCTAACTAAATACAAAAAACCCAAAGTTACTGGACTGGTCATCGTCTTAGCGCTCACACTTGGAGGAACATGCACAGGGGTACTTTTGTTGCACCCGGTAGCCCAGGGGTACCCATATCCAGCAAAACGGCTGGGAATCCTGCTACACTACATTTCCAATACCCCTACAAAAACCTACACAAACGTGTGAGAGAGGACCATTTTTACCCACAGGTCTTAAGGCATATATAAAATTAATAGCAAAAAAGGATAAAGACCCTACTTTGGCAGGCTCTTAGGTCCATTTCACTTATAAACCTAGACATCAACATACTTTCAAAAATAGTGGCCTTTCCGCCTAGCAGAAATAATATGGCAAATCCCTTCAAGATGAAGATACAGCTATTAGATGCTGAAAAACGTCAGTCTAAAATGGCTCTTTATGGTGATGAGCAAGATGGGTTTTACAGGCTCTATATTACATTTTATTAACATTATGTATTCCTCCCCCACAGCTCGAATAATTACTTCAGGATTTATGTCAGTTACTATGTCAATTATCTAAGGGAACTCGCCAAGGCTGTCTTTTGTCCCCATTACTGTTTAACTTAGCAATTGAGCCCTTGTCTACATTCATAAATGACTCTCCCATCTTGTCAGGCATCAAAATAGGTGAGTTAACACTTTAATTAGCATTATTCACAGATGACAATTTAATTTTCACCTCAAATCTAATAAGGAATATGCCAATACTACAAAATATTTTTAAATTCCTGTAAGGGCTGCACAGGGTTCAAAATACATTTTTCCAAAAGTGAAATTTTGCTGTTAAATACATCAAACCGAAAGTGTGGGCCTCTGCTTCCCTCTACTCAATATACCACATACCTAGGGATACAAATAGGAAGGGAGCCGTCATCACTATATTTTTTGAATTACCCACCACTTATTTCTAAAATTGGATCAGAGTTGGAAGCATGGATGAGTCTTCCAATCGCACTTTTTGGGAGGTCTCATATTTTTAAAATGGTCTTCTTGGCTAGACCTTTATTTCTAATGCAGACAATCCCACTTTTACTGAAACATACAGACATCAAAACAATAACTAAAGTCATAACATCCTTTTTATGGCGATGAAAAAAAAAAAAACATGCATCTCTATTTCCAAGCTATACCTCCCAAAGAGTGAAGGAGGACTAGGTCTTCCTAACATTAGGATTTATAATCGAGCATGTCTTTTGAGGATTGGTATAGATTGGATATTAGAAAAATCTAACTACTCAAATAAGACACTAGAGGCAGCAATTGTGTCTTCTCTTACAGCTATACTGCATTGCAACCCTAAAACTACCGGATAAGCTACAAAACAATCTACTTTTACGGGATACCCTTGTTGCATGGCATACAATTTGGAGATCTCTAAAACTGCCATTGATTCATGGTCTTCACTATGTTTATAGATGGCTCACAGAACTATATTAAAATTCTAGACATCACCTTTTGCTCCCAAATTAATTATGGTGAAAAATGAACTGAAATCCTTGCTGTATATTGAAAAAATGGACACAATAACACAAGCTACTAACTCTACAAAATTTTGCTTTACTAATGGCAAAGATTTATGGAACACTCATTTTCAAACTCGGAAATATCGCAACTGATGACACAATTTCTTTATACTGAATGATACATTAAAGCAAATATGAATAATTCTCTAGGCAGACTAAAAAACCAAGTGTTTCCTAATTTTTCCTCTACCAAGTGTCTGCGGCAATTCTAAGGATCTTCAATATAGTTAACCACAATACTACAGACGAGCAACTGTTACTATTACTTTATATTAATACTAATAAAAAGGATTTTACTTTATTTTATTTCTGCTTTCTTTCTTAGTTCTTTTTTCCCCCCCATATTTCATAGTAGATCTTCTATACAGATTATTTGATTATATTGTCTTTTAAATGCAAATTACTCATACATGCTTGCACTATAAATATAATTGTTATATATTTACATATATGTTAACCACTTTACCATTGGAGGATTTTCCTGCTTTACGTCCAGGCCACTTTTTGCAACTTGGCACTGCGCGACTTTAACTGAAAATTGCGCGGTCATGCAACCCTGTACCCAAACGAAATTTACATCCTTTTTTTCCCACAAACAGAGCTTTCTTTTGGTGGTATTTGATCACCTCTGGGCTTTTAATTTTTTGCAATATTAATAAAAAAAGAGCGAAACTTTTGCGAAAAAATTGACATTTTCTACTTTGACAGTTAAAAAATATCCAATATATTCAATTTTTGTCATTTATTTAGGTCAAAATGTATTTAGCTACATGTCTTTGACAAAAAAATCCTCAATGAGCGTTTTTTTAACCGCTTTAAGACTGGAAGATTTTACCCCATTCCTGACCTGGCTATATTTTGCGATTCGGCACTGCGTTATTACCGGACAATTGCGTAGTCATGCGACGCTGTACCCAAAATAAATTGATGTCCTTTTTTTCCCCACAAATAGAGCTTTCTTTTGGTGGTATTTGATCACCTGTGCGATTTTTTATTTTTGAAAAAAGAGCGACACTTTTGAAAAAAAAAAACAATATTTTTTACATTCTGATATATAACATTCTCCCAAAAAAATTAAAAAATCTAAATTTTTTAACATTTTAGGCCAATTTTGTTTCCTGCTACATATTTTTGGTAAAAAAAATCACAATAAGCGAATTTTGATTAGTTTTCACAAAAGTTATTGCGTTTACTAACTATGGAAAAGATTTGTCATTTTTATCTTTATTTTTTTTACTAGTAATGGCGGCAATCTGCAATTTTTTTTTTTTTTTTTGCGGGACTGCGACATTGCGACGGACAGATCGGACCCCTAACTGACATTTTTGACACTTTGGGGGGTACCAGTGACATTACTATAGTAATCAGTGCTATAAATATGCACTGTTACTGTAATAATGAGACTGGCAGGGAAGGGGTTAACTTTATTGGTGATCAAGGGGATAAATGTATGCCTCATGCTTACTGACGTGTGTGTGTGTGGGGGGGGGGATTGTGTGACACAGACACAGATCGCAGGTTCAGCTATGCTGAATCCTGTAATCTGTGACTGTCTGTCACATAGAAGATCCGCCCACTTTGTTTACACAAGTGGGCGGATTTCCACACTGGATCACCGACGATCGGGGAAGAGCAGCGGTGATCACCGCCTCTCCTCCCCTGGCCCGACTCCCGCTGTGTCTGACGTAGGTCTATGTCGCTGGATGATAACGAGCCACTTTGCCGCAGTACACTCAACGTGAGCGGTCAGAAAGTGGTTAATGTGATTAAAAATGCACAATATTAGGTAGAAAGACATAATATCAATGCAGTAAAAGGAAACTTTGGTAGTGGGTTAGATACAAGCTTTGTAAATCTACCCCATTTTGTTTCTGTTTGAGGCTTGTAAAATGCAAACTTTAAATAAAAATATTTGGAAAAAAAAAATGATGCAGACATATTGATTTTAGAAAGTGACCTGCTTTACTCACATGAACACTTTTATGTGTCTATCTTTAAACATTGATTAGACAGTTGTAAAGATTATATAAAACCAAAACTTTTTGTTAGTTTTGGAAACATGCACAGAAAGTGGGTTTTCCACATTGCGTTCGGGTGTGAACGAGCCTTTATAGGGTGCCATTAATGGCGAGGCATCACAATCAATATCCAGCTCTAATTGCCACCTGAGCTAAGTTGGCAACCCTCACACTTGTATAAAGTACTCGAAACCCATACTTGAGTAAAAGTACAAGTGCTCGATCAAAAAGTGACTTGAGTAGAAGTACTAAAGTATTCAACATTTTTTGTACTTAAGTATTGCAAGTAGTTTTTTTTTTAAATTTTGCTACTCAAGTACTGAAAGTAAAAGTACCAGTAGTTTTTTTAAAAAAAATTGCTACTCAAGTACTGAAAGTAAAAGTACAAGTACTGTGTTATGTAGTTATTAAAGAAAGAAGTCAAAAGTTTGCACATCATATTGTTGTTTATTATTTCAAATGATTATCCTAAAGGACAATCACAATTCCTTTGGCTGTAACTTTTTGTAAACAAAAACAGATAAAGTATGTCCCTCCCTTTCCCCTTTAAAGCATCCATCCTTCTCTTCCCTGCATGTTTTTTTTCTCCACAGCTTATTGGTGCACAAAATCATATATAAACCAATGTGATATACAACAATATATTCCAATAATGAAATAAAGGAAGAGTGTATAAAATCAAAGTCAATAATAAGTCAATATATATATAATGCCATAATACCATATATATGTGACAAAACAAGATGAATATATTTTCAAAGGTGCAGGAATCAAACGGGTGCTATTCCAAATAATAGGTGCAGACTCCCACCACCTTGTGGATTTCCCCTTACCCGGCGGATGAAGCTAAGTGCAAAATAATATCCAAATAGACTCTTCCAGTGAAACAAAACTGCAAAACCTGCCTCTTACCAGAAAAAAGGTCTATGTACGCTTGTGACTCTCCTTGGTTGGGGGAGGTTCTCTTTCCCCTTAATAGCAGATATGTAGACCATTTTATTTATACATACAGTAGCATTTATTTTCGTATGCGCTGATACACATGACATTATACACATTTTTTTGAACTTTATGAAACCTGCCATCTACTGTTCTGGCAGTGGTAATTTTTATAATTGTAACGAGTAACTATGCAGCACAAAAAAAAAAATATCAGAGTAGAAGTATTGAAATCATCGAAAAAATGTAGTGAAGTAAAAGTGGAAGTAGGAGAAAAAAATTCTACTCTAGGAAAGTACAGATACCGCCTTTTGGTACTTAAGTACAGTAGTGAAGTAGTTCTACTTAGTTACTATACATCTCTGGCAACCCTTCACATACACTGTTACGATACATATCAGCATTAATGCATGTCTTACACCTTGGAAAAATACTATTTTCTGTATATATTGAGTTTTTAACAGCCTAAAGTATATAATTAGATCAATCACACTTTTTCTTATATATTTTAGAGAAGTTAAAATAAAGACTGGTGAATGGTTCTTCGATGAAAGAGAAAAGAAATTTCCATGTGCAGGTAAAGGTTATATTCGTGTGGGAGACTGCTGGTAGAGCTACAAAATGACCCTAAAAATAACTTTATTTTATGTTTCTGTCTGTATCACTCTAGCAGTTTGTGTTCTGTTATTCTGCAGAATACCCTATTGAGTCATAAAGCCAAAAAAGTTTGTGTTTAAAAGGAAATGGTTGTGACAGGAAAAGGCAGTAGAGTGTTAACCACACGGTCAATTTTCTATAATAGACATAGCTGGATGCATCTTATTTTCTTTATTGTACTCCCAATACAATTAAGTCATGTGACAGAATGTGTTCTCACTGCCCATATTGCACCTGTTGTGGGTAGTAGATCCGTAAAGCATATCTTAACCCAAAAACAAACAATTAATTTGCTGCAGCTTAACAGTCCTTAAATGTGGTGGCTGAAATATCTATTACAAATTGTGGTGGCTGCAATAGTTTATTTTTTTTATTTATTTTTTATTTTTTCCTTTATTTTCCCTTGGGGATCCTGCATGTAAGTCTTTTTTATTTTTTCATCTTTCTTTAACAGACCAACCTGTATAACAAAAGCGGCAGTTGGAGAGTTGAGACAAACCATTTAAAGCTGATCTCCATGTTTAATGTCCCTTTTAAATATTTAATTTGGGTCAAACTGGCTCAAATTAACTATTTACTGTACTAGCAAGTGCACTTGCTGGGTGAGCTCTTCTAACTGCATGTAGCTTCAGCTACATGCATTATACAATGGTTTGTTTTGCCAGTGAGTTGGGAACTTCCCTCTTATTCCTGGAACAAAATAGAGCCAGATTGTGCGCCGCTCATCCATTCAGGGGAAGCTTTGTATTCTATGAATGAATACAAAGCTTCCTCTCAATGGCTGGGACAGAGATTGTGACCTTATAAGATGGCATCTCTGCCTCTGCCAATCAGAAGAATCTTTGTATTCATTCATAGAATGAGATAGATAGCTGAGAGGTGCTCAGTCCTACTCTATTGTGTTTAAGGAGTGGGGTGGATAGTTCCTATCCCACTGCCAGAACAAAAGGCTGAAGCTTGAATACAGTTAATACTGTGTGCCCAGCAGGTGCACCTGTTAATGCAGTAAAAGTGCACTAAACTATTTAAGGGGACATAAAGGCCGGTCATATACGGTTCGAATCTTCAACAGGAACCGGTTGAGATTTAAACAATTAATGGGCAGACAGAATGTACCAGAACGTATCAATGCAACTTGGGTACAACCAGCCTGCCGGATTCTCTTTGATTAACACTAGTGGATGCTATAGCCACTAGCGATAATCACTGTCTTCTGCCAGCGGGGACAACTTCCCCCGGTCCCTCGCTGGGAGTAGATAATTGCTCGGCAGGAAGACAGTGTTGACATGGGAATTGTGCGGTAAACTATACCACTAAGTGCAGGTAGTTGAAATTTGGCCAAAGGAGCTGGCCAGGAACAGCTTAAAGCATAAAGCAGATGGGAAGATTTGAGAGGAGATTACCCCCTCCACCTACGAAATACAGGAGTATCATAACAGTAAGGAGAAAAACTTAAATTGGATGATGTTTTGGTACAGGCATACATTGGCCTACTTCTCGATAAACTGGTTTGTTCAAATAGTATTGAAATCGTATCTCCAGAAAGCTTTGTAGATTACATTCATGATTCAACCCATTAGGGATTAAAGAGCCCAATCTATATATCAATATAGAATAATGTCAAAGTCACCTCTTCTGGTTGGTAGATTTAATACATAGATACCTTTAACCCCTTAGGATCACCCTGATGCAAAATGCACCGCCAGGGGTCGCTCTTTATCTTTCTTCTTAATACTGGCAATATGTTTGCCAATTCTGATGCAGTGTTGTATATTTGTTTTCCCAACATAAATTTTATTGCAGGGACAAATCAGCTTATAAGCTAAGGTACAGAGGAGAGATAGCCGCTCAAGTGATGACAATCCAGCAATCAGGGGTCGGGTGCACGTCAGATTCGCAATCCCAGCAGCATATAATCACAAAAGAAGAAAGAGCACGCTCCAGCATGAAAGAATCAATTGATTTATTCGCAGTTCCATAAAACAGACATAGAACATCACGGACAGGAACCAAAGTAGTTGGCGCGTTTCACTAATCACATTTGCTTAATCATAACTAAGTTATGATTAAGCGAATGTGATTTGTTAAACGCGTCAACTATTTTAGCTTATATGCTACCCTAGTTGTAGAGCAGTTAACTGGTTCATTTTAAATGTTATAAGCCCCTCAAAGCTGGTAAACACATCAGTTTTCAAGACTAATTTACAAATCTGGCAGTGCCCACAGGTGTGCATTTCACAAATAGGGGTAAGATCAGTCAACCAATTTTTTTTAGGGTGTTCTCTGATACTCTGAGTGGACCAGGGAATCATTAGGATTATGTGCTGTAATTAGTGGTCATGGTCCCACTATATCCGCTATCAGTGGAGACACCGTTAAGACATGCCAATGCTTCTCCAGGATGTTTTTAATTTGATACAATTGTGAACCATATCTTGTGATAATTCTAGGGTATTCCCCCTGTTTACGGTTAATCCTATTTCTGGATTTACCAAGCAATGTTTCCTATTCACATTATTCTCTTCTCTTTCTCGCTCTCCTTATGTTTCGATTGTGAGTTACCTCTCTCCCAAAATCATTTGTACATACAGTATGCCTAATGGACGGTCAGATGCTGGTGCCGAGTGAATGTGAGTGAAGGGGCAATGTTTGAAACGGGAGATGTCTGTATGCAGAAGGTGGTGAGCAATTCCCCCAGCTTTATCTTCCCCAGAGTTACCCCCACTTGGTTCAATTGGAGTCTAGGACTTACCTACTCTGACTGCACCATTTAGCACCCTGACCACTGTGTTTCCACCACACATCTAGGAGCCCCAGTCTCCGACAGAAGACTATAAGGAATTGCTGTATAGCATACTGTTTAAGGCTACTGAACTTCTGCCCAGTGATAGTAACATAGAAGCCTCCTACACCTACCTGCTATTTAATCCGACACCCAGTCATACCTCCAATACTCTAATAATTGAGAGCTCTGAACCAGCACTAAATGTGATCTTAGAGATGAACTTGATCTTTTACTGTTATTTCAGATTAGGAATGATGCCACACTTACTGCAAGAATACCTCTGCTTGAGTCTGAGTGACTGTGTGTATGAATGGTTGCATGCACAACTGCTACCCCCTTTAGACAACGATGCCTTTGATTTTAATATAGGTGTGGTGAAGGCCAATAAACTGTTGCTTTTTGTTTGCAATGTGGTATTTTTTCAATAAAGCTGTTTTTTACTTCAACCATAGTGTTCCACATATGTGACTTCCTTGGTAGACAGTAGTCCTCCTTATTTATTTATATGTACTACCAGTTAGTAGTGGACCAGCCTGCTAACACAGAAGGAAAAACTGCTAATGTTAGGTGAGCCCTCCTACCGATTACTGCTATAGAATGAGAATTGTACCTAAGTGGGAATGGCCTACTTTGTAAGACCATTGACTATTACAATTATGTGTGAGAGCAGAAGCTCAGTAGTGACACCACAATTAGTCCAAAAGCCAAACTGAACTGCATTTACTATAGACTTGTAGTAAATTTGGAGATCCGCTGCCTGCCAGCACTACCCAGATTTGTAAGTCAGTACAGCCTGCCAAAAAATACAAGCCTAATGGAAATGTTATGGAAGCCTTTTTATGGGAAAATAGACTGTAAGGAATTCTGAGAATTCAAGTGGTTATAAAGCCAAAAGGTTTTTCTTAGCTTAATTCATTCTATGCATTAAGGAAAAAACTTTCTGTCACAGAATCTTCCCACCCCCTTATATATACCTGCGCCCATGGGCGTCCGCAGGTAGGGGCAAGGGGGGGCAAAAATACCCCCCCCCCCCTGGAATCTCAAGTTCCCCTTTTAAGTGGTTGTTAAGCCATTTTATACCATCATGTCTGGTCTGTTTAATAATCCTGTATGCCCCTGTGTCTATGTTTTTTAAAAAATAAGCCGTTCTTTACCAGTTTTCAGAGGGCCTAGCACCGCTTACGTGACCCGCCAGCTCTCTCCTCTCCCCATCTGACAGCTGCCTGCAATGGTGGGGCCAAGGATTCCTCACTGATGTCATTCGGGAGGGGAGGGGGAGAGGAGGAGAGAGGCGGCGGGTCTCGTGAGCAGCGATCGACGCTCTGAAAACTTGTAAAGAATGGCTTATTTTTACAAAAGAGAGACACGGGCACACAGCATGACGGAGGCACGTAAACTGACCACAGTGTCAGGGCTCAGCCACCATGTTATAAAGTGGTCAGTTTACAGATGGAAGGACATAGCCAGGCAGGATCAGCCAGGTATTTTAGGGGATACGGGGGGGGGGGGGGTCAAATTACACAGCAAAGCACTGCAAAGCACTGTGCTGTATAACATGCTTTAAGGAATCAGGATCAATTTTTTCTTTTTTTTTTAGGTTAACAAATGCATTAAAAATAAATGCTGCTGTTTGCTCTTTAAAAATAAATACTCAAAATAAGTTTAGTGACATTGTTGAAAAGGGGCGGAGCATGGGTGACCTTAAAATGTTGCCCCCCCCCCTGAAAAAAGTTCTCCGGACGCCCATGCCTGCGCCCACTCTTGATCCATTGGCCCCTGCTGCTGTCAACCAAATTCTGTTTTGAGGGAGCGAGCCCGCATGAGTGCCCCCATATAAATCCTCTTTCTCATCAGAATCGTCATCAGAATGCGGGTAGGAGACCCCAGAGGAGGGGGATCAGGGCTACTCTGTGGAAAACCATTGCACAGGGCACGTAAGTATGACATGTTTGTTATCTTATTGAAAAAAAAAAAAGCATTACAATCATATTAAGAAGCATATAAAAGTACCTTGAACACATGCAACCTTATCAAAAGCTAGGTGTATTCATTTTTAAAAAATTTAACTTTTGGGAACAAATTGGTAGTGTTAATTTTTGTTAACTGTGAAACATGTGTATGTATATTTAGTTTTATAAATTTTATACACTTTCTTTTAAAGGAAAACATGAAACCGCAGGTGCTAAGCTTTTGAAATCCTACCAAAAATTGAAGTAAGTACCGATAATGACCTTCATTCATTTTGCTGTTCATATCAGCTGCAAATGTTTAAAGAGCAGCTTTGCTTTAATTCTGCACTTTATGCACGGTAGAGAATTCTTTACATTTTGACTATTTCTATAATATTTAAGGACCTGTAGCAGTGATGGCGAAACTTTCTGAGTGCCCAAACTGCAACACAAAACCAACCTGTTTATTTAAAAGTGCCAACACTGCAATTAAACCTGAGTACTAAGGTTTTAGT
Source organism: Pelophylax lessonae (assembly GCF_965119305.1). NCBI lineage: Eukaryota > Metazoa > Chordata > Amphibia > Anura > Ranidae > Pelophylax > Pelophylax lessonae. The sequence goes on from NC_138770.1 coordinate 448,246,922, forward strand.
TTAGAAAAAACAACCCAACTTGTAATATTGTATGATTATATGCCAGACTGAAATTCTTTGTGGCAAGCCTTACTTGGGGTCCTTTCCCTGCTTCTACATGTTTTGTATTAAAGTCAACCTGTACTAGGATGAGCAAGATAAACAAGAAAACTAAACTTGCTTTACACAGAAACAAAACCTAGACTAGTGTCTTGGGCTGCAAACACTGCATTAGGTAAAAGTTTGCATTTGGCATGCTTTTGCAATTAATTAATGTGATTTTTTTTCTGTTGTATCCATGCTGCTAATTTGTCAAACCTTGGCTCATACTTTGTTAGTTTGAGAGCAACACATACATTACAAATTAAAAATTATTTGGCAGAGAATTCCACACTTTAACCACTTAAGCCCCGGAGGATTTGGCTGCTCAAAGACCAGGGCCTATTTTGCGATTCGGCACTGCGTGAATTTAACGGACAATTGCGCGGTCGTGCAACGCTGTACCCAAATGAAATTGACTTCCTTTTTTCCCCACAAACAGAGCTTTCTTTTGGTGGTATTTGATCACCTGTGCGATTTTTACTTTTTGCGCTATAAACAGAAAAAGAGCGACAATTTTGAAAAAATAACTATTTTTCACATTTTTTTTATATGAAAAAATGGAAAAATCTAATTTTTTTTAACATTTTAGGCTAATTTGTTTTCTGCTACATATGTTTGGTAAAAAAAATCGCAATAAGCATATTTTGATTGGTTTGCGCAAAAGTGATTGCGTCTACTAACTACGGGAAAGATTTATGTCATTTTTATTGTTTTCTGTTTTTTTTACTAGTAATGGCGGCGATCTGCGATTTTTTTTTTTTTTTTGCAGGACTGCGACATTGGGGCAGACAGATCAGACCCTTGACTGACATTTTTGACACTTTTGGGGGTACCAGTGACATTACTACAGTAATCAGTGCTATAAATGTGCATTGTTACTGTAAAAATGACACTAGCAGGGAAGGGGTTAACTTTATTGGTGATCAGTGGGTTAAATGTATCCCTAGGGGTGTGATTCTTACTGTGGGGGGGCGTGGCTTGTGATGTAACTACAGAGACATACGATCCTACATAGCAGGATCGTATAGTCTCTGCAGTTACATCAGGGAGAATGACAGGCGGCTTTGTTTACATTAGCTGCCTGCATTTCTCCCTCTCCAGCGGGAGATCGCCAGTGACCGGCGGACATCGGAGCCGCCAGTCACTCGCGCTGGGATGTTAGTTAACAAGCGGGGGCGCGCCTCCGGCGGCACGTGCTCGCCCCCCTAGAGGCTCGTGGTTGAGCGACGTAGCCCTACGTCGTTTTGCCTGTAGGGGGCTGACTGCCGCAGTAAATAGTCGTGCGGCGGTCGGCAAGTGGTTAAGGATCTCATTTTCCGAACTACCAACTGTGCTGTTCTTTGTCATCCCTTCACACTCGATCTTCTCAAGTGTTGCACACACGTCATAGAATTTATTTTTCCAGATAGAGCTTCCTTGAATTTCCAATAGCTCAATTTCCAGATGTCCTAAATTTAACCAGCGTAAGCAGGAAAGATCAAGTTCTTCAAATTTGGCTTTATCTGGAGACGTAAGCAAAACACAGGGTTATCGCCATCCTATGAAACTGTAAAAATCTGTTACTAAATTTCTCCTTTGCAACTTCTACAATACAAACAAACAAAGAGCTGAGGGGGGGGGGGAGCACACCCTGGGCACACCCTGGGGAGCACACCCTGAACATGCATTTCTAAAGCTGGTGCAGCTATGAACCAAGCAACATGCATATTTACAGAGAACAGTGCACACATGCAAAATAAATGACTATCAAATATAAAGGCAATCAATGAATAAAAATGGGGATTTAGTCCCACCATATGGCCATATCGTGCTCAAGCCCACCACTACGTCAAAGTACCCCATTGTCAGTGGGTCCTACACTATCCATAAAAAGAAGGATGAATCCAGCCTCTCTAAACCATTGGAGATACTTACTACTTACTGGGAGAGATGTGCAACTGCACTATAAGGGACTCCTCCTATACAACTTCTACAATGCTTGAAAATTCCTTGTAGATTTCCTGATGGTTTGTAGGATCATCCGTAAATGTAGAATTTTCCAAATGCATTTTTAGATTTGGAAAAAATTTCCGCTGCCCACTTTCTAGGCCTCTAACCTGCAGTGTTTTCTCAAATGTTCTGATATCACAAAACATAATTTCTGCTGTTTTACCTAAACTTGTAAAATCTGTAAAAAGCATGAAGTTGGTAAGCCAGGTCAAATTGGTGAGCTGTGGATATTCCTGCCCCTTTTCATTCATAAACATCCTAATTTCATCCAAGCAGGCTACAAATCTCTCCAGGACTCGTCCTCTGCTCAGTCACTGGACATTATTGTACATAAGGCACACGGGCGGCACAGTGGTGTAGTGATTAGCACTTTCACCTAGCAGCAAAAGGGGTCGCTGGTTCAAATCCCAACCACCACACTACCTGCCTGGAGTTTGCATGTTCTCCCTGTGCCTGCGTGGGTTTCCTCCGGGTACTCCAGTTTCCTCCCACACTCCAAAGACATGTTGGTAGGTTAATTGGATCCTGTATAAAAAAAATTGGCCCTACTGTGTATGTATGAATACGAGTTAGGGACCTTAGATTGTAAGCTCCTTGAGGGCAGGGACTGATGTGAATGTACAATGTATATTGTGAGGGATTAGCTCGGTGATAGGCGTGGATGACCCCTTTGGGGGTGCGTTTTCACAGAGAGATAGCCGAGAAGTGGTTGCAAACAACACTTTGATTTATTCATGCAATTTACTTCACACAATTGCAAGCCTCAAAACAGCCAAAATAAAATAAAACAAAATAAATCCTTGCCACTGTGGGCGGCTACCTTCTCACACACTGGAACCTATCTAATGAAGCCTGTCCCCAACCTACTGTTGGGCAGACTTGGCTGGTCATACAGCAGACTCTCAATATTCCATGTTTTATCTCTTCACACAGCAAACAGTTCATTTAACATGTCCCTTTTCCTCTTCATATGGAACATGTCCCTTTGTCTCTTCACACTCTTCACATTGAACACAGTTCATTTGCTTGTCTCTCCACATAGCAAGCAGTGCATTTATTTCTTTCCACATAGAAATAGTTTCTCTTCTCACCTTGAGACGATCCAAGACCTCACTTCGAGTAGTCTTCACACTTGTTTACCCTCCTTAGCGCACATCACTTCAGGGGGTCTTCTCCCATGCTCACCAGCTTGTCGGGAGGCACTCATCTGTCTGTCCTTCTCTCCCAGCCCACAGGGCGACAGGAGGCAGCAGTCCTTCTCCCATGCCCACACGGCGTCGGGAGGCACACGTATGTCTGTCCTCCTCTCCCAGCCCACACGGCGACAGGAGGCAGCCATCCATAGACTTCCTTTGGACAAATTATAGAGGCCTTAACTTCCTCATTCCGAACAGCTGAAGGCCTTTCAACTTCCTTAGACAGTTCTGGCTACCTCTGCAGCCGACACCCTATAGTAATTAGTGAACTTTCTAAATCAGGTGGAAATGTATCTCCTGCCTGTGACTGCATTCCCAGATTTACCTGACTTCCTGTCACAATATGTAAAAGCGCTGCGTAAAATTTACAGCGCTATATAAGTACCTGAAATAATAAAAAATAATTTAAGTATTCTACTTTGCCTGAACCTCTTCAAGAAGTGTTTGAAACTTTTGAAAATTAAGAGCACGAGCCATGATGTAATTTACCATTTTTGTGACATCTTTGAGGATATCGTCTTATTTTTTGCTGCTTTCCCTGCCACAAAGAGCTTCTTGATGTATAATACAATGAAACTGAATGAAAGCCAATGGCTCCCGCTGCTGTCAATCACAGCTAGTAAGCCAATTTAGGAGACGGAGGGGACGGGGCCGAGCCGTGGTTCTGTCTGTGAAAGAACACACAGAGAAGCGGCTCGGCTCAGGTGCCCCCATAGCAAGCTGATTGCTGTGGGGCACCCGACAGGTTGGAGGAGCCAGGAGCACCGGCATGGGACCCAAGAAGAGGAGGATCTGGGCTGCTCTGTGCAAAACTACTACACAGAGCAGGTAAGTATAACATGTTTGTTATTTTAACCACTTGCCGACTGCCGCAAGTACATTTACTGTGGCGGTCAGCCCCTCCTGGGCAAAGTGACGTAGTACTACGTTGCTTGCCCAGGAGCCTGTAGGGGGCGAGCGCGCTCCCGCCCCTGCTCATTCACTGAGGTCCCCGCGCGAGTGACCGGCGGCTCGTATATCTGCTGGCCACTCGCAATCTCCCGCTGGAGAGGGAGAAAGGCAGGCGACTGATGTAGACACAGCCGCCTGTCATTCTCCCTGGTGTAACAGCAGAGATCATACGATCCTGCTATGTAGGATCATATGTCTCTGTGGTTACATCAAAAGCCACGCCCCTCTACAGTTAGAAGCACGCCCCTAGGGACACACTTAACCCCTTGATCTCTAATAAAGTTAACCCCTTCCCTGCCAGTGTCATTTTTACAGTAACAGTGCATATGTATAGCACTGATTACAGTAGTAATGTCACTGGTACTCCTCAAAAATGTTAGTCAGGGGTCCGATTTGTCTGCCGCAATGTTGCAGTCCCGCAAAAAAAAACGCAGATCGCCGCCATTACTAGTTAAAAAAAAAAACAATAAAAATGACATAAATCTTTCCCTTAGTTAGTAAACGCAATAAGTTTTGCGCAAACCAATCAAAATACACCCAGTGCGATTTTTTTTTTTACCAAAAATATGTAGCAGAAAACAAATTGGCCTAAAATGTTAAAAAATTTTGATTTTTACTTTTTTTGTTTGGAATTTCATATAAAAAAATGTGAAAAATATTGTTACTTTTTCAAAATTGACGCTCTTTTTTTGTTTATAGCGCAAAAAGTTAAAATCGCACAGGTGATCAAATACCACCAAAAGAAAGCTTTGTTTGTGGGAAAAAAAGGACCTCAATTTCATTTGGATACAGCGCTGCACGACCGCGCAATTGTCCGTCAAAGTCACACAGTGCTGAATCGCAAAATAGGCCCCGGTCTTTGAGCAGCCAAATCCTCTGGGGCTTAAGTGGTTAATGAAAAAACAACAATTAAAGATATGCAATTACTTTAGGGCTCCTGATTGCAAGATCTTTCAGGTTTAATGTAAATGTGGCAAATCAGATAGAGCTCATCTACTTCAGTGCTTCTCAATCCCACTCCTCAAGTACTGAGTCCCAACAAGCTATGTTTTGAAAATTCCTCTTAGATAAAAAAGCTGTCACAAATAACAAGCCACTGACATTGATGTAAAGCACCCATGCAAATACCCCATGACCTGATGGGGGCATTTGAGGATTGAGGTTGGAAACTACCGATGTATGTTGTTCTTACTGTAGCCTCTTGTCATTTTCTTTCCACTGAGCAGTATGGAAGTGGTGTAGATACAGGTCTTGCCTCAGAAAACCACGTTTACTCTTGGTTTTCCGTATCTATTTTGGTATAGCTTTCAGTCCGGTTTATATTTGTATGTATAACATGCTATAGCAAAACTTGTCTTTGGCCTTGAAGTTTGTCACTGTGCTTGTTAGTAATGATGATGAATACATGTTCAGTCATAGTCATGTTTAGTGATAATGTTTAAATTACTTTATAAAATGATCATAATATGCAATACTTGGACACATGGTTTAGTAATTCTCCTTCTATCCTAGTAAGATTTCTGTTGTACCCCCAACACCTCCTCCATTCTCTGAAGCACCTTCTGGAAGTAACATTGAGGTAACATAACAATATTTATTTTTTAAAACTTTGTTTTAAAAAAAACTAAAAGACCTGGTAAAGTGCATGTGACGCAAAGAGTGAATGTGCCGTAAATAAGCTTCTATTCGTTTTAGTACTCAAAGAGAGAAATTCTCCCATTTTTCCCCCTTTGCTTTAGTTTCATTTACAGAGAGGGAAACAAGTATTTGATTCCCTGCTGATTTTGTAGGCTTGCCCGCTGAAAAGAAACGATCAGTCTATAATTTTAATGGTAGGTTTATTTAATCAGTGAGAGACAAAATAACAACTTAAAAATCCAGAAGAACGCATTTCAAAAAAAGTTATAAATTTATTTGCATTTTATTGAGTGAAATAAGTAATTGACCCCTTCACAAAACATGACTTAGTACTTGGTAGTCATTAGGGTTTCGGTAACTCAAACCTTTAGCTCCCTCCACATATTTTCAATGGGATTAAGGTCTGGAGACTGGCTAGGCCACTTCAAGACCTTAATGTGCTTCTTCTTGAGCCACTCTTTGTTGCCTTGGCTGTGTGTTTTAGGTCATTGTCATGCTGGAATAAGGATATTTAACCCCCTAAGGAGTTTATATAGCGCTTGCTAGTTTACACTAATAAGAGTGAACAATTTCTTGTTCACACACCTGAGTGATCAGTGATATAATGAGGGAGTATTGCTATTCTCTAGAATTGATAATAGGTGTATTAAAGTGCAAAATAAGCTGAATAAGTGATGAATTTAAATGACTATAAAGCTGAATACAAAATTAAAAATTACTAACATATAAATATATAAAATGCAAACTTTTACTATATATAAAGTGCAAATTTGATAAGAAATTTTGTGCAGTGATAAGTATAGTCCCACAAAGTGATTTGTGAAAAAAAAGTCCTAGTATGATTTCTCCAACGTTCCAATTGCTGGCAACAACAGGCAAAAAACTTCAATCATAGGGGGTGCAAACTCACCGAATTTGATGGGTCCTGACTGCCATATGGCACCAAGCCCTTCCGAGCTTGTGGCTTGCAAAGCCTAAGATAACTGCAGGTGCACTGTAATCCTCCACTCCTATAATAGGGATCGATCCTCAAGGTCCAATGCAAGGGGGGGGAAAAGAAAGTGCTCCAATAGTGCGGTACCGTTAAAAATTATGATTTTATTACCAAAAAAGTAAAAACAAGTAACAAACACAGTACACGTCCGCTTTAGGTGTCTGCCTGGGAATGGGGAACGGCGACTGCCGGTTTTGCGTCCCACCAGGCTACCCGGAAGCGTGCGGCGTGCGTTCCACCTGACGCGCGTTTCGTCAGAGCGTGATGACGTCTTCAGAGGTCACCTATTGGAGCACTTTCTTTCCCCCCCCTTGCATTGGACCTTGAGGATCGATCCCTATTATAGGAGTGGAGGATTACAGTGCACCTGCAGTTATCTTAGGCTTTGCAAGCCACAAGCTCGGAAGGTCTTGGTGCCATATGGCAGTCAGGACCCATCAAATTCGGTGAGTTTGCACCCCTTATGATTGAAGTTTTTTGCCTGTTGTTACCAGCAATTGGAACTTTGGAGAAATCATACTAGGATTTTTTTCGCACAAATCACTTTGTGGGACTATACTTATCACTGCACAAAATTTCTGATCAAATTTGCACTTTATATATAGTAAAAGTTTGCATTTTATATATTTATATGTTAGTAATTTTTAATTTTGTATTCAGCTTTATAGTCATTTAAATTCATCACTTATTCAGCTTATTTTGCACTTTAATACACCTATTATTAATTCTAGGGAATAGCAATACTCCCTCATTATATCACTGATCACTCAGGTGTGTGAACAAGAAATTGTTCACTCTTATTAGTGTAAACTAGCAAGCGCTATATAAACTCCTTAGGGGGTTAAATATCCTTATATCCTTTCATTTATAGCAGCTGCTTTACAACGGTTTACACTAGACACTATATTATTTATTCAACTAATTATTTATTTATATATTTATTAAATTAAACCTAGTTCTTTCCAGAGGCGCGAGGTTATATACTATTTTTAGTATATATATCTTACTCTCATGCTGGAATACCCATCCATGACCCATTTTCAATGCCCTGGCTGAGGAAAGAAGGTTCTCACCCAAGATTTGACGGTACATGGTTTATCATCCCTTTGATGCGGTGAAGTTGTCCTATCCCCTTAGCAGAAAAACACTCCCAAAGCATAATGTTTCCACCTCCATGTTTGATGGTGGGGATGGTGTTCTTGGGGTCATAGCCAGCGTTCCTCCTCCTGCATACATGGTGAGTTAAGTTGATGCCAATGAGCTTGATTTTGATCTCATCTGACCACAACACTTTCACCAGTTCTACTCTGAATCAGTCAGATGTTCATTAGCAAACTTCAGATGGACTTGTACATATGCTTTCTTGAGCAGGGGGACCTTGCGGGCGCTGCAGGATTTCAATCCTTTACAGTGCCGTTTGTTACCATTTGTTTTTCTTGGTGGCTATGGTCCCAGCTACCTTGAGATCATTGACCAGATTCTCGCGTGTAGTTCTGGGCTAATTCCTCACTGTGCTCATGGTCATTGAAACTCCATGAGTTGAGATCTTGCACGAAGCCCCAGACCAAGGGAGATTGACAGTTATTTTGTGTTTCTTCCATTTGCGAATAATCACACCAACTGTTGTCACCCTCTCAGCAAGCTGCTTGGCGATGGTCTTGTAGCCCATTCCTTGTGTAGGTCTACAATCATGTCCCTGACATCCTTGGACAGTTCTTTGGTCTTGGCCGTGGTGGAGAGTTTGCAATCTGATTGATTTATTGCTTCTGTGGACAGGTGTCTTTAATCTGATTGCCACAGGGGACAGGTGTTTTTTATACAGGTAACAAGCTGAGGCAAGGAGCACTCCCTTTAAGAGAGTGTTCCAAATCTTAGCTTGTTACCTGTGTAGAAGACACCTGGAAGACAGAAATATTGCTGATTGATAGGGAATCAAATACTTATTTGTAAGATTCTGGTACCTCCGGTACCCTTAATCACCACTTTCTCTGTAATGCGTCCCACCTTTCTCTTCAGGTGGTACGCATATACCTTTAAGAACGATGATGTCACTGCTGAGCGCCGCAGAGCGGCTATTTCAACCGCCGGCGGTCTCACTCACATTGTTCGTTCAACCGCATGGTTGGTTCGATCAAGCCATGCCTGAAGCAGCCATACCTGATGTTACTCGCTCATGTATCTCGCTACCTGGACTTGTTTCACTCACTGATCTTGTATCTCGCTACCCGATCACTCTTGGAATACTGCTTCTACTTATGGCTATCTCACCCTGCTTTCCTGCCTTGTTATCCACATGCTTTCAAGCCTGTCTCTCGATCGGAACCTCCGGCTATTCCCTTTGCCTGGAGCAGACCGGAACCTCGCTACTGATCCCTGTATCTCGCTACCGGATCATTCCTTATCTACTGGACCTCTCTAAACTACTAACATTACAAGTGATAGGTACCCCGCAGGGGAACCCTCCATAACCTTATTGCACTATCTACCTATGCACATTAAGGACTGTTACTACCTATCCATACTATCCTATCATCTGCACTGTTACATAGATTGCTAGCTCTTGGGCCTACTACCATCTACCATCTGCACTGCTGCATAGATTGCTAGCTCTCCTGTCTACTACTATCTATCCTTGCACTGGGTTAGTCTATCCTGTATTTGTCATCTGCTGTCCTCACCACCTGTTAGCATACTCGTTACTAACCTATCTGCATTCCTAAATACCATCTTGAACTCTCCTATACAAACCTATCAAGTGATTACCATCCTTGTCACTGTTCACACCTGTCCCTTCAGCACATCACCTTCATACTATCATATACATCCTATCACTCCAGGAACATCTCATTGAGTGTGTATATATCTGTATGTTGAAGCTGACAGGCCCACGGTGATGAGTCCTGGAGAGTTGGATCTGGTATTCAACACATCTCTACATGACTACTGAGTGGAGATTTTGCAGCTGCAAATCCAGCCTATAATAAAAACGCAGGAGCGTTACAGATTGAACGAACCTTAAAAATGGATTCAGCAGAATTACCCACTCAAGTGACACAATTAACACAACAAGTAAAAGCGTTAATACTTGCTCTGACTGACGTACAAGAAAAGAATCAGACTCTGACACAGCAGGTAACCCAGCTCTCACGGCTTACTGCTGTTCAGCCTCCTTAACCTAAAATAAACCCTCCTCTAGTGTTTACAGGTGATCGGAAAAAATTTAGTGAATTCAAAAACGCATGTCAATTGCTTTTTTGTTAAAACCTCGTACATACCCCACTGATCAAATAAAAGTCTGTACCGTTATTTCATACTTGACGGGTGATCCACGGGCCTGGGCAGACTCTCTCTTTGAGAATAATGATCAGATTCTCAACACCTATTCTTTATTCCTAGCGGAACTCACTAGTTTATACGATGACCCCAATAGGCAGAGTACTGCAGATATTCACTTGAGGGCCTTAAAACAAGGAAGGAGACCTGTAGAAGACTTTGTATCGGAGTTCAAAAGATGGACCCTTGATTCAGGGTGGAATGACACATCTTTGCGAACTCAATTCAGACTCGGGTTATCGGAAGCTGTTAAAGACGAGCTCGCCCGAGCGGATTTACCTGGCACCTTGGAGGCCTTGATACAACTTAGTATCAACATCGACAGACGACTGCGAGAAAGAAGGGCTGAAAAGATGGGAATGCCATTGTCTAGTCCTTCTCAGATTTCGGCCGTTGACCCTACTCCCATGGATGTAGGAACCATACGCCCACCTTTAACGACTACTGAACGAGCTAGAAGAACATCCAGAAATCTCTGCATGTACTGCGCATCCTTGGATCATTTGATAAGCACCTGTCCCCTTGTCCACAAAAAAGAGGGTGAGTGTTCACATGTCTTGCTGGGAGGATTAACGACTTCCTTTTCTAACCCCTATCTTTTTGTTCATTTAATATTACAGTGGGACCAAACTAGGATCACCACCAAGGCTATGGTCGACACTGGATCTTGTGGAAACTATATTGATACACGCTTTGTTACCTTAAATAAAATACCTATTATTTCAAAATCTAAGCCTGTTTCTGTTAGTTTCATTAATGGTATTCCACTGTCTTCTGGTCCAATCACCAACCAGACACAGGCACTCCTTGCCACTACCAACGAATCACATGTGGAGACCATCACCTTTGACATACTATCCTCACCCCATTTTCCTATTATTTTGGGACTTCCCTGGTTACACACACACCAACCAATCATAGATTGGAAAAAACGGACTTTGGTTTTCCCTTCTCACTATTGTGAGAATACGTGTAACCTCCCATCTTATGGGAGGATTCTGTCTGTGGTGTCAGATGAAATTGCACCACTATGCTATCAGGATCTGTCCGAAGTGTTCCTTGAGAAAAATGCTCAAGTGTTGCCTCCCCATAGGGATTACGATTGCACTATCGATCTACTCCCTAACAGCAAATTGCCTTTCGGTCATGTTTATCCCCTTTCACAGGATGAACTTTCTCATCTCAAGGAATACTTGGATGAGAATTTGACAAAAGGGTTCATTAGACCCTCTACTTCTTCCACTGCTGCAAGACTTTTCTTTGTCCGCAATAAGGATTCCAGTCTCAGGCCGATTATCGATTATAGGCAATTAAACACGATTACGATAAAGGATCGCTATGCTTTGCCGCTCATCCCTGAACTTATTGAACAGGTGCGTGGGGCTACTTATTTCACCAAATTAGACCTGAAAGGGGCATACAACCTAATCCGAATCCGTGACGGGGATGAGTGGAAAACAGCATTCAGAACCAGATACGGACTATTCGAATACCTTGTGATGCCATTCGGGCTATGTAATGCTCCCGCAGCTTTCCAAAGATTCATAAACGACATCTTTAGAGACTTACTTGATGTCTGTGTTGTAGTATACCTAGACGATATACTTATTTATTCTCGATCTATGCCTGAACACATAAAACATGTAAGACTTGTGTTGTCCAGACTGCTCTCACACAGACTATATGTGAAATTAAAAAAATGTCTATTTCATAAAGAAGAAATATTATTTCTAGGATACTTCATATCCAAAACTGGAATTAAGATGGATATGAGTAAGATATCCTGTATTCTAGACTGGCCTATACCAACAACCCGTAAGGCCCTACAGCGATTCCTTGGATTCTCGAACTTCTATAGGAAGTTCATCAAGAACTTTTCCGCTATTGTGAGACCTCTCTCACAACTGACAAGTATAAAAAAAACATTCAAATGGTCAGAAGAAGCAAATCAAGCTTTCTGCTTGTTAAAATCAAGCTTTACTTCTGCTCCCATACTACGCCATCCAGACCCATCCCTCCAATATATTCTAGAGGTAGATGCGTCAAATATGGCAGTAGGAGCAGTTCTCTCCCAACGACCAACAAACACTTCATCACTCCACCCAGTTGCTTTCTTTTCAAAATCACTAAGCAGCCCAGAGGTGAATTACCCAGTGGGTGAAAAGGAGTTGCTTGCCATAAAACTGGCACTGGAGAATTGGCGACATCTGCTCGAAGGTACCCAGTTACCAATACTCATACATACAGATCATAAAAACCTTCAATACCTCCAGACTAACAAGACTCTCTCCCACCGGCAGGTATGATGGTCATTATTCTTTTTAAGATTTAATTTCCTAGTGACCTACACGCCTGCAGACAAAAATAAAAAAGCGGATGCGCTATCACGATTAACCGAAGATAACTGCGCCGAAATCCCTTCCATTCCCATAATACCCTATGAACGCATTATTGGTGTTGTCCGTTCCTTGAAGGAAGAGATTTTGCACAGTAGAAGAATGGATTCACCTCCACCACAACTAAGTACTGATGCAGAAGGCTTCCTCTATTACAATGACAAACTCTACATACCCCCTACTATGCGCACCAAGATCTTGGAGTTATCGCATGATGTGCCCATGGCAGGACATATGGGTATAACGAAAACCTTTAATTTGCTCACCAGGCAGTTTTGGTGGCCTGATATGAAGACGTCTGTACAAAAATTTTTTTCTTCATGTGACATCTGTGCAAGGTCCAAAATGGACACTACAAAACCATCTGGACTACTTTGTAGTCTACCAATACCCCAGGTTCCATGGGAAGTTGTGTCCTTAGATTTCATAGTAGAACTACCACCCTCTAAAGGATTTAATACCATCCTAGTGTCAGTGGACCACTTGACAAAGATGGCACATTTCATTGCTATCCGTAGACTACCTTCATCTAAACAAACAGCGGAACTACTGATGAAACATGTGTTTAAGTTGCATGGAATTCCAAAAACTCTTTTGTCCGACCGTGGTTCACAATTCATCTCTAAATTTTGGCAAGCACTTTGTCAAATTTTACGCATTGAGCGAAAGCTCACTTCTCCCTACCATCCTCAGACCAACGGACAGACTGAAAGAGTCAACCAGTGCATTGAGCAATATCTACGTTTCTACACATCATACTTGCAGGATGATTGGGTGGATCTCCTTCCTCTAGCAGAATTTGCTTACAACAACGCAACCCACAGTACTACGAAGCAAAGTCCGTTCTACTTGAACTATGGGTTTCATCCCACTCTTCTTCCACCACGCATCCTGCCATCGAGTAACCCAGTAGCCTCGGATTACCTTACCCAAATAAAAGACTCTTTGGGTTTACTCAATACCACTATATCACACGCTCACAGTCAACAAAAAAAGTACTACGACCTTCGTAGAAGACCTTCTCCTCAGTATGCTATTGGAGACCTTGTTTGGCTATCGACAAAGAACTTAAGATTAAAAATCCCTAGCAAGAAGCTTGGACCTTTATTTTTGGGACCCTTCCCAATTAAAAAACTTATCGGAAAAGCTGCAGTACAGCTCACCCTACCAGCAGATCTCAAGATCCATCCCATCTTCCATGTGTCGCTACTGAAGCCCCATGTTCCTAACAAAGGAATAAGGCCTACCATCTTGCCTCCACCTCCAATACAAGTTGAAGGTGGAGAAGAGTATGAGATCAAGGAAATTTTGGATTCTCGCATCCATAGAGGAAGACTCCAGTATCTCATAAGATGGAAGAACTATGGACCCCAAGACGACACCTGGCTAGATACCTCTGATATTCATGCGCCTAGACTTATACGGAACTTTCATTCGAAACACCCAGAGAAACCTGTCCTATAGGCCTTCCGGAGCCGGCCTTAAGGGGGGGGGGTACTGTAAGATTCTGGTACCTCCGGTACCCTTAATCACCACTTTCTCTGTAATGCGTCCCACCTTTCTCTTCAGGTGGTACGCATATACCTTTAAGAACGATGATGTCACTGCTGAGCGCCGCAGAGCGGCTATTTCAACCGCCGGCGGTCTCACTCACATTGTTCGTTCAACCGCATGGTTGGTTCGATCAAGCCATGCCTGAAGCAGCCATACCTGATGTTACTCGCTCATGTATCTCGCTACCTGGACTTGTTTCACTCACTGATCTTGTATCTCGCTACCCGATCACTCTTGGAATACTGCTTCTACTTATGGCTATCTCACCCTGCTTTCCTTCCTTGTTATCCACATGCTTTCAAGCCTGTCTCTCGATCGGAACCTCCGGCTATTCCCTTTGCCTGGAGCAGACCGGAACCTCGCTACTGATCCCTGTATCTCGCTACCGGATCATTCCTTATCTACTGGACCTCTCTAAACTACTAACATTACAAGTGATAGGTACCCCGCAGGGGAACCCTCCATAACCTTATTGCACTATCTACCTATGCACATTAAGGACTGTTACTACCTATCCATACTATCCTATCATCTGCACTGTTACATAGATTGCTAGCTCTTGGGCCTACTACCATCTATCATCTGCACTGCTGCATAGATTGCTAGCTCTCCTGTCTACTACTATCTATCCTTGCACTGGGTTAGTCTATCCTGTATTTGTCATCTGCTGTCCTCACCACCTGTTAGCATACTCGATACTAACCTATCTGCATTCCTAAATACCATCTTGAACTCTCCTATACAAACCTATCAAGTGATTACCATCCTTGTCACTGTTCACACCTGTCCCTTCAGCACATCACCTTCATACTATCATATACATCCTATCACTCCAGGAACATCTCATTGAGTGTGTATATATCTGTATGTTGAAGCTGACAGGCCCACGGTGATGAGTCCTGGAGAGTTGGATCTGGTATTCAACACATCTCTACATGACTACTGAGTGGAGATTTTGCAGCTGCAAATCCAGCCCATAATAAAAACGCAGGAGCGTTACATTATTTCACTCAATAAAATTCAAGTCAATTCATAACTTTTTTGAAATACGTTTTTTCTGGATTTTTTTGTTGTTATTCTGTCTCTCACTGTTAAAATAAACCTGCTATTAAAATTATAATTTAATTTCTTTGTCGGTGGGGCCCTGCACAATATCAGCAGTGGATCGAATACTTTTTTCCCCTCACTGTACTTGGCTTCTAGGCTACAACAAGCTATGTAGGGGAATAACGTCCTTACAGGATGTCTCCAACTTACAAACCAAACTCAATGCACTGTTTAATTGGGCAACTCTGTGGCAAATGAGGTTTAATGTTGATATATGTAAAGTTCTGCACTTGGGGGCTAAGAATATGCCTGTATCATACATACTAGGGGGAGAACAACTGGGGGAATCAATGGTGAATGGTTCTGGTAGATCATAAGCTTAATATTAGCATGCAATGCCAAGCTGTGGTTTCCAAAGCAAGCAAAATTCTTTCTTTTGTTAAGAGAGGTAAAGACTCCAGAGAGAGAGACATCATTTTGCCTCTGTACACATCATTGGTAAGACCTCATCTGGAATATGCAGTTTAGTTTTGGGCACCAGTTCACAAAAAGGATATTAGGAACTGGAGAAAGTGCAGAGAAGGGTAACCAAACTGATAAGAGGCATGGAGGAGCTCAGCTTTGAGGATAGATTGGAGGAACTCATTTTATTCTCTCTTGAGAAGAACAGATTAACGCCTAGGCACGGTCATGCAAATATGCGGGCTCTCAGTGGCCGGGCCTTGGCGCAGAGGGGCCGTATATTTGCGTGCATTAGCGCCGATACAGCTGTGCCGAGAGCGTGTTCCGACGGCTCACAAACAGCTCCCGTTCACTTCTTATGATCAGGAGTTTTCCGATTATGTAACAGCCAATTAAGGCGGTCACATGGTCACCAGCCACGCCCCGCTTCCCGGAATGCCAAACCCCTTAAAGGGCCGGTGGGAGCCAACGCAAAGGGGTTAAGGGGGAGATATGATCAGCATGGATAAACACATAAGTGGTCCATATGGTGAACTTGGTGGTGGGTTATTCACTTTAGGTCATCAAAGAGGACAAGGGGGCACCCTTTATGTCTGGAGGAAAGGCGATTTTAATATGGAAAGGTTTCTTCACAGAAAGAGCTGTCAAAATGTGAAATAGACTCCCTCAAGAGCAGGTTCTGTCCAGCTCAGTAGATTGCTTTAAAAAAAGCCCTGGATTCTTTCCTAAATGTACATTACCTATAAATGTTAGAATCCATTTATGTTAAGTTGATCCAAGGATCATCCAATTGCCTCTTTCTCAATTTGCCTCTGGGAATCCGGAAATAATTTTTCCCCTGCTGGAGCAAATTGGTTCATGCTTTGCTGGAGTTTTTTGCCTTCCTCTGGATCAACTGTGGGTATAGGATTGTGTATACAGTATTGTAAAAAAAAATGTTTGTTTTGTTTTCCTCATTTTATAGGTTGAACTAGATGGACTTTGTGTATTTTTTCAACCAAACTAACTGTGTATGGTAACACATGTAATATGCATTGCAGTGCCAATTTAATTTTGATTGGCACCCCAACACACCATGGCATTGTACCTATATTACAGTGAGCCATAACACATGGTAGTGTATTGTTATGCATTACATTAAATAAAAAAGAGGGGTCATGTGCAAACTTGAGCTTGTTGGGATGCATTGGAAGTCCATATTACTTGTGACATACCACACATCAATGCACCAAAAGGGTCTAAATCAGGCATGTCCAACCTGCGGCCCGGGGGCCGCATGCGGCCCAGGACCACTGGCAATGCGGCCCATTGCCCCTTACAATTTTATTTTTGCTGGGGAGGAAGGAAGTCGAGTCAGGGGCACGGCCACAGCAGATTCCAACTAACTGTAGGCAGAGGCTGCCTTGGAGGGGAGGGGAGGAAGGGGGGCGAGCGCAGCCGGATTACAAACAGAGCGGGGATCTCCTGCTTACCTGGCGGCCGCTGTCATACGAAGCACCGCCTCCTGGATCGGCTCCAATGATAGACAGCACATTGGTGACATCTACAGAATCATAGGAGCCGGTCCAGGAGGCAGGACTTTGTATGAGAGCGGTCGCCAGGTAAGCATGAATTCCCCACTCTGTGTAATCCAGTGGCTCTCCTCTCTCTTCATTGCAGACTGCATTGGATGGGTACGCACTGGTGAGGCTGCATTGGATGGGCTTGCATTGGTGAGGCTGCATTGGATGGGCACTGATCAGGCTGCATTGGATGGGCACGCACTGGTAAAGCTGCATTGGATGGGCACTGTTTAGGCTGCATTGGATGGGCACGCACTAGGCTGCAAGTGCCGTGCAATCTCCCAGCTGCTGTGGTAGACTTAGGATATCCGCAGTCAGTGACAGAGATGCTGCTTCCTGTATAGTTCTGGCTCTGTCACAGGCGGAGTGATATGAAATGCAATCTGCCTGTGACAGGAGCCATACAGGAAGCAGCGGCTCTGCTCCCTACTGCAGCCGCTGCTTCCTCCAGCAGTACTGGCATGACCAGCATTACCCGGCAGCAGTACCCGGCAGCAGTAACCGTACCCACCAGCAGTACCCGGCAGCAGTAACCGCAGTTATTGCCAGCAGTCTACAAAATAAGTAGAAAAGGTATGTGCATTAGTGTGTGTAAATTTTTGCAATATGTTTTTTAATAACTAGTTGTGTTTTGTCATAATATGTCATGTCCTTGTTCATACATGTATGAATAAGGACATGACATTTTCTGGCTGCCTAAGTCACATGTGCTAGGGGTGCAACTATCCCCCCGCACATAACTGTAAATATCCCAACATGTGCAGTGTTTCTGACTCCTACCACCATGACCACTTCAAATCACTGAAGTGATCATAGTGGTTAGAGTGTTCCTTTAATATCTCTTAGAAGAAGTAAACCTCCGTATACTGATTCCGTTTCATGTCATCATCCTCTAATTGTGTTAAATTAGTGCTGGGGGACAGGCGCGGCGGCGCGGGAAGGGCACGGCAGCATTTGATTACTTATATACGTTAACTATAGTATATATTTTATATGCGGCCCGAGAAAATTTCTCTACACTCAATGTGGCCCAGAGAAGCCAAAAGGTTGGACAACTATGGTGTAAATGGTCCCTAAGGGTACACTTATTGCATAGTCTGCAAACAAATGGACAAAGTTTAGCCCAGAATTCAGGAAAATCAAAGGCCTAGTACCAAAGCAGAAGTAAATCAAAGAAGGGCACAAAGAAGGATTTCTGGAGAAGAATGATATTAACAGGTGGTTATAACCTGTTCACATGAATGTTTTTACATAGCAAAACTTTATTTCCCGAAAGTGTCATAAAGCAGAACATTGAAATCAGTGTTAAATGTTGTAAAATGTGTTTTTACGTCTTTCCTGGTAAAGTGCAACTCCAGTCAAGGGAGTTGGAACCTTTGTCAGTGTGTTTTTGCTGTCCAATGTCTAGTTGAGATCTCACTTTCTGATTAAGGCTATGTTCACACTGGCATTAAAAGCAGGCATTTGAGAGGCTTTAAAAACGCCCCTCAAACGCTTATGCACAATATACAATAGACCACACACAGTGCTGTTCACACTATCAAAACATAAAGCGTTAGTGTTGTGTCGCTTCAAAATTGAAGCCTCATGTCGAGCCAGGAGATGCTTGAGGCCTTTCAATGCCTCCCATTCAAGCCTATGGTAATGCTCTGGCAGGCAGTTGCGGCGCGTTTATGATTAGTTAATTTACTGTAATGGAATAGGCATTTGTCAAGCGGTTTTTAAAGCACCTCAATGCTCATCAAACCCTTTAAAACTGCCCATAGGACATTTGGGGAACATTTTTAAACTTGTCATTAATGCTTGCAAAAATGCCAGACTAACAACCATACTAAAGCTCATTAAAGCAAGTCTAATGCCCATACAAATGCTTTAGGAGCGTTTGTTAAAGTGATTGTAAAGTCTCGTTTTTTTTTTTAATAAAAAAAATGTTATATACTTGCCTTGTCTGTGCAGTTGGTTTTGCACAAAGCATTCTGGATCCTCCCATTCTTGGGTCCCTCGTTGCTGCCCCTGGCCCCTCCCTCCTGTCGAATGCCCCCACAGCAAGCGGCTTGCTATGGGGGCACCCGAGCTGAGCTGCAGCTCCCTGTGTCCTTTCAGACACAGAGCTTCAGTTCAGCCCTGCCCCCTCTCTCTCCTGATTGGCTGACTAATTTTGATTGACAGCCATGGTAGCCAATGTCGCCGCAGCTGTGTCTCAGTCAATCAGGATGGAGAGACCCGGACGGCCAAGGGACATCGCTGGATACAGATGGGGCTCAGGTAAGTATCAGGTGATGCTGGGAAGGCTGCTACACCAGAAGGTTTTTTATCTTAATGCATATGCATTAAGATAAAAAAAAACCTTCTGAATTACAACTCCTTTAAGATTTAGAAATTTAGTCAAGTGTGAACAAGCCGTAAGAGACAATATTGTCACCAGGGCTGGAAGTGACCTCAGCTGGGTTAGCCCCACCAAATCACATTTTTTTAATAAAACGTATACAGTTCATTAGATCATTGGTAGATCAGGCTATATCAATTGTTGTTTGTGTTAGATCTCACACAGAAGAAGCAATATTAAAAGCTATGTGCTGGGAGGGGGGGGGAGGCTAATCCGTCATCAGCCCTCCCCCCCTATCAAAAAATGTACCAACAGTTAGATATTTGCTAGATCCGGTAGGGACAAGTGGTTTTACGTTAGATCTCACATAATTGGAGACTTAATAAGTGATTTAATAAGAAGTTAATCACCTAATAAGTCTAACATTGAGATCTAACGTTAATACCACTTGATCTTACCAGATCTAATGAATATCTATTAGCCTGAGTGATTTTTGCCCAGAAAATTTGATAGGGGGGGGGGGGCCAGGCCCACTCATAAATCACTTAATACGTCTGTAATTATGTGAGATCTAACATTAAAACCATTTGATCTTCCTGGATCTAATGAAAATCCATTAGCCTGAATGATTTATGTCCAGAAAATTGCATGTTGGGGGGCCAGCCCGTCCTCATGAACCACCACCTAATATCTCTATTTTTATGTGAAATATCTCTGAAAGTATGTGAGATCTAATGTTAAAGTACTTGTTCTTACCGGATTATCCATTAGCCTGTGTAGTATGGTAAGCAACGGGTTAAGTTGCTGTCTGCAAAATGTTACAATTATGTATATGTCTGGGAGCTGGGTGTGGCTGAAGTTAGTTGCATGCTGATGTGCAGTGAATAAAGAAGCAACCTGAACAGCCTGTCTGTGTTAATACACTACATTTTGGCGACGAGGATGGCTAGCTTTCTGGATTTACCGGCTATCGGACCGTTTGATGTGTCTGGAGACCACACTAGTCTCTCACAGCGCTGGGACAAGTGGAAGAAGGGATTTCAGCTCTATGTTATAGCCACAGGAGTGACTGCACCTGCTCAGAAGAGAGCCATGCTGCTG
The DNA here is from genome assembly GCF_965119305.1 of Pelophylax lessonae. Taxonomy (NCBI): domain Eukaryota; kingdom Metazoa; phylum Chordata; class Amphibia; order Anura; family Ranidae; genus Pelophylax; species Pelophylax lessonae. Next base: position 448,267,552 of record NC_138770.1, read on the forward strand.
CATCTAGCTGGACCTCAAGTTCAGGACATTTTTGAAACCCTGGGAGCAACAGGGGAAGATTCAGACTATGAGACAGCCATGAATAGACAGAGTGAGTACTTTGAGCCAAAGAAAAATATTCCCTATGAAAGATATAAGTTTAGACAGGCTGTGCAAGAACTGGGAGAAACCACGGACAGTTATGTGACTAGGCTGAAATATCTGGCAAAGTCTTGTGATTTTGGGACTGTAACTGAGGAGATAATCAGAGATCAGGTCATAGAGAAATGCACATCTGTGCACCTCAGGAGGAGATTATTGAGAGAACCTAGTCTCACACTTACTAGTCTGCAGGAGATTGCAAGAGCCATTGAACTGTCTGAGCTCCAGGCTCTGCATATTGAAACCAAGAACACTGCATCTGTCAATACAGTCTCCAAACCTACCTATAATAATAGGAATATCTGGAGTAGGAAAGAGAGTTTTCCAAAGAGGACTTTACATATCACCTGCAATAAATGTGGCAGGGCGGGACACACAAGTCAGGACTGCACTGTGGTACAGAATAAAATGTGCTTTGCTTGTGGAAAGACAGGTCATTTTGCAGCTGTGTGTAGAAGTACAACCAGAGATAACAAAACCAAAGGACAATCTGCACAAGTAAATGTTATAGCTGAGGATAAAGAGAGTGCTCCTGACTGTGAATTTATATTCTCCCTGTGTTCTCTGCAAGCCGGGACATTAACCATTAAGATTGGAAATACGGATGTGTCAGTGTTGATTGACTCTGGAGCTACATGCAATGTTATGGACTTGGCTTCTTGGCACAGTCTTAATGGCAGAGAAAATCACCTTAAATTGTGTAACACCACTAAACAGATTTATACTTATGGCTCCAGTACACCACTGCAACTTAAAGGCAAATTTTATACCTCTGTTCAAACACATGAGACTGGTCCTCCATTGCAGACCGAATTCTATGTTGTAGATGGCACAGGGTCGCCTCTGCTTGGTCGTCAAACCGCAATGGCACTAGGGGTGTTACAGATTGGCCGTGATGTAGGCAGCGCAAGAGTGAATATGGTGTCTCCTGCTATTTCTGCATTGAAAGAGGAATTTAAAGATTGCTTCTCTGGGTTTGGAAAATTAAAGGATTTTCAGTTGGAGCTTCACATTGATCCACATGTAAAGCCTATTGCACAGCCGGTACGCAGACTTCCTTATAGCCTGAGATCACCTGTTGAGCACAAACTGGCAGAGCTGCTAGACCTTGACATTATTGAACCTGTGGAAGGGCCCACTCCGTGGGTATCGCCATTAGTTGTTGTACCGAAGGGCACAGATATTCGGATTTGTGTGAACATGAGATGTGCTAACCAAGCTGTGCAGAGAGAGAGACATCCAATTCCCACTATTGAAGATGTTCTACATGCAATGAATGGGGCAAGTGTCTTCAGTAAACTGGATTTGAAATGGGGTTATCATCAGATTGAATTGACCCCAGCATCTAGAGTCATCACTACATTTGCAAGCCATAAAGGTCTTTTTAGATACAAGAGGTTGATGTTTGGCGTATCGTCCGCACCGGAGGCCTATCAACATGTGATTCAGCAAGTGCTACATGGTTGTGAAGGCACGCATAACATTTCTGATGATATAATTGTGTGGGGAACAAACACACAGGAGCATGATGAACGTCTCCGTGCAGTGCTAAATCGCTTGAAGGAGAAAGGGTTAACATTAAATGAGAAGAAATGCACATTTCAAATGAATAAAATGACTTTTATGGGCCATGTGCTGTCTGACAGGGGCATTGGTCCGGAGGACTGTAAAATTAAAGCTGTGTCTGATGCCAGAAATCCTGAAAACCCTGCAGAAGTACGCAGTTTTCTTGGGCTAGTGAATTACTGTGCCAAGTTTATTCCAGATATGGCGACTGTCAGTGAACCCTTGAGAGTGTTGACTCGCAAAGCAGTCCCTTGGAAGTGGGGCTTTTTGGAACAAGGTGCATTTGATGAACTTAAGAGACGGCTGACTTGCGCCACAACTTTGGCTTATTTCAATCCTACTGCACGCACCCAAGTTATTGTCGATGCTAGCCCTGTGGGGTTAGGCGCCATCTTGGTTCAGAGACAATGCACAGGCGATTACAGGCCTATTCAGTATGCAAGCAGATCCCTCACTGATGTAGAGAGACGTTATTCTCAGACCGAGAAAGAAGCTTTGGCTATTGTTTGGGGATGTGAAAGGTTTCACACCTATCTTTACGGCCTTGATTTTGAAATAATCACAGACCACAAGCCTCTGGAAGTGATATATTCGCCACGCTCAAAACCATCCGCCAGAATTGAGAGATGGGTTCTCAGATTGTTACCATATCTCTTTACAGTGCGGTACAGACCTGGACCGACTAATGCGGCAGATGCACTTTCCAGATTGCCTCAGTCTTCTGCACCTGTTCATAACCTGGCAGAAGAGTACATTCGTTTTGTGGCTACTAACGCCATGCCTCAGGCATTGACACCACGGGAGGTTGAAGAATTGTCATCTGTGGATCCGGAAATTGCTCGGTTGAGAAAATGTGTAAGACAAGGGGTTTGGGTGGATTGTGACCCAAGCTATCACAGAATCAAATAAGAGCTGAGTATTGCAGGACAACTAGTTCTACGTGGCAATCGTATTGTGATGCCTAAAGACTTACGGAAACGTACATTACATTTAGCCCATGAGGGCCATCAAGGCATTGTACGCACCAAACAAAGATTACGTGAGAAAGTCTGGTGGCCAGGAATTGACAAGGATGTGGAACGTTTGGTTTCTTCATGTCGAGCATGTCAGTTGGTGGGCAGCAAACCTAAACCAGAACCAGTAACTCACACTGTTCTACCTGAGGGACCATGGGAAGATTTAGCCATTGATCTGTGCGACATTCCATCTGGACACCATCTTTTAGTTGTTGTGGACTATTATTCAAGGTGGCAAGAGGTGGTAGTTCTCACTAAAGCTACATCATCAACTGTAATTGAGGGGTTGGAGAGCATTTTTGCATCTCATGGGTTGCCTAAACGGATTGTGAGTGATAATGGTGCCCAATTTACTTCTCAGGAATTTCAGGATTATCTGAAATCAAATGTTATTGAACATCATCGTACAACTCCATACTGGCCACAGGCTAACGGGGAAGTGGAACGCCAGAATCGAACCTTGCTGAAAGCTTTGCGGATTGCTCATTTAGAGAGAAGAGACTGGAAAAAGGAACTGTGGCGTTTTCTTTTGGCTTATCGCACAACTCCGCATACTGTCACTGGCGTTAGTCCTGCGGAACTTCTTTGTGGTCGCAAATTCAGGACAAAATTGCCAGACATTGTGGGTCCTCCTACAAGTCAGAAACCTTTTCGGCATATTAATGAGGAAAGGAAGATCCGGGCTGAACAGTATGCAAACCACCGCCGCCATTGTCAACCTAGTGGCCTTCAACAGGGTGATAAGGTGTTGCTTCAAAGTGATCGGTTTAACAAACTGGCTCCGTCCTTTGAACCTGAGCCTTATGTTGTAAAGGAGAAAAGAGGTACTCAAGTGGTTTTAGAGGATTTAGATGGTCACACAAAAGTGCGTAATTCCTCATTTGTGAAGAAATTTATTGAGTCAGAAGGTCAAGTATCGGAAGATGGCGAACAGGCAAAGAGTAGTGATACTGCCAGTGATCCAGACTTCAATCCACAACCATCCACATCGGAATGACCAAGAGAAAAACGAGCAACAAATCCACCGGCCTACCTTAAGGACTATGTGTATAGTCAGGAGTTTATAGTTTAAATTTTTAGTTGTTCATCCATGCATTTTGTTAATCTTATTAATACGTTGTGCATGTTATGTTTTATTCAAAGAGAGGAGGGAATGTAGTATGGTAAGCAACGGGTTAAGTTGCTGTCTGCAAAATGTTACAATTATGTATATGTCTGGGAGCTGGGTGTGGCTGAGGTTAGTTGCATGCTGATGTGCAGTGAATAAAGAAGCAACCTGAACAGCCTGTCTGTGTTAATACACTACAGCCTGAATGATTTTTGGCCAGAAAATTTGATAAGTGCGGGCAACCTCCCCTCATAAATCACTTAATAAGTCTCTAATTATGTGAGATCTAACGTTAAAAATATTTTATCTTACTGGATCTAACAAAAAGCTATTAGCCTGAATGATTTTTGGCCAGAAAATTTGATAAGGGGGGGGGGGGGCAAGCACCCCTCATAAATCACTTAGTAAGTCTCTAAATATGTGAGATCTAACGTTAAAAATATTTGATCTTACCGGATCTAACAAAAAGCTATTAGCCTGAGTGATTTTTGGTAAGAAAATTGGTTAAGGGGGTCCAGCCCCCCCCCCCCCTCATTAATTACCTAATAAGTCTCTCATTATGTAAGATCTAACATTAAAACCACTTGATCTTACCAGATCTAACAAATAGCTTCCAAAATAGCTGTTTGGTCAATTTTTTGATAAGGGGGACTGATGACGGGTTAGCCCCCACCAGAAAATAACTGCTAATATTGCTTCTTCTGTGGGAGATCCAGCGCAAACAACAATTGATCTAACCTGATCTAACAATGATGCAACAAACTACATAAGTTTTATTCAAAAATTTTGATTTGGGGGGGGCTAACCCAGCTGAGGTCTGGAAATGACATAAAATAGAAATATAAACACCAATGAAATGCTGGCATGGGTTCTAGCCTTCTCCTAATCTACAAGTGTTTTGATTTCTATATACTGTATTTCCCTGTTGTGCATTTCCTCTCATTTCATGTTTTGGATAGGACAATCTTTCCAATAGAACCGAAAGTGAGGGAAACTTTCCAATTTAGTCACAAATAGCTGCAGTAATCACATGTAGACAAGTGACATGATCACTTGGAATGCTTGTTGTTTCAGTTTATAAATATACTTTATTTTTTAGTATATTGTTGTATATTAGATACCAACCAATATAGGTTAACAATTATATTAGAAAATATTTCCCCATTAAAATATCAACCCCGTGGGCCCATTTAGACTTGTCTGTTCTGGTGCATTGTTACATAGTTAGTGAGGTTGATAAAAGACACAAGTCCATCTGGCTCAACCAATAATAAATAAAAAACAGTAAAGAAAACACAACCATACAATCCTATAAGTGCCCGTTCACATACGAGCGACGCTACTTCCAGGGGCGACCTCCGAGGCCGCGGTGCGAGCAGCGCGCCGCGACCTCGGAGGTGACGCCACAGATTTCATAACATTGAAGTCTATGGCGGTCGCCTCTGGGTCGCCCCAAAGAAGCTCCGGACCCTTTTTCTAAGTCGGAGCGACTTGTGTCGCTCCTATTAGAACGGGTCCGCAGCTTCCCTATGGAAGGCGACCTACGGCGACCTGTGAGGCGACCAGGTCGCCCCAGTGTGAACGGGGGCTAATGTTATCACAAAAGAGCATCAATACACTTATTTTTAACAGGTTAACATGTGTTGCATTAAGAGCCGGTTCACACTACAGCGACCAGAAAGTCGCTTCATAATACCACCCATTCAAATGAATCGGAAAGGCATAATTTTTTTAGATGCAGCACAATACAACGCAAGACAGTGTGTTTTTTTGTATTGTGGTACAGCAACATGTGTATAGGTGGTGAATTGGTTTGATGCACTGGGTGCCAGAGTTTTAAAATATTTTCTTAAACAGAAACAAAAGTAGAAGAAGCAGAGCAGACAAAAAAAAGCGAGGTGGACCTGCAAGTAGGCTCTAAAATACCCATTGACAATGAATAACATCCATATATGTGCGTAGCCTATTGTACCGCACACATCTTTCTCTGCAGCCTCAGCTGCACGGGGCAGTGAATGAATGGGAAGTGCTCTGTGCTGAGTGGCTTCCTGTTCATTTACAAACTGAAGCATTGTAAATGCAGTTTACTATGCTTCAGTTAGGAGTTAACACAGGGAGCGAGTATTTTCACTGTGTTTATTTAGAAAAGGAAAGGGTTTTAAAATTACATATTTCCTAGCCTTTTTCTCCGCTCTCTATCCTGAAACATCCCCCACAGCAGCCCGGGAAGAGGAAAGCAGCACTGTTGTGCAGGGAGGCCAACACAGGGGGTAGCCCGGGCAGTAGGGGTATTTGGAACCACATATAGTGATTAGAGTGTGCCCTGGCACACCCCCTGCACACACCTATGATGACACCACAACATGCTATTGTACATAATGCATCAGATTAGTGGTCTGATTGGACCCTGAGGGTTTTTGCACCTATGTTTTATGAGATGACAGTATGAAATAAATGCACAGTAATGGCTGTAATATGGGAGGACTGATGATTATGAGTCAGTAGTAATAACCTAATGATAATGCCTAGCACCTTGTGCTACTATTATTGGTTTGGTGTACTATGTTGCCAGTATTCTATTGTGGCTTGATGCACTAGTAGAGTTGTTCAGGGACACTAATATATACAGTATCTAACAAAAGTGAGTACACCCCACACATTTTAGTAGATATTTTATTATATCTTTTCATGTGACAACACTGAAGAAATGACGCTTTGCTACAATGTAAAGTAGTGAGTGTACAGCTTGTATAACAGTGTAAATTTGCAGTCCCCTCAAAATAACTCACAGAGCCATTAATGTCTAAACCGCTGGCAACAAAAGTGAGCACAAGTTCAAATGTCCAAATCGGGCCCAAAGTGTCAATATTTTGTGTGGCCACCACTATTTTCTAGCACTGCCTTAACCCTCTTGGGCATGGAGTTCACCAGAGCTTCAAAGGTTGCCACTGGAGTCCTCTTCCACTCCTCCATGACAACATCACGGAGCAGGTGGATGTTAGAGACCTTGCACTCTTCCCCCTTCCATTTGAGGATGCCCCACAGATGCTCAATAGGGTTTAGGTCTGGAGATATGCTTGGCCAGTCCATCACCTTTACCCTCAGCTTCTTTAGCAAGGCAGTGGTCATCTTGGAGGTGTGTTTGGGGGTCGGTATCATGTTGTAATACTGCCATGCGGCCCAGTCTCTGAAGGGAGGGGATCATGCTCTGCTTCAATATGTCACAGTCCATGTTGGCATTCATGGTTCCCTCAATGTATTGTAGCTCCCCAGTGCCAGCAGCACTCATGCAGCCCCAGACCATGACACCACCATGCTTGACTGTAGGCAAGACACACCATCTGAACCAAATAAGTTTATCTTGGTCTCATCAGACCACAGGACATGGTTTCAATAATCCATGTCCATAGTCTGCTTGTCTTCCGCAAACTTTGGCTTTCTTATGCATCATCTTTAGAAGAGGCTTGGACGACAGCCATGCAGACCAATTTGATGCACTGTGCGGCGTATGGTCTGAGCACTGACAGGCTGACCCCCACCCCTTCAACCTCTGCAGCAATGCTGGCAGCACTCATATGTCTATTTCCCAAAGACAACCTCTTGATATGACGCTGGGCACATGCATTCATCTCCTTTGGTCGACCAATGGCGAGGCCTGTTCTGAGTGGAACCTGTCCTTTTAAACCACTGTATGGTCTTGGCGACTGTGCTGCATCTCAGTTTCAGGGTCTTGGCAAACTTTTTATAACCTAGGCCATCCTTATGTAGAGCAACGATTTTTTTTTTCAGATTCTCAGAGAATTCTTTGCCATGAGGTGCCATGTTGAACTTCCAGTGACCAGTATGAGACAGTGAGAGTGATAACACCAAATTTAACACACTTGCTCCCCAGTCACACCTGAGACCTTGTAACGCTAATGAGTCACATGACTCCAGGAAGGGAAAATGGCTAATTGGGCCCAATTTAGACATTTTCACTTAGGGTTTTACTCACTTTTGTTGCCAGTGGTTTAGAAAATAATCACTGTGTTGGGGGGACAGCAAATTTACACTGTTATACAAGATGTACACTCACTACTTTACATTGTAGCAAAGTGTCATTTCTTCAGTGTTGTCACATGAAAATATATAATAAAATATTTACAAAAACGTGAGGGGTGTACTCACTTTTGTGAGATACTGTATGTACAATTGTATGTACAGCACATAACCGTACAGATGGCCTTTTTTGTAGAGAAAGTGTGTTTCTGGAGACTTGACATTTTTACTCTGCCCCATTGGGAAGGGCCCTTCTTGTGAAATTCTGGCCCTTGGCTTTAATATTTCACTAGTCCCCATCTGCATACATATTTCAGGTTATTGACTTAGGAACTCATTAATAAACAGATAAAAACTGCTAGGTCACTCCATACCACTGCCTGCATTTTGCAACCCATTCATAAAATGCAGACTGCTGTGTGAAGCCAGCGGTAGTTTTCAGAGTTCTCCTAACTTAACTCAGCAGAGAGAACTACATGACTGGAGGAAAGACCATCATATGACCTTGAAAGGCCATGTGACCAGGCATTCCCCCTGTTTTTTTTTTTATTATTGTTTTTTTCATTGCTAGTCTTCCATTCACAAGAAACCAGAACACATCCCTGTACTTTTTTTTTTTTTATAGAAATGTTATGGCCGAACCAGTGCTTTTTAAATAAACCACTTCGAGAACTAAAGCAAGAGGGTTAGGGTGATAGCCAAGCAACTAATCTTATTGGAGGAAGAGGTCTGCAATGATAGCCTCACAGTTTTTTCCATGACATGTTTTCTTTAGCAACTGAAGCTAAAAAAATAATAATTTCTCTGAAATTCTAATTTTCTTCTAGGAGCTCAGTAAGTCAAAAGGTTTTCATAAATCAATGGAAAACCTCTTCCTATCTCTCACTACACAAGTGAAAAGTAAGTATAAGACTATTTAATGATTTAACTTAGTTTATGATATAAGGGATGTGATTTTCTTTTTTTAAGTTCAAACAAAGACAGAGACAAAGAACACATTTGTTTTTGCCTTTTTAATACAATAAAGAGACCACAGAGGAGACAACAATGGAAAGTGGACCAGTAGCAGAACAATTTTAAATACCATAAATGCAAGAAGAGATGTCCAGTAGGGACTATGATTTTTTTAGGTGCCAATAAACTAGAGAATGGATTAACAATGACTACATACTTTATTCAGTTCATTAAATATGATTTAGGACAAAACATATACAGACAGCAGTATTAAAATAACTCCAACATGGTATTCTGGAGACTGGTTGACATAGTCCAAAAGTTAATAACACTTCTGGGGTGACAATCTCAACAAGTTTCACCAACAAATTTGGCTTCTTCAGGGATATTGACCTGAAGAAGCCACATTTGTCAGCGAAACATGTTGGGATTTTCCCCCCAGAAGTGTTAATAACTGGTTAACGACCGCCCACCGCAGTTATACTGCGGCAGGCAGCCGCTCCTGCATGAACCGACGTAGGTATACGTTGGTCGCATGCCTGCAGCTAGGGGGCGAGCGTGTGCCGCCAGCACGCTCACGCCCCCACTCATCAGCGGGGTCTCGGATGCAGGAGGCAGGCGGCTACGATTGCTGCCTGACACCTGCGATCGTTCCCTGCTGAGAGAGAAGAACGGTCAGCTGTTGTAAACACAGCTGACCGTTCTTCTCCCTGGAATGATCACAGAGCTCCTGTGATCCTTCTATATAGGAACACAGGTCTCTGTGATCGTTTCACAAGCCATGCCCCCCCACAGTTAGAAACATGCCCCTAGGTACACATTTAACCCCTTGATCACCCACAGTGTTAACCCCTTCCCTGCCAGTGTCATTTTCTCTATCGCTCATTGACAGACGTAGTCCTCGGTGATACAGCACCTTCGGGTTTATGTTGCCTCCACAGGAGTAGGACTAGACAGGAAATAAAATGCTCTGGTCACACCTTAGGGGCAGTCCCAGAGGGTATATCCTCTCTCTCTCTGCCTCAGCAAATCAGTTTTTTTCTGTCTAGTCAGGAGTAAGGACCTAGATACCTTGCTGGGATCTTCGGTCCTGGCAGGATTTTTTTTCTTAGAAAAGATTTTTTAGACAGCTTTTTTTTCCAGTGTTCCTGTGAGATCTTCAAGCAAGAAAGCTGAACTGGGCGACGGGCGGGATGTTGAGATCCAGTGGTCACCCCAGTTCAGCCTACGAGCGCGTGCAGGCCATAGCTCCGCGCTGGGTCGGCCGCGACATTGTCCCACTGGAGGGACTGACCCTGCGAGTTAAACGTCTCGCTGAAACGCCAAGGACCATGAGTCACGGCGTCCGTATTGGTCGACAGCCCTCCAACTTCGGTGGAGAGGGGTACTGTCAGGAATGGCGCCCGCCTGGTTCCGGTATGGTGAGTAGTATGTTACCCTTTTCCCCCTGACGGGTCTTGTGGTGAACGCGGGCCCCTCTCTGTAATGGTAAGGATGGGTTCCCCTCTATCCTATAACATGTCACAGATCCCCCTAATTGAGTGTGATTTTTGTGTACAAAAAGCCAGCAGGCTTGGTTTGGGAGCTGACAATCTAATTACAAAGTATGTTTAAATGATTGTAATATGTGGCAGCACTGGAAGCTTACTGTGTTACAAGAAGTATCCTACCTGTCAGAAGTCACAGGACAGGGATGCGGCTTGCCAGGTCATTCCTCCAGCTGAAGCAGGTCTCCCGACGGCCATGCGGTTCCGCCAGGGTTCGGTACCGCCGGTCAAGCTGATCTCCATGAGAGAAAGGTTTTGCGATGCCTAGTTACTGCAGGACGCCGCTATGCTGTGCAAACCGCCGTAGATCGCACGAGGCCGCCATTTTGGCGTAGCCTCGTGTCTGCAGCATGGGGGCGGCCATGTTTGAGGTGACTCCAACACCTCGTGGAGCTAGGGGAGGCGCCGGAAGGCGTGCAGAGGGGCGGAGCCGCCTCCTTTCTTCCTGGGCAGCCAGCCAAAAGACTTCCTGTTTGTGGACACAGCGCTGTAACCTGTTGCAAGTGAACTCTGAGCATCAAGTGGTGAGCCTGGGGGTCTATCTCTCTCTCTCTCTCTCGCTCGATAGGGATCCCTAGCAGGTAACACTGAGGGGCTTTTGTGGCGCTGGGGGTCTGGAAAAAAAAAAAAGTTTTTTATTTAAGTTGGATTGAAGTTTCCGGGTAGTTACTGGAATAATCATGGACCCTGCCACACAAGTACCCCCACCTGTTTCCCTCGAGGGGGCCTCGGGACCTGCCGGTGCACAGAGCATGGATGCATTTACAGCAGTTTTGGAGTCTATGGTGGCTCGGGTGGAGGCGGCCTGTCAGGGACGGGGGTCAAGAAAGCAACCCCCGCCTACCCCTATAATATCTGACACCTCTGACTCAGATTCAGAGAGGGTCACTGCAGCTGCAGGTCCCTCTGCAAGGGCTGTTATCTCAGGTAAAGCTCCCTCAGACAGTGAGGAGGACGTGCATTCTTCCGCCATAATTCAGGAAGAAGCATTGGTGGACGCACTAGTTGTGGCGGTGCGGGAAACCTTAAGACTTGAGGTTTTACCGGCAGAGGCAACTGAAACAGAGATTCCCTTTGGTACTAACAAGCCCATCAAAACGGTGAAGGTTTTTCCTGTACCCAAGTGTTTTGGTAATAAAATTAAAGGAGAATGGGAGCATTCTAAACGTACCTTTACTATTTCCAAGCGTATTGCTAGACGCTATCCGTTTGAGGAATCCCTCATTAAAAAATGGACGGTACCACCAGTGGTGGATCCACCTATTTCCAGGCTGAATAAAGCCACGGTTATCCCAGTGGAGGACACTTCGTCCTTTAAGGATCCGGTGGATCGGAAGATGGAAGCAGAGTCCCGCACTATCTTCTCTCTGATAGGGTCAGCATTTAGACCAGTAATTGTTATTGGTCTAGTTTCCCAGACACTTACAGAATGTGCGAGATTGGTACGCCAAGACCTTAGGGGAAAAGATATTCCCCAGGAAACATCTGATTTGATGGAACAGATTATACAAGGGCTACAGTTTATCTGTGACGCAGCCTTGGACACTACTCCCCTATTAGGGCATACATCTATGTCAGTGGTAATCCTCAGACGTGTGCTGTGGTTAAAATGCTGGTCAGCTGACCTAGGTTCCAAAAAGACCTTGACGAATCTCCCTTTTCAGGGGAATCGCCTATTTGGGGCCACCCTAGATGAAATCATTAAAGATGCCACTGGGGGCAAGAGCACTTTCTTGCCACAGGCTGCTAAAGCTAAGGGACCTCGCAATAAGCGAGGACCTTTCTTTACCGCCCATAAAGGGTTCGCACGCCCGGCTGGAACAAGCGGGAAAGGCAAGACTCCTCCAGGAGGGTTCAAGAAAGGCTGGTCGGACAAACAGAGGACCGACTCAGCCAAACCCGAAGCAAAGGATTACACAGCCTGAAGGTGCGCCCCCACCCGGTTTGAGGGTGGGGGGACGTTTTCACCGGTATTCAGGACATTAGATCGAGCATCGACTACTACTACCGGTGCGATTCTTCCCTTCCAACATTTAAGTACTACAGGGAGCGGTAGTCACCGTTCCCTGAACAGATCTTTTACTTTACCTTTTCCTAAGATTAGTCTCAATTCCCCACAGGAATCGGATCTGGTTGACCAGACAGACCAAGAAGCCTCTAGCCGGGTGACTTCGGTCCCTGAGATTCAACCAGGAGAGATCACCGTTCCTGATAGGAATCAGGTGTCGGATAAATGTGTGGGAACAGAGAACGACCAGACTTTCTCGGATGGTCGGGGCCAGATAGCTCTAGGGACGCCTGGTTCAGATCCCGTCAGTGCCAGTGGTCCTAGAAATTCTAGGCTGGCCTCGCCAAGCCGGCCTGGCCGACTTGGACTTGCTAGTCGCGGACGTACCGTGGGAACTGCGTCTCAGGGAGTGTCTGCGGTCTCGAGGACCAATCTACCATTGTGCTTTACAGTCGCTGGGTTTAATGGCCTGGCCATTGAGACCCAAGTACTGAAGGACAGAGGGTTGTCAGCTTCAGTCATTCCTACCCTTATTAAAGCAAGGAAAGCGACTTCCAGCAGAGTCTATTATCACACATGGAAGACTTATATCGCGTGGTGCGAATCTTTAGGATTTCCTCCACGTACCTATTCGGTGACTCGAATATTGGCCTTTCTGCAGAAAGGGGTTGAGCAGAAGCTAGCCTTGAGCACCATCAAGGGTCAAGTTTCAGCATTAGCAATCTTCTTTCAGAAACCTTTAGCTACCAAGTCCTTGGTGCGGAATTTCATCCAGGGGGTGCGGCACCTGGCTCCACCAGTCCGCGCGCCCTTACCTCCCTGGGATCTTAATTTGGTTTTGTCGGCTCTACAGAAACCTCCTTTTGAAAACATCAGGGAGATTCCCTTGCTTACATTATCCCAGAAGGTAGCCTTCTTGGTGGCTATCACTTCTGCACGCAGGGTGTCAGAACTGGCTGCTTTATCATGCCAGCCTCCATACTTAGTGATTCATAGGGATAAGGTAGTGCTTCATCCTAAGCCATCCTTTCTTCCAAAGGTGGTTTCAGATTTTCATCTGAATGAAGATATTGTACTACCTTCCTTGTGTCCTCAGCCCAATCATCATCGGGAACATGCGTTGCATTCCTTGGATGTGGTTCGGGCAATCAGGGTATACCTGAAAGCTACGGAATCGTTCCGTAAGACGGATTCACTTTTTGTGATCACGGATGGCCCCAGAAAGGGGTTGCCTGCATCTGCCGCGACTATTGCCAAATGGATTAGACAGACGGTGGTACAGGCTTATTCTATTAAGGGTCAGAGTCCTCCGTTCCCTGTTAGGGCGCACTCCACTCGAGCGCTCAGTACTTCCTGGGCCTTTCGCCATCAGGCGTCAGTGGTCCAGGTATGTAAGGCGGCCACCTGGTCGTCGGTACATACCTTTATAAAATTGATGTGATGGCATCGGCGGATGCCTCATTTGGCCGCAAGGTTTTGCAGGCCGCTATTTGAGGAGACCGGTGGTCTACCTCGAGGGTTTTTTTCTGTTTGAAAATTTTTTTGTTGAGTCTCATCATTAAGGATGAGCATTGTAAACTTCTAGTTGGCACCGGTTGGGCCTTCTAGATTGGATTTGATTTCCATTTTCCCACCCCTCATTTGTGATACTGCTCTGGGACTTCCCGAAGGTGCTGTATCACCGAGGACTACGTCTGTCAATGAGCGATAGAGAAAAATAGATTTTTGTAAAATCTTACCGTAAAATCCTTTTCTCTTAGCTCATTGACAGACGTAGTACCCGCCCCTCTGTTTTTTTTTTGAGTTGGGTTGGGTTAAATTCTCTAAAGACTGCTTTATGACATAACTGATTTGCTGAGGCAGAGAGAGAGAGGATATACCCTCTGGGACTGCCCCTAAGGTGTGGCCACAGCATTTTATTTCCTGTCTAGTCCTACTCCTGTGGAGGCAACATAAACCCGAAGGTGCTGTATCACCGAGGACTACGTCTGTCAATGAGCTAAGAGAAAAGGATTTTACGGTAAGATTTTACAAAAATCAATTTATTACAGTAACAGTGCATATTTTTAGCACTGATTACTGAAATAATGTCACTGGTCCCCCCAAAAATGTCAAAAATGTCAGTTAGGGGTCCGATCTGTCTGCTGCAATGTCGCAGCCCCGCAAAAAATCGCAGATTGCCGCCATTACTAGTAAAAATAAAAAAAACCCAATAAAAATTACATAAATCTTTGCCGTAGTTAGGAGACGCGATAACTTTGGCGCAAACCAATCAAAATACACTTATTGCGATTTTTTTTTTTTTTTTTTTTTTTTTTACCAAAAATATGTAGCAGAAAACAAATTGGCCTAAAATGTTCAAAAAATTTAGATTTTTTTATTTTTTGGGGGGGGGGGGGGGCAGATTGTGAAAAATATATATATGTTTTTTTGTTTATAGCACAAAAAATAAAAATCGCACAGGTGATCAAATACCACCAAAAGATAGCTCTATTTGTGGGAAAAAAAGGACATCAATTTTATTTAGGTACAGCGTCGCACGAGTGCGCAATTGTCCGTTAAAATAACACAGTGCCGAATCACAAAATATAGCCTGGTCATTAAGGAGGCAAATCCTTCCGGTCCAGAAGTGGTTAACTGTGGTCTATGTCAACCAGTCTCCAGAATACCATGTTGGAGTTATTTTAATACTGCTGTCTGTATATGTTTTGTCCTAAATCCTTTTTAATAAACTGAATAAAATATGTAGTCATTTTTAAAGCGGAGTTCCGGGCACAGATGTCATTTTTTGATGAACATACCCCCGGGACAGTCAGGGCTAGCACATTCCACAATGGCTAGCCTCTGATCTGTCCCGGTTCGCACTTACCTTTTAGAAGAAATACTTACTTAGAAAATTTCTTCCACAGCGTTTCCATCTCTCTTTTGGGCAGCTGAAGCCGGCGCGGTCCTCTTCTGCGTCTTCTTCCGCGTCTTCTTCTCCCAGAATGCGCCGCACCGGCCCCTCTCGTCACTTCCGGCGCGGCGCCGCATTCCTAAACAGCTTCTGGGCATGCCCAGAAGCTGTTTAGCAGGGGAATGCGGCGTCGCCCGGAAGTGACGAGCGGGGCCGGTGCGGCGCATTGATTCCTGGGAGCGATGACGTTTAGCTCCCAGGAATCATCGCAGCGCAGGAAGTGACGGGGTGAGCCGCGGCTCCGAGGGAGGAAGCAGTCAAAGGTGAGTATTTACGATCTTCAATAAAAAGGTGAGTAAACAAAAAAAATAAAAATAACTATCCAATTCCTTTTCAGGTCAGGTATACCTAGCGGAGGGGCACAAATAAAAAAATTGTTTTTGTGCCCGGAACTCCGCTTTAATCCATTCTCTAGTTTATTGGCACCTAAAAAATCATAGTCCCTACTGGACATCTCTTCTTGTGTTTTATGTTTTCATAAAGGGATGCGGTGCTGGGGAATTACCTCTGGAAACATTTTTTCTAATTTTAAATAACACTTTCAGGACCAAAGTTACTGTATTTTCTGGCGTATAAGACTACTTTTGAACCTCAAAAAAATCCCCCAAAAATGGGGGGTCGTCTTATACGCCGAGTATAATATCTCCAAGGTAACCTAAGTATAAGTATTACCGGTAGATGAAAATTAGGGGGGTCGTCTTAAACGCCCAGTCGTCTTATACGCCGGAAAATACGGTACTAAAAACAAGAGCATATTTGGTGGTTTTAATACAAAAATGAAAAGACCACATAGGAAATAGCAATGGAAAATAGGCAAGCAGTAGGACAACTTTAAATAGCAATCTTAGGCCCAAAGTTAGTAGAGCTAAGGAGGAGAAGTAGACGTTTTAATACATAAATGAATAGATTTCAGAAGATACAGCAGTTTAAACCTGGCCAGCAGCAGGGCAATAAGAAATATCAATTTTAGTGCCAAAGTTACTAGAGACAAAAAAACATGGAAGGGGTTTCACCACAAAGAATACAGAAGTGTACAATTGGACAGCAGCAGGGCATATTTTAATAGCAATAGTAGGCCCACATTTACTAGTAACATAGGGCACAGGCAGGGAGGGGTTTTACTACGAAAATTAAGATAGTGCAGAGGATAAAGAAGTGTAAAATTGGTCAGTAGCACAAAAATGCTTAATATTTTTAAAGGAGGCCTTGCAGTGAATAAAGCAGGTTAAAGCAAGAATAAACCCAAAAGCAAACATTCATTATATTGCAGATCACCAGTTCTTAGATGTGATGGCTGCATTTGTTTTCTTTTTTTTTTTTTCACCAGATGATCTTGCCAGTAAGTCTTATCTTTTCCAACAGAACAAGCTCTTGTGCAGATGTAGCAATCAGAGAGTTTAGACAAACCATTTAACACTGACAGAGGTGTTAAGTCTATGGTGGCACACGTTTAAAATACAGTTACTTGTTTGGTTTTCCTTGTCCTTTAAATAAGTGACAATACTGCATTATCTTATTTTGTATTAGAAATTTCCAAGTCACAGAATGATATCCTGAATGACAGAATGCACCTATCTACAAATTACGGTGAGGGTGGGGAAAGAAGAAAAGAAAGGAGGAGCCATTCTGACACTGCCATTAATATAGCTTCTCAGGTATGGGTTTAAAGCAAATTGTAAAATATAGTAACACTGCTAAAAATAACATAAAGTGAATCTGCCTTTCTTTTTTTTTTTTTTTTTTTTTTATGTCCTTCTGCATTAATAAAACTGAAATGAGTGTGAATGTGACATTCACCAAACATTTACTGCAGATGAATATTTCAATTTCATGGGTTTTAAATTACAGTGCATAAATAATCACCTGTGAATGTTCAGTGAATGTCACTGATTTATATATATATATATATATGCCACATACTGTATGGGCAGTTCTTATTTAGTTTTTTGCTGTATTATTTTTTTTTTTATTTTTTTTTTAATCAAAAATAATGTATCTTTATGGCAGCTGGAAAAGTCCATCAGTTTACATAATCTTATTCACAAAGCTAAGGAGGAAGAACTTCATTTGAAAAGAAATAGAAGCCAAGAGACAGAGGAAAGTGATTGTGCAAAGCAGAGGGTGTTCTTTGGGAGTATGAAACAGGTAGGTTCTAACACTGTATATCGTCTTCATCAGGAGTTTAAACATAGAATGAGAATATATATATATATATATATATTTATATTTATATATATATATTTTTTTTATTTGAGTCTGACAAGCCACCTGAAATCAAGGCATAGTATTGCATCACTTGCGGGTGCTGGTTAAATTGTATGTAAAGAAATGTTTTTTTTTAGTATGGATTACATAAGGGTCTCGAACTCAAATCAAGTTATTTTTCGCTGCCCATGTCCCACTGGGGAGGCTTTTCCCTTATTTTCTGTCCTAGAGGACCCTTAAGAATGGAGAAAACATTTCTCCAAATTAAACAGAATTGCAATTGTAGGGAGTTGTCACAGGAACAAGTGTCTCTGTTGGAGGATTTTCCTTCACCTCTTACCTTAATTTTCTATTTCTATAACAATAGTTACCAAGACAAACATTCAAGTGGATCGACCCAGTGGGTACACATAACCACAGTATAAACTTTCCCTTCCTAAATGTATCCAACAAAAAATTACCCTTCTATTTGTACAGAAGAACACTGAGATGAAGGCTAACCATATGTTGTACCAGTGCTGTATATTGGCCTAGGCCGACAAGGCCCAGGCCTAGGGCGAAACTTTGCAGGGGGGCAGCAAAATAGCCACCCGCCTCCATCTGGGACTCTATTAGCCACTGGTGTGACGTCACACCGTCTCCCTCTCTCTCCCAACCCTTCTCCCTCTCTCTCTAACCCCCTCTTCCTCTCTCTCCCACCACCCCCATCTCTCTCTCCCCCACCCCCTCTCCCTCTCCCTCTCTCCCCCACTCCCTCTCTTTCTTTCTCTCACCTCTCAAGCTCTCTCTCTCTCTCCCACCCCCTCTCTCTCTCCCACCCCCCGCTCTCTCTCTCTCTCACCCCCTCCCTCTCTTTCACCCTTGCTCCCTCTCTCTCAACCCCCTCTCACTCTTTCTCTCTCACCCTCCTCTCTCTCTCTTTCTCTCATCCCCTTCTCTCTCTCTCTCTCTCATCCCATCCTCTCTCACCTCTCACTCATCCCTCCCCTCTCTCTCTCTCACCCCCCCTCTCTCTCAACACCCTCTCTCCGGACACCCTCTCTCTCTCTCTCTCCATACACCCTCTCATCCTCCCCCCCTCTCCCTCTCTCTCATCCCCTCTCTCTCTCTCATTCCCCCCTCTCTCTCTCATTCCCTCCCCTCTCTCTCTCATCCCCCTCCCCCTCTCTCTCTCATCCCCCTCCCCCTCTCTCTCTCTCATTCCCTCCCCTCTCTCTCTCATCCCCCTCCCCCTCTCTCTCTTATCCCCCCTTCCCCTCTCTCCCCCCTTCTCTCTCTATTCCCCCTCTCTCTCTCTCCCAACACCCTCTCTTTCTCTCTCTTGCTCTCTCTCTCTCTCTCTCTCTCTCTCTCCCAACACCCTCTCTCTCTCTCTCTCTCTCTCTCTCTCTCTCCCAACACCCTCTATCTCTCTATCTCCCAACACCCTCTATATCTCTCCCCCATCACCCCCTCTCTCTCTCCCCCAACACCCTCTCTCTCCCACCACCCTCTCTCTTTCTCATCCTCCCTCATCCTCCCTTACCCACCCCCTCTCACCCCCCCTCTCGTGAGATCTCAGGGGTTCTTGCTGGGACTTGTAGTCCTTCAATTTTGGAGGGAGTCACATCTATTAAACAGGAAGGGTTGGGGCAAATTTACATAGGAGTGGGAGGGGCACCCAATTTTAGTCTTGCCTAGGGGAGCTCAAACCCGAAAATACATCACTGCGTTATACAATTGTCTTATTCAATTTCCTTTAGATTTACCTTCAACTATATAGAGCATAGGTCTGTCTGATTGCACACAAATTAAAAGTGTTTAGGTTTGACCTCATATTATATGGTTTTGGTAAATCCTAAAGGAAAATTGTACAAGAAAATTATATAATCTATGGTCAGCCTAAGAAAAACCCTTTGATAATTCTGAAATACCGAATTGAACTAAGGATTTGAGAATGTACTCAATGCAATGTGTGAAGATTCACTTTAGTATACAACCATGTGAAAAGAAAATTACTCTTTACCTATTTTATCTGCAAATGATTGAATAACTGAAGTTAATATTCACACAATTTATTGTGTGAACATTCTCAAATTTTAATGTTTCTCAATCTAAAAAAAAAAACATTTTTTTCTTAAAATCCTGAGATTTTGGGGCTAATTTACTAAAGAAGCTGAAAATTTTGACTCAAAAAATTGTGTGAATATTCACTTCAATTTTTCAATAACTAAGGTGAATCGTCACAAAATTTTGAGTGAATATTTTTACACCCCATTAGTAAATTACCCTCAATATCAAATCAGAATCACATGTTAGTATCTCAGAATTATGTGTTCGTATATCAGAATTTGGATATATTTAGGCTGATTTATAACAAATGTGGAGAATTTTCAGAAATAAATTGTGTGAATATTTACTTAAATTATCTACTCATGTAAAAAGTAAATTCCTGCTTCCTTATTTTGTCTACTTGTGACTGGATAGTTTAAAGCCTAAGTTTACTTTGAAAAAAATTAGGACAAAGAACATGACCTAAGCTGGGTACACACACAGCTTTTTTTCATTCAACCCAGCCGGCTGAACGAACAAAAACCAAAAAACAAGAGATCGCAGTACTAACACAAGAGATTTAGGTGCAGCGATCTTCCCTGCTGTGACCCACTAAATTGACAGGTGACAGTCAAGGCTCCACTGGGTCCTCATATGTAGCAACAGCTTGGAGTTCAAAAACCAAAAAACAAGAGATCTCAGTACTAACACAAGCGATTTAGGTGCAGCGATCTTCTCTGCTGTGACCCACTAAATTGACAGGTGACAGTCAAGGCTCCACTGGGTCCTCATATGTAGCAACAGCTTGGAGTTCAGACAAGGACAGAGCTCGTCCCAGCTCTAGACATCTAATGGAAAAGGGAAAAGTCCTGAAAGTTGCACATCTCTGCAAAACCCCGTAAGAAGTTGTATGACAGCCTCAGCCTAGGCTCCAACCAGGCCACGCCCCCAACACATTTCACTCCACCCACAGAGCTCAGTTATGGTCCCAATGACTAAGCTCCATGGGTGTAGTAAAACGTGCTGGGAACGTGGCCTGGTTGGACCCTGGGCTGAGGCTTTCAGCTGACTTCTTATTTAGTTGAAATCTTCCACCTCTGATTCCCCTTCCCCCTGCCTTCCAGACCCTTGTGAAATGTGTTAGTTAGCTGCAGACTTCTTTCCAGTTTTAACAACTGGTCACACCAAAGGGCACAATCTTTGGTTTGATCCAGTGACTTTAGCCTCTCTCCCTGTGAGTAAGTTTCTGTTTTTGTGGTTAACATATCTTGATATGTAACCCTTATGCACTGCTCTCTTCCTTATGTCACTTCTTAGATGCCTGTGTACTGTTTTGTTTTTCTTTTAAGCTGGGTACACTAACAGTTTTTTTTTTTCGCTCAACCAGCGGGTTGAACCCAAAAAATACAGACAGATCGCTGCATCAACTCCCTCTTCCACGAAAATATACTGATATACATGAATATACTGATGAGCACTCACAGTCATAGGCTAAAGCGCTGAATAGATGCTGGTTTTCCAACATGTCACTTCGACGAAAGGTAGTCATTAGACCAGATTTTTTCGGGCAGACAACTTTAAACACTGACCGAAAGTCGGCTGGTTTCTTCTGACTTGGACGATTTTCGCCCAGTGTGCACCCAGCTCTAGGCTCCTCACACCCTCCTATGTTGCATGGAATTTATGTTGGGGTGTACTACTTCTTTTTTTTCTTACTCCCCATATTCTCTTAAATAGATCTAATTAGCAATACCACAAGTAAAGCTTAATCAATATTCAAATAGAGCCCAGGTTATATAAAAGCAAACTTACCTATTTTATCTTTATACAAGACCAAGCTCTCTAGCAAAATTTACTAGTGTAATAGGCATTGGAGTGAACTATAACATTAGTAGGGGGCCTTACATCGGTCATCTTATATTTCTATATTTAATCATCTGCATTCAAATGTAATTAAAAAAAATACAAGCATGGAATAAAAGGGGAATTAATATTATGAATATTAATTAATTAATAATTAATTCTATTACCTGTATAGTTATCAGAATAGAATATTTTGTAAGCAGTGATTAGGTTCCAACAGGGGTCAGGTTAAAGCCCTCTAAATGCAAATGAGGACCCCCTCTTGCTCAGTCACAATTTTTCCAAAACCACCTCTAACCCCCTTGTCCCTTGCTGATGCCTCTTTCAGGTGTGAGGACCTGTGATCCAGCACTTCAGTCTCTGGGTTGCCAACCTGTCTCCTCAAGGTGATGGAATCATGTCCCAACAGTTCTGAAACCTGTCCAGACTATCGCTGGGTAGCCAATAGAAAGTGTCCGTAACACCCAAGCAGTGATGTGGACACCAGAAGAAGAACCTTCACATTCTGCATTCCAGAAGACTAGGCACAGAGGGGTTGATTTACTAAAGGCAAATAGGCTGTACACTTTGCAATGTGAAGTTGTGCTCTGAAAGTGCAGTTACTCCAGAGTTTAATAACTGAGCAGAAGCTCTGTTGACCTCTATCATCCAAACATGTGCAAGCAAAATGGCTGTTTTTTTTATTTTCCTTGCACGTGACTGGGTATTCTTTGCAAAGTGAAGCTTTACCTCATTTACTAAGCTCTGGGGCAATTGATTTTGCAGAGTGCAACTGCACTTTGCAAAGTGTAAAGTATTTTTGCCTTTAGTAAATGAACCTCAGAATGTCAAATTATCATAGATTTAGGCGAGTATTTGGTGCTTTTAGATTTTTTTTTTCTCTGGCTACAGCCAGAAGAGGGTAGGGGTTATGAATGGACGGGGGAGGAGGTCCCTGGCCAGAGTAGGATTTGTATTGCTTAGGTCTGTTTTAGTGTTAGGGAAATTTAGGAAAGCTTTAGATTGATTGTTCACCTTTTCTTGGTGCTAAAAACCCTGTGCTAAGATCTAACATTTAAAAAAATCTGAATTTATAAATGTTTGGTGAACGGTTGCCAACATAATTTTTAATATCTTTCGGGTGTAACTGTAGTCCATTTTTTCCATGTCTTTAGATTTCTTAGTTAATTCAGATTTTATCTCAGTGTCCATTTCTTTAAAAAGGTACCTCCATAGATGTGTATAGTGTCCAGTATACTGCACTGCAAGCCAAATGAGTGGTATTTTTGTATATTTTACATACTAATATTCCCTTTTATTTTTAGTCTAGCATGAGCAGCATCAGCAGTGTTTGTACCGATTGGGGAAGCATTGACAATGGTAATGTCAGTGGAGAAATTGAATTTTCCATCAAATATACCTTGAAGACTTTAACTCTAGAAATTTCAATCAAAGGATGTAAGAACCTGACATATGGAGAAGAGAAGAAAAAGAAATGTAACCCGTAAGACTTGTAATGTACATGTTAGAACTTTTCTTTAAGCTAAACTCCAGGCAGATACAAAAAGACACTGAATAATGAAGTTAAGTGTTAAAAATAATCATATGTATTTTCAAGTGATAAAGTTTAAGGTTCTGATGAGAAGCAGCCAAAAAGCTATCCACTGAACCTGTGTGTAGCACACTAGAGTCTTCTCCGAACAGAAAGTATTCACATGTCTCATTCCATCTCATATTCCAAAATAAGGGGATTATTTCTTATTTCAGAATAGTTGGCAGAGGCCATGCAAACCATTCCTCTTTGCACCAATAGACAACTATACATCTAGAATCACTGGTACAGCTATAGCCTAATATGATAGTCATTTATTTCAAACCGCATACAGCTGTTCATCATCAGTGCAGTGTATAGAAACCATGGAGTAGGGCCCAGAACCCAACAAGAAAATATAATCCAGAGGTTATGGTAAGTAGGAACCAGAAAACCCCCAATGAACCAATGCATACTAAAGTAGAGCATTCTTTTAACAAAATAGTATTAAAATTAGTTAATTATAATCCCATATGTACATAATCACTCAGACTGGCAGAGGGAAGGATTAGGCTAATCAGGTGTGGTATATGCACATGTGCTTACAAGGAACTTGCTGAGAGGAGAAGAGATCAGAATTATGCCTAAAGCCCAGCTCCAGCTTTTTGATCTCTTTCTCTGCACCCTTAACCTTAGTAAAAATGTTCAGTATAAATATCCTAATTCTAGACAGGCATTTGACAAGGAGAGTCTTTTATCCTCTTCAGGTAATTGTTTTTCACTCCTGGATATAACAGCATTCACATTGTGATGTGTGAACACCATTCTATGCAGCATGCTATTTATGAGTCCAGGATTCCACTGGGGTATGACACTGACTGCCTGAGTTCACAGAAAGTGGTTAAATGACACAGTGTATCATTTAAGAACCATTTAAGTGTTATGGGCCTTAGGGCAGAATGGACAAAAATATGAATCCTTTGGAAGAGAATGCTGTTCCCATGTATGTATTTCACCTGTGCTTTTATCTGATTGACTGACTTTTAGCTTTAAAATATTTTATGCTGGGCTCAAAAATTCACACTAGCCCTTTCTGATCAAAGAAAAAAGTTACCTTACAAGTTTTTAGACCACTATCACTTCTCCAGAAATAAATGATAAAAATAAAATAAATGATGCAGGGGCTTGAAGCTGACCAGTTAGTCATTTTTCATGTCTGCATAAAAAAAAAAAAAAAAAAAAATCAAATCTGAGGTGCAACAGTGAAAAGAAGAACATGTTGGAGAAGAGCACAACCAACCATAGTGTAGTAAATATATACTGTACAGATTAATTGAATGAAAATGAACCGTAGCACTAGCTGTAGTCAACTTGTTCTTGTTTCTCTTGACAACGTAACTTTTTATTTTGCAGATTCCCCTGTACAACTGAAGTGCCTTTTTAATTTTATAAAGTTCTTTTTTTTTAAGATATGTGAAGACATACTTGCTTCCAGATAGATCTTCTGCTAGTAAGATGAAAACAAGTGTTAAAAAAAATACAGTGGACCCAATATTCAATGAAAGTTTAAAGGTAACATTGTAAAAAAATATTTTTCCATGTAATCTGATTGCTCTAACTAAAGGGGCTAAACCAGGGGTCTTCAAACTATGGCCCTCTAGTTGTTCAGGAACTACAATTCCCATCATGCCTAGTCTTGCCTGTGAATGTCAGAGTTTTACAATGCATTATGGGATGTGTAGTTCCGAAAGAGCTGGAGGGCTGTAGTTTGAGGATCCCTGGGCTAAACTGATAAATATACAACATTTACTAACTAAGGCTTTCACAGGCACACATCGGCCTCACAGATTTAATAATTTGTGTAACATGTCTAGAAAGCAAAACAATCTTGAGGCTTCACATTTTCTTTGATATTAACCCATTTCTTAATGTAGATCACTGCAAAAATAAAGCACAAAAGTTTGTTGTTTTGCAGGTGCTAAAAAGCCCATACCACCCTGAAACCCTTTTCTGTGCTTGGTCTGTAATATGTAGTAATAAACAGGTAATTCTACATAAACAGAGAAGCCTTAAGATTTTTAAATCTATAGGGGCAAACTATACAGACTCCCTCTGCTCTTTCACTATCTTCAAACAGAAATGTGGAAATGACCAACTCACTCCCGGCATGACAACTAAACTATATTCCTTACCAGGGGTGTTGCTAGGATTGTTAAAGACCTGGGGCACCCTGAAGGAAGTAATGATAGTGTGCTGTGGAAAATAGTGGGTGTGATCACATTGTGCTAAAAGTGGGCTTAAGGAGGTATGGGTAAATAGAACCTACTCGTATATATGCAAAAGTCTTTGTACCCTTAAAAGGTGGTGTATGTAATGTATAATATAGCATACAGCACGCAGGAGCCAAAAGAAGGTAATGCACAGCACAGAGGATAGGGGTAAGGAGTACATAATGTACAGAGTTCAGAGGTCAGGAATACTACAGCATGAATGGGTCAAGAGTATGTAATGTACAACATGTAGGGGCCAGGAGAATATATCATGCAAAATGCAGGGGGTCTGTATTATGTAACACACGGATACAAGGAGCAGGGGTATGTAACACAGTATGAATAAATCAGGACTACATAATGCACAGGGGGCAGATGTCAGTAGTACTTAATACATGGAGTTCAGAAGTCACTAGTATGTAACACACAGAGTGCAGGGGTCAGTAGGGCATAATGTACACAGGAGTACAGAGGTCAGGAGTGTGTAACATACAGAATTCAAGGTCAGTAGTAGGCAATGCACAAGTGCACAATTTAGTAGTATAAGAAGTACAACATATAGGGTTCAGGGGTATGTAAAGCACAAAATGCTGAGGTTGGGAGTATGTAATGTACAGAGTATAGGGGTCAGGAGTATCCCTCCCCCAAGCAAAAATCTACCACACCCTTAACAAAACCACCCAGAGCCTGAACTTCCATTGAAGTTATCCTCTGCAAACCACTTTTTGAATGTAGCAGGCACCAGTCTCAGTTGGTAACTCACATCTTCGCTGCTGCTGTAAAAATAAATAAATAAATAAACACAACAAAAACATTGAAGACAACCTCTATACCCAATAGGGAGTTAAAACACACAGTTACACAAACAATGTTCCTTGAAAAACTTTCTGCCCTGCAGGAGGTCCCAGTTTAAATGTCCTAAGCATCAGCGGCGGTCGGTGTGTTGGAGGCGCAGGGGCACCGCCCTTCCATCCATGCGTCCGGCCCCCTAATCTGCATGCAGGGGCACCGGACGCATGGAGCTCAATGTTTTTTTTTTTTAAATCACCTGATTAGAGCCAGAGGCTCTAATAGGGTGATGCAAATGAAAATTCGCTATTGTCACACGGATCCTCCTCCTGGCCAATCAGCAAGCGCGTCCGATAAGCGCTTCCTGATTGGCCGCAAGGCAAACCCCATGCCATTGGCCGAGGAGGAGGCGGGAGCGGGAGCACTCGAGGGACGTGCCAGGGGACTGAGGAGAAGCCGCCGCCACACCGCATTGAAGGGGGCACGCACGCTGATTTCTGCATTCAAGGGGGCACGCACGCTGGTCACTGCATTGAAGGGTGGCACGTACACTGGTCACTGCATTAAAGGGGACATGTACGCTGGTCACTGCATTGAAGGGGGCATGTATGCTGGTCACTGCATTGAAGGGGTCATGTACGCTGGTCTCTGCATTGAAGGGGGCATGTACACTGGTCACTGCATTGAAGGGGGCATGTATGCTGGTCACTACATTGAAGGGGGCATGTACGCTGGTCACTGCATTGAAGGGGGCATGTACGCTGGTCACTGCATTGAAGGGGGCATGTACGCTGGTCACTGCATTGAAGAGGGCATGCTGGTCACTGTTTTGAAGGGGGCACACTGGTCACTGTGCATTGAAAGGGGGCACGATGGTCACTGTGCATTGAAAGGGGGCACACTGGTCTCTCTGCATTGAAAGGGGGCACGCTGGTCTCTCTGCATTGAAAGGGGGCACGCTGGTCTCTGTGCATTGAAAGGGGGCACGCTGGCATCGGATCAGGAAGAGGCGGTAGCAACAGCCACCACTCAGCAGTCTGACAACAGTACCCAGATCAGCCCAAGGAGGTTGGTCCCCGCCGTTGCTGCCGAGATCTCAAATGTTAGTGGTTAGGAAGGTGACGTCGATGATGACGTGTCTATGGATGTCACGTGAGTGCCCACAAGAGAGGAAGAGGAGGGGAGTTCAGAGGGAGAGATGGACCAGCAGATAGGGAGGAGAAGCAGGCTGAACTTACATTGCACAGCAGGGCCGATCCGAGGCGGGTGCCCGAGGTGCGGTGCACCCAGGCGCTTCAAACTGTTAAAAAGGGGGGGCGCCGGCGTGCCGGCCGAAGCTGCCATTGACTCCACTGTCTCCTCCAGATACTGTGCAGAGCCAAGCCAGTCAGCCAGACTACTAGTAAATCCTTCCTTTCCATTCCAATCCCCAGCACAGCGCTTACTTACTGACCAGCCCGGAAGCGGCGCAGCCTCTGCTTTCTTTCTTCCTCCAGCTGTATTGTATCTCTGGTTGCTAGAACCGCTTAGCGTCTAGCAACCAGTGAAGTCGGACCTTTTTCCACGCCCACCTTATGTCATCACTAGGCTCCCTGCTGCTCTTTATGTGGCTCGGAGTCTCCGCCTTCTCTGTCCCTCAGACCGGAAGTACATGGTGGAAGCTCCTCTGAGGTGTGTAGAGCGCAGCGTGTTCCATCTATGCAGGATTGGTAAAGCGGGAGGTGAAGGTATGTAATAGAATGTGGCTTCCACAGAGACAGTTTACCTGTACATGGCGCGCTGACAGTGCTCAATGTTTCTTTCTGCTATAAGATGGTTGATTCATAGAGTGAAATCTGGAGGGAGATGACATGTGCAGGCTCTGCCAATCACATCACTGATTACTGTGTTCAATGTGCATGACATGTAAGTCTCATGCACACACAATGTATTGTAAACTCTCTTAGAAGCCTTTCATCCTTCCAGAAAAAGCGCCTGACATTGTAACGTGGTTACAGGCATCAAGCTCTTGGGCGATAATTCATTATAATGGCCAGAATGCCATTTTATTCTGACCATTTAAGTGGATTAAAGCTCAAGTGCTATATGTACCTAGTGTAAA
Source organism: Pelophylax lessonae (assembly GCF_965119305.1). Lineage (NCBI taxonomy): Eukaryota > Metazoa > Chordata > Amphibia > Anura > Ranidae > Pelophylax > Pelophylax lessonae. The sequence goes on from NC_138770.1 coordinate 448,295,655, forward strand.
TGTCAAGCTTTTTCTTTCTGCCAAAACTGGCAGTGATTTTTTTTTTTTAATCTGCCACTAATAAACTCTAAAACCCTATGTGTGTATGGACACAGGCGAACATGCAGGAGCCTTTAGAGGCAGAGGGAAAAAATGCCATACATTTTAGTCTATGAATAGAGTGCAGCATTTCAGGGACATGAAAGGTACAGCACAGACTTCCCTCATATGGGCATGTAGGGTAATTTACTGATTTTGGTGGAGATGAGTTCTGAATTCAGACATATTATACAATAGAGTGCTGCATCTCACTGCAATTTATATAGAAGGCTTTGTTCAGGGGTCTGCAGTATGTAATGACTAGCACAACAATAATCCAATGAAGTAGTCTGCAGCATGTGATGACGTCTGGTGTTTTTTTTTTTTTCTTCTGAATGCATGTAAATACACCAGCTCTATGGGAAATCTTGGTCAGCTTGACATGGCACTGCTACCGAACCATAAGTGACAGGGAAACCAAACTTGGGGAGCACGTTAAGGGGACCCTGGACTATGGCATGGTACATTACCTAGGCAAGCTGGCCGACCCCAAAATTGGATATTTGGTAGTTGTGGGTATTCCCCAAGTTTGGTGTCCCTGTCACTTGTGGTTCGGAAATAGTGTCGGGTCAAGCTGACCGAGATTTCCTATAGATGCCAATGCTAAAAACCAGGAGCCATGTCATGGCACTGGTAATCTGCATTTGGTGGGCACTGGTAATCTGCATTTGGTGGGCACTGGTAGGCTGCATTTGGTGGACACTGGTAGGCTGCATTTGGTGGACACTGGTAGGCTGCATTTGGTGGACACTGGTAGGCTGCATTTGGTGGACACTGGTAGGCTGCATTTGGTTGGCACTGGTAATCTGCATTTGGTGGGCACTGGTAGGCTGCATTTGGTGGGCACTGGTAGGCTGCATTTGGTGGGCTCTGGTAGACTGCAATTGGTGGGCACTGATGAGGATGCATTTGGTGGGCACTGATGAGGCTGCATTTGGTGTGCACTGGTAGGCTGCATTTGGTGGGCACTGGTAGGCTGCATTTGGTGGGCACTGGTAGGCTGCATTTGGTGGGCACTGATGAGGCTGCATTTGGTGGGCACTGGTAGGCTGCATTTGCTGGGCACTGGTAGGCTGCATTTGGTGGGCACTGGTAGGCTGCATTTGGTTGGCACTGGTAATCTGCATTTGGTGGGCACTGGTAGGCTGCATTTCTTGGGCACTGGTAATCTACATTGGTGGACACTGATGAGGCTGCATTGATCACTTGTATCATATCCGCAGTCTCTGACCATCTCCTGTATCAAGTCTGCAGTCTCTGACCATCTCCTGTCTGGGGGCTCTGTCTAACAGACTCTCTAACAGATGCCCTCTCTGTGTCCATTAGAGAGACCCCCCTCCAGTTCCCATTAGAGTACTTTGCTTCTCTTACTGTAATTTGTTTATTGTTAATAGATCGTGGGAGGGTCCCGGGGTAAGGAAGACTTCTTAGAGGAGCATCTCTGTGTTTGAGCCATTGCCATAGAAACATTTGTAAAGGGGAGGAGTTAGTAAGATGACCACGCCCATGTGGGGGCGCCAGAAAAATTTCTGCACCCTGGCGCCTGTGACCCTAGGATCGGCCCTGTTGCACAGGAGGGACAAACCAGACTGGTAATGTATCAGGAGCGAGCCATCAACCATATACGGTCACATCTGCCGCTCCCAGGACACCGCCACATGGCTCCGCAGTGTGGGCTTTTTTTAACCTGTCCGCTGCTGACAATAGTGTTGCCATCTGCAGCCTTTGCAGTCAATGCATAAGTCACGGTAAGCCCAACACTCACCTAGGGACGACCGCCTTAAGAAGGCCCCTGGACTCCCATCACTGAGCCCAGTGGGAGCAATACCGTCAGAACCCACAAAGCCACACTCCAGGCTCTCACCGTCCAGCCTCTTCTCCTTCTCCTCTCTCCTCAGAATTGTCCTCCACTCCATCTTCCATCATGCCGTCCTCAAGTTTTTCTGGAAAAAGACAGGCTTCCGTGGCCCGAATGTTGGAGCGTAAAAAAATGATGACACCGGATAACCCTCTTGCCCAACGGTTGACCGTTGGCTTGTCGGAACTGATAGCCCGCCAACTGCTGACATATAAACTGGTGGACTCAGAGGCCTTTAGAAAATTTGTGGCTATTGGAACACCACATTGAAGGTCCCAGGAAGGAAATATTTCTCGCAGAAGGGCATCCCAGAGCTATATGGCCATGTTAAGCGGCAAGTGAATGTATCTCTGGCACACAGTGTCGGTGCCAAGATACATCTGACCACAGACACGTGGTCTAGCAAACACGGGCAGGGAAGGTATATAACTTTTACTGCCCACTGGGTGAACCCTCTGACGGCCGTCAAGCATGTAACCCGTGGCACCCATGTATTTGGTTTTACCGCCACGGATTGCATGCAGGCCTGCCTCTTCTTCTCCTCCTCCATCCTCACTCTCCTCCTCGGCTGATTCCTCCTTTTCCGCTGCTACCGTCTTTTCCGCTGCCCCGCCCAAAATCCCCAGAACCTATTCGACATGCCAGGTGAGACGATGCCATGCTGTGCTGCGTCTGTTGTGCCTGGAAGCCAAGAGACACACTGGTCCTGCACTCCTTTCACCTTTGCGTTCACAGGCAGATCAGTGGCTAACACCGCTCAATTTGACAGTTGGTAAAGTGGTGTGCGACAACGGTGCCAATCTGCTGAGCGCGCTGAAACAGGTCAAAATTACACACGTGCCATGCATGGCACACGTCCCGAACTTGGTCGTGCAGCGATTCGTTGTCAAATACCCTGGGGTCCAAGACGTCTTGCGGCAGGCCAGGAAAATCTCGGCCCATTTCAGAAGATCTTACACAGCCATGGCTCGCCTTGCTGACATTCAGCGGCGACACAACCTGCCAGTCAGACGTCTTTATTGTGACTGCCCAACGCTATGGAACTCAACCTTCTAATTGCTTGAAAAGGCTGCTCCAGCAGAGACGTGCAGTTAACGACTACCTGTACGAACTCTGCGGCAGGACAGGTTCTGGGGAGCTCGGGTTTTTTTACACCGCACCAGTGGCTGCTCATGCGCTACGCATGCAGACTTCTGTGGCCATTTAATGAGATCACCAAACTGGTCAGTCGCAGCCAGAGCGTCATAAGTGACATCGTACCTTATACCTTCTTTCTGGAGCGTGCATTGCGTCTTGTCATTGATCAAGCCGTTGAGGAGCAGGAACAGGAAGATGAGGAAGTCGCAATGCTGGATGAATTCCCAGGGGGGGCTACTCCATCTGAGACAAGTCAACAACAGGAGTCTGAAGAGGAGTCAGAGGAGGATGGTGCCAGGGCGGATGAGGAGGAGCAAGAAGAGCATGCTTTAAACATTTCTGGGATCCCTGGTGTTGTCCGTGGATGGGGGGAGGAGAACGAGGACGGCATTATCCTGGATGATGAGCAGGAGCCAGGCCACTACACCACTTCCAGTTTAGTGCAAATGGGGGCCTTCATGCTCCAGTGTTTTAAGAGGGACCCCTGTATAAAAAGCATAAAGGGAAAGGACCTGTACTGGGTGGCAACGTACTTAGACCCCCGGTACAAACAAAAAATGGCGGAAATGTTACCGCAATTGTTAAACAAACAATGGAACTGTTGGCTTGCCCCTCGTCCAGTGTCCTGTCTGAAAGGACACAGCAGGGGGGATCATGACCGATAAGCGCACTCGCCTAGCTCACGACAGTGTTGACTTCCTCACATTTATAAAAATGAATGAGGCATGGATCTCAGAGGAATTCAAAAAATGTGCCCAGTAGATCATGTTTGATTCAAATTCCTTATGACAGCCCACAAATATCCGCTACCACCCATAACAATTCATGGTCCCTGTCTTAGGTAAATACAGTGGCAAAAAAGTGGCAGTGGCATTGAATGCCTAATTTTTGGGGCCTGTAATGGCCGACACTTATTTATCCTGTGAATGCCTTATGTACCTTCAGCTACAGAATACCAAGTTCTTTGCTGTCAGGTGAATACCTGTTGGCTAATTTTTGGGGCCTGTACTGGCTGAAACTTACTTCTGTATCCTGTGTATGCCTAATATACCTCCAGCCACAGAATACAAAGTTCTTTACTGTCAGATGATCGCCTGTTGGCTAATTTTTGGGGCCTGTACTGGCCAACACTTCTTTATCCTGTGAATGCCTAATTTTTCAGACTGGCATTGAAAACCAATGAGTCTGTAAATGTTCTGCTAAATTGTGGAACGGATGCGGACCCATTTTACAGATGTGTGAAAGGACCCTATATGTATTCGACATGTATTTACCGGCTGCTGTCAGTTCTGTCTGATTTAAAAAAAAAAAAAAAATATATGAAAATTTTTTGGCTGAAAGAAAAAAAAAAACTATTTTATGGCAACTTTTCCAATAGCAATACTTCTGGTATGTCAGTGTCCATGTTGTGGGACTATAGTGCACAGCTAGTAAGTATTTTGTGGCTGCAAATGTGACCTGAAGGTTTTTAATGTTTGCCTGCCATTAAAGTGAATGGGGTCCGCCGCGAACTTGCAGTTCGCGAACATTTGAGAAAGTTTGCGGATCACGTTCACGAACCACCGCATTCGATGTTCGTCCATCACTAAAAATAAAACCTTATGTTGCACCCTCCTAAATAGGGTCTAAGTTTAGTAAATTTAGGTCTTGGCTCCACTTTAATCAGTTGAACTGCTTGTGATTCATTTGGGCTGTTCTGTGTCTTGCTGATTGCTGTATTGACTGCTTCCCCTTGTTTTCTGAAGAGTTCTGAAAAGCAGTGGGCGGGGAGAATCAAATCAGCAACTGAATATTTATGTAATCCCAGCCAATCCCTGGGCGAGGGTACCCAGATGGAGGCTGGGAGGGAGCAAAAATAGCTTGGGGCCTAGAACAGAGAGATTATTTTACAGGAGCAGGAGATCCAAGCCTGAAGGGCTGCTGCCATTCTTGACAGTCCCACTGTGCTTTCTATTGCTCATTAAGGTCCCAGTACTGCTAGATGGGAAGCCTATTCTGCTGAACTCTGCTGGAGCTGACTGAGGAACTTCTTTTTTGGATATGATCCGAAGACTACACAGGAGATATGTCTGACAAATATTGGAAGAAGGCATACAACTATCCAAGGACATTAGTGCATACACAACGGTTTATGAGATCACAGTGACTATGTGCTTCTACCATCCCTCTTGCATCGGAATCAGTAACATTACTTAAAATCGACCTTGTTTATGGTGTCCCTGTGTATGTAGCTCAGCCCACTATTTGCTGCTGCAAGGAATATGCTCATATTCTTTAGGAGGAAGATAAGTGTCCTCAAGTTACTACTTAATGTTGTTGGAGTATCCCAGTTACCCTGCTCCCATCCAAGTTCAAGTTTGCAATAAAGCATCAAAAAGAATACCCCCTAGATTGATCATTGAGCCAGAAGAGTGACTGTGACAGCGTGCCTTGCTGCTAGCGAGGTGAGGAGTGAGGCGTTAAATAGAGAGAACTGAGCAGAACTGATCTCATTGTTTGAGAGTGCAGAGGACAATTCTGGATTTCTGAAAAACAGATAACCAAGCGCTTTCAGTGGTATAACTTACAGACCAGTCCACAAGGGAGCAAATAAGAAAAGTTCATTGTAAGGGTTTCCATACACTTTAAAAGTAATTAATTGTGGTAGTAAGTACTGTATGACTATACAGATATATAAACGGCTTTAGCAATAAAAAAAAAGCATGCACATCATAGATGATGGACTAACTGTATAGGCTTTCCTTTGCTTACTGTTATATTCTTTCCCAGTACACCATTGACCGTTCCCAGCTAGAGACCAGGACTCTTCATGTGTCAGTGTGGCATGCAGGTACTTTGAAGAGAAAAGTCTTCCTAGGAGAAGTAACAATACCTTTGGAATTATGGGACTTTGAGGACAACTCCACGCAATCCTTTCACTGGCATCAGCTGAAAGCAAAGGTATGTCGAATTCAAATCATTTTAATATATGATGGCATGTAAACAAAGAAGAATTAATTCCCTTGTGTACATGCATTAATTTGAGCATCCACTGAATATCATTGCTCTGTGCTGCTTTCTGGTGGTAATAATAGTGGAACATGCCTGAGTGATGTATGTTGGCACAGCCGCTTGTAAGTTTCACCAGGGGCATATGGGACAGGGTGAGAGCACAAGAGCACAATTGGGAGACAGTTGTCATCCCATAACATGAAGTGCCTGAACAAGGACTTTTGATAGCAGAATTTCAAGGTATTCTTTTAATGAGTTCCATGTATTTAAAAGACTGAAAGCAACATTTAATTACATTAACATGTTATAATTTCTATGACATTTTAGTAATTAGGCTAGTTTCCACTGTAAGGTAGTGTTTTTTAAATAGAAATAACATGATGTGAAGCTGCATTTATTATAACTGGGATAACGAAGAATATTATAATATGGGATAAAGAAGAAAGTTTTGCATTATATTTGCATGCATTTAAAAAAAAAAAAAAACTCTTAGAATGTGACTAATACTAATAAGTCAGTTATTTCTATAAAAAAAGAAAAATAATAAATAATCAGAACTGTAATTTACTAAATTTGATGATATAGTTAAAAACCGAAAATGTAATGTATGACCAGGTAAATACAAGAACCTATAAGTCCAATTAAAAAAAAATGCCAGATTCTCTAACTTACTAAATTACATTCTCAACATAATTCTTAAGAGCTGTGAGGGAAAAATAGAGGTTGGGTAGTGAGAATGTTTTTTTCTAAAAAATAAAAAATCTTACAAACAAGCAAAAATTCAGTTATGTTTGTCTTACTAACAGCACCAGTTACAGCAAAGGAGAGTCAGCAGAAAACCTGTGGCACATGACCAGGGTGCCAGGGTCTAGAAAGGCTAATTGCCAAGGATGCTAAAAAATCAGGTCATATAAATCATTATAGCCCTAAAGGTTCCTATACATGTACCAATTATTAAAAATAGAAATATGTTTTAAGAACTGACTTTATGGGCTGTCCCTGACCTATCTATGCAGATACACAAGGCCATATTATGGAGGGTTGGGCCTTTTTTTTTTTTGGCATATCGCAGGAATAACTTTCCTCAACACAGGGTGGAGCTAAAATCTTAATCTATGACTGACTGATTCATTTACAAGTATCATTATCCTGGTTAGGACCTAATCTTTGAGTGATTAAAGTGTATGGCAAGCCAAAACATATATATTTTTTGTTTTGTATATGGTAACGAAGGGTTAAAACCACTATAAGAATTTGTTTCCTGTCTGGGTCCTGCTAGGACATTTTCCCCTCACTTCCTGTTTTGGAAGCACAACAGAAATTGAGAGGAAATTGCCCCAAAGCAAGGAAGCTCCACTCTTACTGTAAGCCTAGTATACACAAGTTTTTTTTTTTCCCTTCAAAAAAACTGACAGCTCTGGTTGGAGCCTCTGTACTTACAATCTGATGTTAGTACAGCAATCTCCCCTGCTGTTCAATTGTGTTCTGACAGGTGGACTGGTCAGTGCTCTCAGTCATTGTCTGGGAGTGCTGATCAGGAGCCAGTCGGCTGCTGGTTTTCCATCATGCTCATCCGACAGAAGCCGGCCGTTTGGCCCAGCTGTCATACACGCAGGCGGAATGTCGGCCATTTATTATTAAACTGACCGATGTCGCCCGACATTTAGTCCTTGTGTACTAGGCTTTAGACAGTCACCATCAGTGACCAACAGTTGCCAGCACAGCTCTTTCCTCACCTCTTGCTCTCACAAAAAAACTGGTTCTCCCAAGTGGGAACAAGACAGCAACAAAGAAATTGGCAGGGGTCTGTAACTAAAATAAAAAGTTTTGCCTTTATAAACACTTTAGAGCTGATAGCGGAGGCTATTTATTTATGATAGTTCTTTTGGAATATTAATAACTAGTGGTTGAAATCAACACTTAAAGTAATACTAAAGGCATGTATTTTAATTTTTATAATAATAAACATGTTATACTTACCTGCTCTGTGCAATGGTTTTGCACAGAGCAGCCCCAATCCTTGTCTTCTTGGGTAGGTGCCCTTATAGAAACCTGCTTGCTATGGGGGCATTCATGTGTGCTCCATCCCAAGCCCTGCCCTGTGTGTCCATAAGACACACTGAGCGGGACTTAGCCTAGCCCCCCCCCCCCCCTACTCTAACTAGCTCTGATTGATGTATCTGAGACAATGAGAAGGTAGAGAACTGAGAGAGCCTCAGCTCTTGTGCACATTGCTGGATTGAGATAGTGCTAAGGTGTCTATGTGGTGGTGGTGGGGGGCTCTGGAGGAAAATGAATGCAGAGGGTTTTTTACCTTACTACATAGAATGCAGTAAGGTAAAAACCTTTTGCCTTTACAACCATTTTAGTTTGATTCCCTGTTTTATTAAAGTATAGTTCCAGTCAAACCGTAACTACTCTTAAAAGTGCTTTCTCCTCCCTCCCAACATCTTTTCTGATTACCCTGTGTAAGAAAAGATCTGTATATTTACTGTAGATATTTACAGGCCTCCCTGGTTCAGTCACATGACCTCCCCTGTGTCAGCCAGTGGCGACTGCAGGGGAATGGAGAGAGCGCTCGACAACAGCTGGTAATGCCTGAACGGTGATGTCACCCATAGGCTTAACTATGGCTCATCCAATGTTGTTGTTCCCTTCTCTCAGTGCTGGCTGAGAGAGGGGAGCCGATTCTTTAACTGGATTGGAGCAGCATAATAGGTAACTATACAGATCTTTTATTAGTTAGGAGTAGTTAAGGTTTGACTGGAACTTTAATATGTTGTCTTTTGTTTTGCCTAGCCACAGAAGCATGACGAGTACACAGTACAATATCATGGAGAGTTGCATCTGAGAATCAGATTAGAAATGCCCACGGTTCCCACAACTTTCCAGTATGAGCACCATTCATCACAGGGTATGTACAGTATGTTGGGACCTGAGGTATGAGTCACCATCTAGTCTATGAATGTCTTGTTGTAACAGTTTTCATCATGCAGGTGTAGAAGGTAAACATTTGGGAATGGTCCAGCTTCATCTTGTAATAAAAAGTGCCAAGAATTTGCCGTCAAGACCAGATGGAACTTTAAGTCCATTTGTAAAAAGGTGAGCTGCCAGACATTTTATTGTTGTTTTGTATCTGGCAAAACAACCTATTAAACCTAAAATACTATATATACACTCATCTATCTTTATTCATATTTTTCTTTTTATGTATATATAAGCTGTCTTATCCTGCCAAACAAACAAGAAATAAAGAAAAGGACCCCAGTTCTAAGAAAACAAACCTGTCCTGAGTGGAATCACTCCATCATTTATAACATTATGAATCAAGATGATCTGAAAAAGTCACGACTGGATCTTACTGTTTGGGACCAGGGTCTGAATGAGCTCTTTGTGGGTGGGACCAGTATGAGCACAGGTAACCGGAAACAGACAAATACTGATATACTGAATGTCAACCCCTCACCATACATTGTGCCTCATCGATTATAGAATTATTCCCTAAGTGAGCTTTTTGTAATCCTATGAAACAATGATCTAATGGACTTGACATGGCTAAAGATGTCTAAATGCAGCTAAGCCCACTTAAAAGCAGGAATATTTAAATGCAAGAAAAGTGATCTGGGAAACATAGGGCTCCATGCACACCAGTGCCTAGCACTTATTTCTTTAACGGGCGGCTACCTGCATCCTTAACAACGGATGACTCATCAGCTGCTGTCAGTGGGGTTCCCTGCTGGTAGATGAATGTAAACAAAAGAATGCTGGCAATTAAAAAAAAAATCCATACCAGACGCTTATCTGAGCATGCAGCCCGGCAGGCCAGGAAAGAGGGGGGGGGGGGGTGATTGAGCGCCCCCCCTCAAACCATACAAGGCCACATGGGGGGTTCTTTGGGCTTTGGAGCAGATCCCGCCCCCCATGTGAATGAGTATGGGGTACATTGTACCCCTACTCATTCACCAAAAAGGAACTCTTGTATATTCTTTCCCTGGGGGAATTCAGCCCAAATGTGAGTATTTTAAAGGGAGGGTTATTTTCCTCCCCCCAGTTACAATCCTTTCTTATAGTCTGGTATCTAACACGAGATCATATTGATTCTTATGTTTTTTCACAGTCATTTGATGCATCTGCCCCTAAAGAAGTGGAGCAAAACGCGTAGGGTTTAGTTGATGCATCATGTTCTTCCGATTAGACGGCTCATTTATGCCCTATCCATCCATTTTTTATTACTATATTCTGCTGCTGAAGTGGTTCATGTAATTTAGGACAACTGATTTACATCTATCTTGCTATGTACCATTATGTGACTGTTATCTTTCATGTATATTGATTTGCAATTCACTATGAATATAGTTACAGACTTATGTATGCACATTGTAACCTGATATGCATTTATTATCCTAGAGAATAAAATTCTTTTTTTTTAACCACTTTACCACCGGAGGATTTTCCTGCTTTAAGTCTAGGCCACTTTTTGCAACTTGGCACTGTGCGACTTTAACTGATAATTGCGCGGTCATGCAACGCCGTACCCAAACAAAATTTGTGTACTTTTTTCTCACAAACAGAGCTTTCTTTTGTTGGTATTTGATCTCCTCTGCGCTTTTTATTTTTTCTGATATTAATAAAAAAAGAGTGACAATTTTGAAAAAATAACAATATTTTTCTACTTTGACAGTTAAAAAATATCCAATATATTCAGTTTTTGTCATATGTTTAGGCCAAAATGTATTTAGCTACATGTCTTTGACAAAAAAATTCTCAATGAGCATATTTTTAACCGCTTTAAGACCGGAAGATTTTACCCCATTCCTGACCAGGCCATATTTTGCGATTCGGCACTGCGTTATTTTAATGGACAATTGCGCGGTAATGCGATGCTGTACCCAAATTAAATTTATGTCCTTTTTTTCCCCACAAATAGAGCTTTCTTTTGGTGGTATTTGATCACCTGTGCGATTTTTACTTGTTGCGCTATAAACAAAAAAGAGCGACAATTTTGAAAAAATAACAATATTTTTCACATTTTTTTATATGAAATTCCCCCCAAAAAAATGTAAATATCAAAATTGTTTAACATTTTAGGCCAATTTGTTTTCTGCTACATATTTTTGGTAAAAAAAATTGCAATAAGCGTTTTTTGATTGGTTTGCGCAAAAGTTATTGCGTTTACTAACTACGGGAAATTTATGTCATTTTTATTGTTTTTTTTTTTTAAACTAGTAATGGCGGCGATCTGCGATTTTTTTTTTTTGCGGGACTGCGACATTGCGGCGAACAGATCTGACCCCTAACTGACATTTTTGACACTTTTGGGGGTACCAGGGACATTACTACAGTAATCAGTGCTAAAACTATGCACTGTTACTGTAATAATGACACTGGCAGGGAAGGGGTTAACTTTATTGGTGATCTAGGGGTTAATTGTATGCCTGGTGCTTACTGACACGTGGGGGGGGGGGGACTGAGTGACACAGGCACAGATCGCAGGTTCAGCTATGCTGAATCCTGTAATCTGTGACTGTCTGTCACATAGGAGATCCGCCCACTTTGTTTACACAAGCGGGCAGATCTCCTCACTCGATCCCCGACGATCGGGGAAGAGCGGCGGTGATCACTGCCTCTCCTCCCCTGGTCCGACTCCCGCTGTGTCTGAATACAGCGGGAGCAAGCCTCCGGCGGCACGCGAGCGCCGCCCACAAGGGGAGGAGTCCAGCGTCATAGGTCTACGTCACTGGACGATAACGAGCGACTTTGCCTTTGCTCCATGTGAGCGGTCGGCAAGTGGTTAACATCTGATATTTTTTCTATGCCACACATGCCATTTAAAGTCCCAAAAATTCCCCTTTTTTTGCAAACAGTGAGTAAAAATGTAGAGCTTGTTTTTGACAAGTCCTTTCTTAAAAAAAATAAATTGTCCCCCGGGGTAGATCCAATGTCAATCATGATGAACACCGGCCCCTGACCCAACGCTGGCTCCCACTGTCTGACAGCTCCACTTAGTAGCTGCTGCTAAATAAATGAAGGGGCAGGGCCACCTGGTGATGTCACTGGGGTACTCCATTCCATGTGACATCATACACCGGGGGCATGCTGGGTCAACGATGTCACAAGGGGGTGGGGGTCACCCGGTAATGTCACCAGGTGGCCCCACCCCTTTGTTTATTTAGCGGGAGCTACAAAGTAGAGTTGTCAGATGGTGGGAGCCAGCGCAAAGTTCTTTTTTTTTTCAGGCCAGCGTTTATCGGGATCTACACCAGGGGAAAATGTTTATTTTTTATTTTTATTTTTTAATAATGGAAAGAGGAAAAACTGGCTCAGTGTTTTTACTCATTTCTACCACTTTTTTGGCGAATGAGTAGGGGTACATACTCATTCACGTGGGGGGTGGGATCTGGGGGCCCCCTTGTTAAAGGAGTCTTTCAGATTCCGATAAGCCCCCCATCTGCAGCCCCCCCCCCCCCCCAACCACCAGCCAGGGCTGTGGGGAAGAGGCCCTTGTCCCCATCAACAATAACCGCCGGCAAATAATTTCTCCAGCCTTTAGAAAATTTTACCACAGGAGTACAACTGTGATTGTAGCCTAATTCTCCTATATATAAATGTAAACCCCTGTTTTCATATTCCCCTCCCCTGCATTGGAGTCCTACATCAAACACCCACCTTCCTGCCCAAAAAGATACCAGCGGCAAAGTCACATAGCTAAGAGTCAATGCATGCCCAAAGAATACTAAGCTTTACATGCATGCATTGCCCAAAGAATACTAAGCTTTACATGCAGACACAAGCAACCATCAACAGATCTTTTTCTTTCTAAATTATTTTTCGATTAACATGTACTTTTAGAGAATTGAATAATGCATGTTTATTTCTATGGTGAATAGAATGGGAAATACAGCCAGTCAGCACCAGCAGGGAAAACAATTATTTAAAAAAAGGTCCAACCCCACTAATCACTAATTTCATAGAGAACAGTGAGCACAGGTGTCCGCTGTTTTCAGCGTTCACACATAAACTTGGAAATCCATGCTTGATCTGGCTGGATTGGCACAGTATGTTGACTTCTGTGGGTGCCTGAAAAAGCCATAGGTTCAATCTGCTATCACCATTTTAAAACCAATATATATCATTTTTGTAACTGGACTAACAACTTATTTGTTATTGGTACAGATTACTGTAAGCTCCCAGTAGCCAATTCAGATTAACATATTTTATTTTTCTTTTCTTTTTTTTTCTTTTTGCTCCTCCACAGGTGATGAAGCCAATGCATCAATCTACCACCAATCTGCCCAGTTATTATGGCAGCAACTGCTCAGTACACCCAACACATGGGTAGAAGATTCTCTTGCACTATATTACAATAAAGGGTCGTTTTGTTTCTAAATGTCACATCTGGATATCATCTTCCATACTTTTATATCTTTTAAAGTAGAACTATAGGCAAAACTTTTTCATTTTGGATAGAGCGTTATAACTGCTGTCAGATTTTTTTTTTCGCCATCTGTATCCCATTGCGGAAATTTGTCATCACTTCCTGTCCCATAGCCAAATTAAGGGAATTCCTTGGGGACCCCCAGCAAACAAAAATTAGTGTCTCCATTGAAAGATTTCCCCTCTATTACTTTACTCGGGACAACCCAAAATTTGGGATTTTCCTTTACTTTCGCTTTCAATGATAATGGTAAACAAGACAAATAGAGAGGGTGCATCTCATAAACGGAGGCACAGGCAGCAATAACAAATTACAAACATTCTAATTCCTTCCTTAATATCCAAAACTAATTTAAAAAAGATTTGACTATAGTTATACTTTAACTACTTCTCAGTTCCTTCTTAGTGTGCAGCTTAAATCCCCTCAATAGATACAGCTTAGCCATCTGTATGAATGGAAGAGAATGCATTTTCTGTTATTTGGTGATTGTGCTCTCTAAAATACCTTTTGAATTGCTGCCACATTTTTCTTTTTCCACGCTATATGGCATATGTTCACATGGACTTATAAGTTAATGAAAAGTCACTGCAACAATTGAATCTTAATGCAGTGGTATGCTAAATTTGCTTGTGGTCATTACACTAATCCTACACTCAATAATAAATTGACACAACACAAAACTGAATATGCCACTGTGTAAATTTAATTTTAATACTGTACAGTGTTTGTTTTATATTAATTTATACTTAGACCTTTGAACATGAAAGCTATTTTTAATATGTTTAAAAAACTGGAATGGTGGTAGTGATCTGAATATTTGCTCTTTGGATAGATACATGTAATTTATTTGTTTTATCACAACACCTTAAAGTAAAGTCTATCTATTAAATAATTTACATATCAAAATTTTCTCCTGCAATTAGGGTATTACGGAGTTACTATGTACTGTGGTTTTGTGTAAATGCTGTCTACATGTCTATTTAAAGTGGGCCTACAGAATATTAAATCTTTGTCTGAACAGTCGAATGTTATTCTAGAAAGATGTTACTGTCTAAAGATTATGAGAGAAGGTCAAAATGGTTATTATTATGAGCAATAAGCACAGACACTCTCCACATTATGCAACACTGGGTTCATACACTGCTCAAAAAAATTAAAGGAACACTTTTTAATCAGAGTATAGCATCAAGTCAATGAAACTCCTGGGATATTGATCTGGTCAGTTAAGTAGCAGAGGAGGTTGTTAACCAGTTCCAGCTGCTTTGGTGTTATTAGAATTAACAACAGGTGCACTAGATGGACAACAATGAGACGACCACCAAAATGGGAATGGTTTTACAGGTGGAGACCACTGATATTTTTTTCCCTACTCCTCCTTTCTGACTGTATGACCCTAGCCAAATGCAAAACTAGTGAAAGTGTCACTGCTGGTAGCATGACGCAATATCTGGACCCTATAGAGGTTGCACAGGCAGCCCAACTCCTCCAGGCCCTACAAAGTTACCTCCAGCAGGCCACTGGTGGGAATGTCTCTAACCAAACCAAATTAACGTGTAATCTGTTTTTAATAACAGTATAGTGGCATTGGGCTTCTTACTCTCATTTAATGAAGCACTCAAAAAAAAAAAAAGGAACAGCAGGGAGAGGGTCCATTTAATGCAATGTTGCGGTTGACCTGGAAAAACTCCAACCCTTTACCCTTTGTGTTGCCCATTCTGTAACTACTACATCGTTGGTGGCATAAGCATGTAGACAATCTCTAAAGAGATCAGCTGGGAGTTTTTTTTTTACTCCCAGCTGCTCTATCATAGTGCTTTTGCCATGTCGATTGCCACTTTCTATGTCATACAATACCTGGTTAATCCTGCCTGTTCCTGTTCTCCCCTGTTTAAACTGATCACACTTATCATGGCTGCTGATCCATGTTAGCTTGGTCAGATTACGTGCCTCCATTATCCTGCTTTCTCCTCAGCGTCTCTGCATCTCTCCCTCCCTCTCTTGCTGTCACTTCCATAGTCTGTGTGAGAACCTGACTATGGAAGTGACAGGAAGAGAGGGAGGGCCAAAACTGAGTCCTTGGAAAAGCTATCTCAATTAAAGCAACCACTGACCACCCAAAAGTAGACCCTTTTCTAATGGGCCGAAACAAAAATAGCTCTTGTTGCCAAGAGTGGAGTATCTGATGATAATAAGAATGAGAAAAGGGGAAGTAACAAAGTAACAATGGCATTCCACATAGTAAAGTTATTTTGGTCACATTGCAGACTTTCAAGTGTCAAATTTTTGTACGACAAAAAGAAGACTGTGCCAGGCCAAATAGGTATCTGTCCTGCGTCAGAGGCCTTACAGCAGTAAATTGACATTTACAGTACATATATAAAAGCCTAGCTAGGTAGAGCTTTACCACTAGTTAATAATAAGTGGTTAATACATTCAAAATAATATCAACACGGTATAATTCAACCGAATTGCAGGTCTCTTATCATCTGTAAAAGAACAGAGTTAGCACACAAACATACACACTACAATTCAAGCTCAAAGCACTATCTCCTCAGAGATAACCCTCAAGCAAATCAAAGTGTAACATCCTAAATATAGTATAATAAAGCCTACTGACTTATATTGCCAGCTACAATCCTAAAGATTATTATTTAGAGACCAAAATGTACTCTATTATCTTGCCACCTTATGGCCTAAAGGCACTATGACACCCCTAGCAGGCATACCTGTAGATATGCACATAAAACCTACTTTGTAATAAACAGAATATGTACAATGAATACAACAGTCTTGACTTGTCATCATCCTTCCAGAGCTCTGGAGAAAAACAGAGATACATCCTACCTAATCTAAAAACTAACTACAGTATCTACATTTTCTGCATTACCAGTACTAATTCCTAAGGGCAAAAGATTGTTTTGCAGTAACAATAAATTGTCCATGAACACATTATCAAGTTCTTGGCTCTGCAAGCCCAGCGTCCAAACAACAGAAAAAAATGTAATGATGCAAGAAAACGGGAAATAAATTTTTTTACCTGTAACTAGGCATGAGCTTCGAGTTTGAGTCGAATGTATGTTCCACTCGAACATTGGCTGTTCGCTCATTCTTCGAGTGACGAACAAATGTGCTTCTTCGCGGGACGCGACGCGTGCAGTGCGTTACGTGATTGGCCAAAGCAAGCACCCTGACCTCCATGCTTTGGCCAATCAAATCATCTCTTCCATGATTGGACAAAGGCGGGCTGCCTTTAGCCAGTCATGGCTCAGGGGCTAAGTACACGCCCCACACTCGTACCAGTACCACAGCGTGTAGTGTGACTGTGCAGGCGTTGAGATAGCAAGTGATTGAGACAGGGAGAGGAACGTGATTGAAGCAGGGAGAGAGCAGTCATTTGCAGTTTGTTAGACAGTGCAGTGTAGTCTAGAGACATTGCTAGCAGTGAGTTAGGCAGGGAGAGAGATTTGTGCTTTTTATAGGTTAAGAGATCAGATAGTGAAGTATATTCAGTAGTGCAGTATATACCATAGACCATATAACATACATTGATCTCTATATATAGGGCAATTGATTAGATATAAGGCCATTGAGTATCTATCGGTCAGTTCCGTATACCCTATATTGATCTCTCTCTATATAAAGGGCAATTGATTAGATATAAGGCCATTGAGTATTTATCGGTCAGTTCAGTATACCCTATATTGATCTCTCTCTATATATAGGGCAATTGATTAGATATCAGGCCATTGAGTATCTATCGGTCAGTTCAGTATACCCTATATTGATCTCTCTCTATATATAGGGCAATTGATTAGATATCAGGCCATTGAGTATCTATCGGTCAGTTCCGTATACCCTATAGGGATCTCTATCTATATATAGGGCAATTGATTAGATATCAGGCCATTGAGTATCTATCGTTCAGTTCCGTATACCCTATATTGATCTCTATATATAGGGCAATTGATTAGATATTAGGCCATTGAGTATCTATTGGTCAGTTCAGTACATGTCATCAGTGCATTATATATATATACAGTATATTATATATTGATCAATAAACCCCCCCCCCCAAAAAAAAAAATTCACATCATGTCTGAAAGGCCAACAAGGAGAGGCAGACGCTCACAGCCCACGAAAAGAGGGCAAACAGCCTCTGTGTCCACAGTGAAAAGTGTTAGTCCCAGTCAACATGGTGCATCTCCTGCCGGCGGGATGCGCCCTGCCTTTTTTTCCAGTGCTGCCCGTCTTATTCAGCCACAACATGTAGAAGAGTTGGTGGAGTGGATAAATAAGCTGTCCTCATCTTCCTCTTTCTCGTCCTCTGACACCCATGCTCACACTAGTTTGCCTTTCACCGCAGCTACCAAAGTGGCCCGTTCCACAGGCTTCTTCTCCACAGCTACTCCTTCTGTCGCCCCACCATCATGCACGGAGGAGTCACCTGAACTATTCGATCATAGTGTCAGTGACATGCTTCTGGAGGATGTGCAGCAATTTGAATGCTGTGATGTTGGTTCCCAGCTTGATGAAGGGAATAACATGAGCCTAGAGAGAGGGGGTGACAATGATGGACAGGAAACTAGCAGTAATTTTGCCACAGCTGCAGCATACTGCCAAGTTTGCTCCAGTGACAAGGAGGGAGGGGATGATGAGGTCACTGACTGTACTTGGGTGCCTGACAGGATAGAGGAGGGGGAGGAGAAGGAGGAGACACAACTCCAACGAGGCAGGATGTGCTTCAGGGGCCGCCATAGGAGTAGCCAACCAATTGCATCACAGCACAGAGCTCCCCAGGTGCAGGGTGCTGAAAACTCCCCGCGGAATTCCAAAAGTTCATTAGTGTGGGCCTTTTTCAGCACATGTGCAGTAGACCGCAGCGTTGCTGTTTGCAACTTATGTTTGAAGCGGATCAAGCATGGCCAGAACACCAGCTGCTTGGGCACCACATGTTTGACAAGGCATATGACGACCTGCCATGCAGTCCATTGGCAACAGCACCTGAAAGAACCACAAGATAAAAACAAGCATACTTTACCTTGCTCCTCATCTGGGATTTCTAACCCTACTATACCTCTTGTCTTCTCAAATGCCTGCATTGAGAGGGATGATGGTATAGCAATGAGTGCCACAGAGATTTGCACCCAATCTGCTAGCAGTACACCACCGCTTGATTTGAGCAACAGGCAAATTTCACTACCCCAGTTGCTGAACCGTAGAAGGAAATACTGTCCCAGCCATACACATGCTCAGCTAATTTTTTATTTTTTTTTGAAAATCTGTTTATTATTTCAACAAAAAAAACAACATACAAACAACAGGTGCAAAAGGTTCACTAAGCAGCCGTACAACACATGGCCATCAACATGGAGAGCATTCAAAAGCATGGGGTGCCCACGCAGGGGCGAAATGACATTGGCATCAATAAATCAACAGCACAGTAATAAATAGCATGAGACAGAGAGTGCAGTACGGGCGGCAGTTCAGCCAACTCTCAGTCGGCGGCTAGGTAACCCCCGGGCCACCCCCACCAAGGCAGGCAGCAAGCAATGGGATGGAAGAGTCCGCCAACCACCTGGCCCAAACTCTGTCATGCTTCTTGGGGCACCTCCTATGAAAGTACGTGTCCGTGTACAGCGGTATCGCTGAAGCGGGGGGGAGGGGGGAGACCGCTGTCTCCAGTGAAGCAATATATTCTTCCTGGCAAAGGAAAGAAGGAGACCCATAAGAGTGTGGTCCGCCACTCTAGGCCATCCAGGAGGCCCAATAGAGCTATTTTAGGCGAGGGGTCAATTGAAACCTGCAAAACGCCGTTGGCAGCAGCAAATACCCGCGACCAATAATCTGACAGATCCGGGCGGGTCCAGAAGATGTGAATAAAGTCCCTGGGAGTGCAGCTGCACTGCCAGCGCTCCGGGGAGTGGGAACCATGTATCTTATGTAGGCGATGGGGGGTGAGGTAGGCCCGGTGAGCAATCTTATATTGAACCATACGATCCCTGAGAGAGACCAGGATCTTAAAGGGGGAGTCCCACACCTGCCGCCAGTCCTCTGCGTCCATGTCCGGGACATCCCGAGTCCACCGATCCCGGAGACCCGAGAGCTCCGGAGAGAACACCCGAAAGAGATGGGCATGCAGGACAGAGGCGGCACGAGCGGAGCAGTCAAAACGGAGGACCCGCTCCAGATCCAACTGCACTGCCCCCACCCCCCCTTGTGGGAACTGGGCTCTGAAGGCATGAGACAACTGTAGATAACGGAATAAGTGAGATGGGGGCACCCTGTGGGAATCTAGGAGCTGATCAAGCGTAGGGAGGGAGAGGTCCGAGGACAGATCCGAGATCTTTTTAATACCAAATTTGGTCCAGGCCGCTGGGTCAGGAAGGGAATACAGATGAGGTAGGGTAGGATTAATCCACAGCGGTGCATTAGGGGAGACCGCGGTGCTCGGGTACGCCTCTAACGCCAGGCCCTGAGCGTCGTTCACATGGAAGAAGTCAAGGGATATGAAGCCTTGGGGCCCCGGAATAACAGATGTGACAACGCTTCCATGGACCCCAACACCGCTGCCTCCGTCACCACTGCGGAATTGGAAGCGTCAGGAGACAACCACCATACCGCGGAGACCAACTGGGAGGCCAAAAAGTACTTATGGCAGTCCGGGAAGGCCAAGCCCCCCTGGGACTGAGGTCTCATCAGCGTGGAGAATTTGTATATGGGGGGGAGGGGCGGGAGCCCCACAGAAAGGAGGAGAAGATTTTGTTCAAATTAGTAAAAAAAAGATTTAGGGATCCATTGGGGCGAGTGGCGACAGAGGTAAGTCAATTTAGGGAGGATCTTCATTTTTACCAGGTTCACACGACCCAATAAGGAGAGGGGAAGGTTCTCCCATGCCTTCAGCTTGGCCCGAATGTCCCTCACCACTGGGTCCAGATTGAGGGATATGAACTCTGTGGGATCCTTGGAAACTCTCACCCCTAGATACGTAAAGTTGTCAACCCACTGTAGCGAGAGATCTGACGGGGCATCACTCCTGGCCGCCCCAGCGATCGCGAGCAACTGGGATTTGGTCCAGTTTACCCTCAGACCCGTCACCCTGGAGAAACCGTCCATTATAGCCAGAGCCCCCCGAAGGGAGGGACCCGCATCTTGCAAAAATAAAAGGAGGTCGTCCGCGTACAGCGCCACCCTCTCCTCCAGCCACGCCACCCGAAGCCCCCGAACCTCCGACGAAGTCCGGAGTGCCTCGGCCAGTGGCTCCATGGCAATGGCAAATAGGGCCGGAGAGAGAGGACAGCCCTGCCGCGTGCCTCTGGACAACGGGAATGAGGGGGATAACCTGCCCCCTAGTCGAATAGCCGCCACCAGAGACCTATAGATAGTTTGTAAACACCTTATAAACAGGAGGGGGAACCCCATCCGTCTGAGGACCTCCCACAAAAAGAGCCACTCCACTGAATCAAATGCCTTCTCTATATCCAGAGAGGCGACCACCCTCGTACCGGAGTTCAAGTGCTGTGTTTGCAAATTAGTAAAAAGCCTACGCAGGTTGACATCAGTGGACCTGTGGGAGGATGGGGCGGAGTCTGGAGGCAAGTATCTTGGTGAGAATCTTGAGATCGTTATTAAGTAAGGCTATCGGGCGGTAGGAAGCGCACAGTTTAGGGTCCTTCGGAGGTTTAGGAATCAGGATAATATGAGGGTGGTAGCGAGCCCATCTCCAGACAGTCATTATACAACGCTGCCAAAAGAGGGGCCAGCACACCAGAGTTGGTTTTGTAAAATTCGATGTGCAGCCCATCAGGGCCAGGGGCCTTGCCTCCAGGAATAGAACGAATCACAATCTCCACCTCCTCCTCCGTGACCGGCCGAACCAAATCAGAGCGCTCAGAATCTGATAGCCAACCCAGGGCCACTGGGTCAAGGAGCTGCTGCAGGTCCTCCGGCCGGAGATCAGCGGGCAGGGTAGTGGCATATAATTGGGAATAAAAGTCCCGAAAGGTCCCCAAGATCTCTGCCGGGAAGGTGACAGCCTCCCCAGTGGGGGAGGTGAGCTCCGGTACCAGGGTGAGGGGGGATGAGACATAACTGCCAATAGTTTCCCATTCCGATCCCTATGTTCAAAAAACCTTTGCTTAGATTGGTACATGGACAGCCTGGTGACCTCAGACAGGTGGAGATGTAAATCTCTTTTGGTCGCCTGCATCCCCTCGAAGTTGGCAGCCGAGGGGTCCTATCGGCCAGAAGCCTCCTCAACCGCCGCCTCCAAGGCAGACACAGCAGCAGCTTGCTGCACCCGGACAGCCTTAATAGCCGAAATGTAGTGGCCTCTAGTAACCGCCTTAAAAGAATCCCACACCAGTCCGGGAGAGGACGTACCCGCATTAATATTCCAATAGTCCCGTTTTACAGACGGAGTCTGAGCCACAATCTTGGGTTGGTTAATCCATTGGGTACCAAGACACCACATGGAGCTGCTGCGATCACATCCCGAACGGACGACGACCTGCAGGGGACTATGGTCCGACAAGCCGCTGGGGGGGTATGAAATGTCCTCCACATCAGTTAACATAGACGGGTTAGCGAAGCCATAGTCTATCCTGGAGGACGTCTTGTGGGTAGCGGAAAAGCAGGAGTAAACCTTCCCCTGGAGGTGTTTCCAACGCCATACCTCCTGGAGCCCTGCAGCCGTGGACCAGTGAAGAAGGTCACCGGAGAAAGCCTTGGGAGGCGTGGGCCTATCAAGATCCAGGGAGAGGATGGCGTTGAAGTCCCCCAGGAGAAGCAATTTGGCCGGTCAGTAAGCGGAGATCCTCTCCAGGATGGTGTATAAGACCTCAGCCTTAAACGGTGGGGGCACATAAATGCCCGCCACCACATACCTTTGCTGCCACATGGAGAGCACCAGCATGACAAATCTACCAGAAGGGTCAGTGTGAACTGCCTCCACCACACAGGGCAAGGACTTCCGGATTAATATGGAGACGCCTCTGGCATATGTAGAGTAAGAGGCATGGAAGGACCTCTGCACCCATGTTTTTTTCAGAGATAGGAGCTTGCTGCCCACCAGGTGGGTTTCTTGTAGAATCAGTATGGAAGGGATGTAACGTTGTACATATTGAAAGAGCAATGCCTGTTTGAACTTTGAATTGAGACCCCATACGTTCCAGGATAGCACGGAAAAGGTAGGTGGTTTATGTGATGCCATCATGGAAGGTTATGAGAATGGACACCCCAGAAGAATCACATGTAGGCTCTGTTACCTGGGGAGCAGCAAGGCAGAGCAAACCCATGAACCTAACAAGAACACACACAGACAATGTAAGCTCTCCAGAAGGGAGAGCACAACACCCCAAACACATAGTTCTTACCCTACTGTACCCCGACACCCCCAAAAACGTATGGGGAGGGCCCGGGGACAGTTTAAACCCAAAACTGAGAAGAAAAAAACGTGACTAGGCACCGGCCGTTTAACCAACCTGGCCTATCGCGGGAGCGAGTCCAGTGACAGTCCGTCCAAAATTGTCCACCAGCCTACAACAAGGCTAGCGAGCAGCACAGGGCAGAAAATAGTCCAAAAAACAAAATATATGGCAAAAAGGAGAGAAAAAAAAACACAGTCCACCCGAGCTCCTTGGTGAGTCAATAAGGACATATCGGGCGAAAATTGGGGAATAGATCTGCCACAAAAAATCGTTGAAAAGATGTCCAGCTGTCTCCATCCCTAATGGTATCGAACAAAAGGAAGGAAATATGGGACTTTACATGAGTACAGCTGGACATATGATATTTAAATGAGTATATAATATATAGCCTATAAGATCCCAAGTATTGGGAATCCGTCGGCAATTGGGAATTAAATAAATACTTAATTATATAGAGCCTGACAGATGTAAGTCTCAATAAGGACATCCATATAATAATAGGTATATAAACAGATACATGTAATAATAACATATCTAAAATTAATGTTCATAAATAACAGATTTATTGTGACAGCAGATTTTCCATGGGTACTCAGTCTTAAAACATATAAAATTTGATATACAAAATTTAATATGACCCAAAAAATGGGGACCCGTAGGATGTTGACACATTTAATCATTCAATTTAACATTCATAATCTAGAATATGACATATACAGATACACATATCGAATCTTGTACACAGAGTATATAATTGAGGATAAATACATTGATATTAAATCCATGAAAGATAGTATATAGAGAGCAAATTCAATATAAAACTAGATTCTTCATAGGTATAAATTTTTTTTTTTTTTTGGAATAACTGGAGCTTGAAAGAATATTTCTGATTGGAATGCTTGTAGGCTCGACGCGTTTCGTGGATCTACGTCCACTCATCAGGAGCATAAAAAATATATTGGTTGTGTATCTGAAAAAATGAATATATATTATACCAAAATATTAGTATAAGAAAAGAGGGGAAAAGGAAAATAGAATAATTATATATATAGAACAGTATGGAGTGAACACTACCTTAGGTGGTGTTATACTTCCAAAACAGTCCACTTCCAGAGAGGAGGTTTCGGGCCGAGCCGGGAGAAGCCTGACCCGGGGCTGAGGCATGGACAACATCCAATGGAATGGGATAAAGCAGCAGGGAGGTGTGAGCCCAAGGTGGAAATAGGAGGACATTGAGTTGGCATATATAAATTTTTCTCATCAGAGATTGACATAATAGGTGCTCCAAAGTCAATGAAATCTGAAATCATATATATCATATATACTGTATTATATTACATGTTAGTTATAATCTTTCTTATCAGAAAAGAAACTGATGTTCATAAAGAAAAGAATATTTGCCAGATGTTCAAAAATAAGACCAAAGGAACAGACCAACTAGAGAAATCTCTGTTATGAGCTAAGAAGAAAAGGGTGAAACAACAAGATAAGTACCAGGGATATACATGTATCGGGAAACTGGTCAGTTAGAGAGAGTGCCAGAAAAAGTGATAAGACTGGATAATTGTCTTAACCCAGGGGAATACCAGCGAAGGAGAGTAATATTAAGTGAGGAGAAATAATATGCTCCCGGTATGGAAGAAAAGAAGGGGAAAAGGATATAAGTGAGAGAAGAGGTCAATTGGAAGACCACAGTAAGGCTCACACCATAGAAAAAATTTGTGCCGTGAATGAAATAGTTATGTAAGGAAGTAGTGAGCCAGGTGAGCCCACATCTAATATAATCGCCGCATTTTGGACGCTATAGGAGACAGGTAAGATGGCGCCGGAAGAACACGTGACCCGTCCCTTTCCCGGGCGCTGAGGCTTCGGGTCTTTAGGTAGCTTACCCTTCGGTTTAGCCGACATGGCAAGAGGACCAGGGGGATCCGAAGGAGGAGGGCAAGCCTGCCAGCCAACTTGCGGGGACAGAATCGCCCTAGAACAGGAGGATGAACACGGATGATCACAGAGCTCTGTAGCCACACGTCCGTTCAGGCTCACATCCAGGCCACGCCCCCACATGCTCAGCTTCTTAATGCTAGCTTGGCCAAATTGCTAGCATTACAGTTGTTGCCTTATCATCTGGTAGACTGCTCCCTTTCGCAAATTTATGGAATGTGCTGTACCACAGTGGCAGGTACCAAAAAGGCATTTCTTTTTGCGTAAGGCCATTCTGGCTCTCTACCGTCATGGGGTAGGTAGTGTTTTGGCCTTGTTGGACAGAGCAGTCAGCACGAAGGTGCACATTATTGCTGACTCTTGGTCCAGCAGGCATGGACAGGGACTTTACATTTCCTTCACGGCACACTGGGTAACTCTGTTGGCAGCTGGGAAGGATGCAGGACAGGGTTCAGTGTTGCAGCTTGTTTGCCACCACGCCTTCAAAAAGCTGGTGCTGGTTCTGCCACATCTGGCTACTCCACCACCTCTTCTTCTTCCTCTTCTGCTCAATTGTCCTCTGAAGCAGCAGTGCTCCCTAAGCGTTCAAGGGGCTATGCAAGCAGTCAGGCTAAAAGATGCCATGCCGTGTTGCAGTTGGTCTGTCTAGGGGATAGGAGTCACACCTGTGCAGAGATTCTGTCAGCTCTGCAGAGGCAGGCTCAGAGATGGTTGACGCCATGACAGCTTGAGCCAGGAGTGGTTGTATGCGACAATGGCACCGACCTTCTCTCCGCCCTCCGACAGGGACACTTGACACATGTTCCATGCTTGGCACATGTCCTGAATCTAGTGGTGCAGCATTTCTTGACCAGATACCTGGGCTTCCAAGATCTCCTGAGGCAGGCCAGAAAAGTCTGTGGCCATTTCCGTCATTCACACAATGCCAGTGCTCGCTTATCTGACATTTAACAGGAAATCAACCTGCCCACCAACCGCCTCATTTGTGACATGACCACCAGGTGGAACTCAACATTGGCAATGCTGCAGTGGCTGCACACACGGCAGAGGGCGATCAATGAGTACCTGTGTGAGTATGGCAGTGGCACAAGGACAGGGTAATGGGAGCTTGGCTTTTTTTTCACCACACCAGTGGCTTTTGATAAAGAATACATGCACCGTCCTGTCACCATTTGAGGAGGCCACAAGGATGGTGAGCTGGGACGATGCATGCATCAGTGACACTATCACTCTAGTCTACCTGCTGGAGCATACGCTTCGTGGAATCATGGACAAGGCACTTGAGGCAGAACAGTGGGAGGAAGAGGAGGTCTTCCTTTCCTCACAAGACCCTCTTTATGCAGATATCATTCCTGCAGAGCCACAAACACACAGGAGGAAGAGAAGGAGGAGGATTGCAGCAGCATGGATGTAGAGGATAGCATACAGCAGTTTTCAAGGGATGGTTTTGATTCCCCAGAAACCCCAGAAGTTGTACATGGTTGGGGAGAGGTTGCTCCTCACAATGTCATCCTTAGTGATCCAGAGGACTCAGAAGCTCATGCCTCCTCCAACTTACGTTGTATGGGCTCCCTGATTCTGCAAAGCCTGCGAAAGGACCCGAGGATTCGTGGTATCAACAAGAGGGATAATTACTGGTTGACAATCCTTCTTGATCCATGTTAAAATGGTAAAAATGCAGAGCTCATCCTGCCTTCCCAGAGGGAGCAGAGGATGAAACATTTTGTGGCCTTGAAAAAAAATTGTGTACCACCTTTCCAGACACTGGGAGGTTAACATTCTCTGGACGAGTTTCTGAGGCATCGTTCAGCCAAAGGAGGAGCGGTGGAGAAGGCAGCCGGGTGACCGATGCCTTTTAAACAGTTCTTTAGTCCTCAATAGCACCCAGGGCTGTTAGGTTTAAGCAACCATCGGCAGCGTCTCCATCCTGCATGATTATCTAGGCGCAAGGGCAGACTTTGAGACCTTTCCAGCTGAGCATCCACTGGGTTACTGGGTCTTGAGGATGGACCACTGGGCAGAACTTGCTCAATAAGCAATAGAGCTACTGGCCTTTCCTGATTCCAGTGTGCTTTCTGAATGGACGTTCAGTGCTGCTGGAGGTTTTGTGATGGACAAAAGAGTGCGTCTGTCCACAGACTCTGTTGACCAGCTGACTTTTATCAAAATTAATCAGTCCTGGATCAACAAGAGCTATCAGGCCCCTGATGCTGATGTAACTGATTGAATTTGCTAGGGGTCTGCCATCCCTTGAAGACTGTGTATGCTGCCTATCCTATTCCTCAACCTTGATTCTGCTAGCTTCCAACAATGTTTTTGGCTTAGGTCACCACCAACCCCCAAGGCCAAATTTTTCTGCACTTGTATGACAGGTGCATACAGTTTAAATGTCGTATGTAATTTTTAACAGCTGGCCCTGTCCCTGTGCAAGAGTAACTGTGAGGGGTTACGGTGTTCAGGCACCACTAACACCAAAGGCCCAATTTTTTGCACCTGTATGACAAGTACATGAGATTTCAAATTTATATGGAATTCTTACCAGCAGGTCCTTTTCCTGTGCCCAGCAAGAGTAACTGTGAGGGGTTATGGTGTTCAGGCACCACTAACAGCAAAGGCCCAATTTTTGACACCTGTATGACAAATACATGCGATTTCAAATTTGCATGGAATTCTTACCAGCAGGTCCCGTTTCTGCACCCAGCAAGAGTAACTGTAAGGGGTTATGGTGTTCAGGCACCACCAACAGCAAAGGCCCAATTTTTGGCACCTGTATGACAAGTACATGCCATTTCAAATTTGTATGGAATTCTTGCCAGCAGGTCCTGCTCCTGCGCCCAGCAAGAGTAACTGTGAGGGGTTACAGTGTTCAGGCACCACCAACACCAAAGGCCCAATTTCAGTTTCAGTTCCTGACGATACTAACCTTCCAGGTTCCCATCACTCCAGCAGGTTTGCATAGGCGACACCCAACCTTGGCCAGGTCAGATGACAGCACAGCGCCCCCACTAGATCACTGATAAGAACACATACAACACTTGATCTTTGCCAATTTCAAATTGGTATGGAATTTTTAGCAGCAGGGCCCATTCCTGCGCCCAGCAAAAGTAACTGTGAGGGGTTGCGGTGTTCAGGCACCACCAACAACCAAGGTCCAATTTTTCTGCACCTGTATGACAAGTACATGCAATTTCAAATTTGTATGGCATTTTTAGCAGCAGGGCCTGTCCCTGTGCCCAGCAAGAGTAACTGCGATGGGTTGCGGTGTTCAGGCGCCACCAACAACCAAGGCCCAATTTTTCTGCACCTGTATGACAAGTACATGCGATATGAAATTTGTATGTATATTTGTATATGACATTTTTTCTTTTAGAAATGTCAGTATTGCTGCAGCAGGCTACATACATGTAGAGATGTGCTACTTTACAGGTACATTAAGGGGGCCCCCCCAGGCACGATATTTGAAGGAATTTTTCATTTTTTATAGTTTCACTTTAAGCCTCATTAAAATCAGTACTCCTTTAAAGACGATAATTTTTCAAAATTTTTTTTAGCATTGCTACATGTTCCCCAGGTCAGTACCCGAACCCCCATACACTTTTTTTGGGCAACAACTTGTAATTAAGCCTTCAAAATTAGGCCATTTGATTTTTGACGTTCAAGTCCCATAGACTTCAATGGGGTTCGTTTTCCCCTGTTCGTGGTGTTCTGGTGCGAACTGAACAGGGGGGCGTTCGGCTCATTACTACTGATGAGCCGAACACCCCCCTGTTCGGTTTGCACCAGAACATCTCGAACAGGGCAAATGTTCTAGCGAACATGCGAACTCCATTAAAGTCTATGGGGCACGAACATGAAAAATCAAAAGTCCTAATTTTAAAGGCTTAAATGCAAGTTATTGGCCCAAAAAAGTGTATAGGGACCTGAGTACTGCCCTGGGGAACATGAATCAATGCAAAAAAAAATGTTTTAAAACAGTCGTTTTTACAGGAGCAATGATTTAATAATGCTTAAAGTGAAACAATAAAAATGAAAAATTCCTTTAAATATCGTGCCTGGGGGGCCCCTTTAATGTGCCTATAAAGTAGCGCATTTGAGCAATGTATGTAGCCTGCTGCAGCAATACTGACATTTCTAAAGGAAGAAATTTAATTTAAACTTGCTCGCGGCTGTAATGTATTGTCGGCTCCCGGCAATATAGATAAAAAATGGAAAAAACGGCGCCAAAATTAAAAAAAAAAAAAGGCATAGGGTTCCCCATAAAATCCATACCAGACCCTTATCCGAGCACATAGCCTGGCTGGCCAGGATGGGGGTGGGGGCGAGCAAGCGCCCCCCCCTCCTGAACCATACCAGGCCACATGCCCTCAACATGGGGGGGTGGGTGCTTTGGGGCAGGGGGGCTATGCCCCCCCCACCCCAAAGCACCTTGCCCCAATGTTGATGGGGACAGGGGTCTCTTCCTGACAACCGTGGGCTGTGGTTGTGGAGGTCTGCAGGGGGGAGGCTTATCGGAATCTGGAAGCCCCCTATAACAGATCCCGCCGCCCCCCATGTGAATGGATATCGGGTACATCGTACCCCTACCCATTTACCAAAAAAGTGTACAAATAAAATGAAGACAAAAGCCAGTTTTGGAAAAGTCCTTTAGTAAAAAATAAAAAAATATTGTCCCCTGAAGATCAGTCGCCCACCGGAAAAATAGGAAAAAAATAGAAAAAGAAGCTCCTGCTTCTACGGACGCTTTCCACGCTCTGAGCTGTTTTGATTTTGACAGCTTTTTTATAGGGGCCTGACGTCACAAGCCGCCCCACTATGCACTGCTAAGGTGCAGTGAATAAATTACTGACGTCAGTAATTTCCTGATCATTGGGGGACACAATTTTTTTATTTTTTAATAAAGGTCTTTTCCAAAACTGACTTTTGTCTTCATTTTTTTGTACACTTTTTTGGTGGATGGGTAGGGGTACGATGTACCCCATATCCATTCACATAGGGGGGGCAGGATCTGGGGAACCCCTTGATAAAGGGGGCTTCCAGATTCTGATAAGCCTCCCCCTGCAGACCCCCACAACCACAGCCCACGGTTGTCGGGAAGAGACCCCTGCCCACATCAACATGGTGGCAAGGTGCTTTTTTTTTACATTTTGGCGCGGGGGGTCTGGTATGGAGTTTAAGGGGAACCCCACGCCATTTTTTCAGCAATACTGACATAAACTGATAGAAACTGAAGTGCCTATATATATATATATATATATATATATATATATATATATATATAACTTTGTGGTACACACGGCACTATCTGATCTCAACAAACTGCGAAAAGCAAAAATCTCTCTCCCTGCTAGCAATGTATTTATTAACAAAAGAATTTCACTTATAAATCTCCCGCTGACCAAGGGATTCGAACCCACAACTTCGCAATTAGGAAGGCTGGTGTTCTACCAGCTACACCAGTCGCCAAGCATGCCTAGGTTGAACACACTTTCCTGCCTAACTAACTAACTCCTATCTCACCCTACACACAGTGGATGAGATAAAAGTTAGTGTGTTGAGCTTAAGCTGGCTTAACGGTGGCGATGGTAGAACACCAAGCTTGTAATGAGATGACTGTGGGTTAGAATCACCTGGCCAGCAAGTGATTTATTGAAATCAGAGGTCAGAGTCTCCATAATAATGCAGGAACTTGAAGCCCATTTATTAGTTGAACGAGCGAACAGCCAATGTTCAAACTCGAAGCTCTTCCCTAACCACTACCTTTAACCAATGGTTTTATTCTTCCCGAATAAGTGCTGCAGTTTAGTAATAAATGCAGAGGATCCACCTCTGCAGGATTGAATAGCAACATAGATCAGAAAAGTAGAACAAAGGCAGAGGGTCTTCACCCCCCTGGTGGACTTGGTAAAATAAGTAGGTAGATAAAGATGCAGATTGCCCCCCATATTTTAGGCAACAGTTTAGTTCAGCACCAAAGTGCAACAAGAGGATCCCCTCTTCAGGGTTTAACAGAAATAATAAAGGACCTTCAAATGAGAGTTACTCCTACTTCAGGCAACAATTCTCTTCCAGGGGCACTTATTTACAATGTTCCTCATAAGGGAATGAGGTGGTAAAAAAAAAACTGTGTCCAGCTACCAGAAAAAATAGGGGTCTGGGATCTGAATCATTCTGCCATCCAAACCCCAGATATTTGCAGACCAGACTTAATCCTTGCATCTGACCTTTTTAATCACATCTCTGTCTTTATAAATGGAATGCCCCAAACTCCATTTATTCCTAATGTCCAGGTACCTTTTCCAGAACTTGGGGAATTGTGGATTCTGGCAGGGCTTAGGAATGTGCAATAATTCCCATATACTTTTGTTGCATCATTTTTGGCGACATTCTCCCCCTTTCTTCATAACATGACTGAGTACGTAAGGATACTCTTACCCATACGAAACTTTCTTCTGCACCACCCATTGTAGTCATGCCATGCAGGGAAACTTCTTGATATCACCTTTTCCTGGCAGAATACAGGATTCAGAGAACTTTGCCTGAGCTCCCTATACGCCAGAACTTGAGTGGCCACTTGTGCCCAGGAACTCAGTGGAGATAAATCAATTCTGTGCTCCCCTTAAGATTTTTCCAGGCACAGTCTCTGGGCACTCCACTCATTAACAGCTGACCAGTGGACTCTTGCTCTGCTATATCAGGGTCAGCAATGCTCTAATGCAGGCATGTCCAACCTGCGGCCCGGAACCGCCGGCAATGCGGCCCACTGCCCCCTGACAATTTTTATTTTTTTGCTGGGGAGGAAGGAAGGTGAGTCAGGGGCACAGCCACAGCGGGTTCCAACTAACTGTAGGTAGAGGCTGCCTCAGAGGTGAGGGGGAAGCACTGCTGGATTAAAAGCAGATCGGGGATCTCCTGCTTACCCAGCGGCCGCTGTCATACGAAGCCCCACTTCCTGAACCGGCTCCTATGATAGACAGCACATGAGTGACTACTGTCATAGGAACCGGTCCAGGAGGCAGGACTTCGTATGACAGCGGTCACCGGGTAAGTGGGAGATCCCCGCTCTGTGTAATCCAGAGGCTCTCCTCTCTCTTCATTGCAGACTGCATTGGATGGGCACACACTGGTAGGCTACATTGGATGGACACTGATCAGGCTGCATTGGATGGGCATGCACTTGTGAGGCTGCATTGGATAGGCACTGATCAGGCTGCATTGGATGGACACTGATCAGGCTGCATTGGATAGGCATGCACTTGTGAGGCTGCATTGGATGGGTACTGATCAGGCTGCATTGGAGGGGCACGCACTGGTGAAGCTGCATTGGATGGCACTGTTTGGGCTGCATTGGATGGGTACGCACTAGGCTGCAAGTGCCGTGCGATCCCCTGGCTTCCACGGGAGACTTAGGATGTCTGCAGTCAGTGACAGAGCCGCTGGTTCCTGTATAGTTCCAGCTCTGTCACAAGCGGAGTGATATGAAATGCACTCCGCCTGTGGCAGGAGCCATACAGGAAGCAGCAGCTCTGCTCTCTATTGCAGCTGCTGCTTCCTCCAGCAGTACCCAACGTCATGACCAGCAGTATCCGCATGACCAGCATTACCCACCAGCAGTAACCGCCAGCAATAACCACACCGGTCTGCAAAATAAATAGAAAAGGTATGTGCATTAGCTTGTGTAAATTGTTGCAATATGTTTTTTAATAACCAGTTGTGTTTTGTCATAATATGTCATGTCCTTGTTCATACATGTATGAATAAGGACATTGCATTTTCTGGCTGCCTAAATCATATGTGCTAGGGGTGCAACTAGCCCCCAGCACATAACTGTAAATATCCCAGCATGTGCAGTCTTTCTGACTCCTACCACCATGACCACTTCAAATCACTGAAGTGGTTATGGTGGTTAGAGTGTTTCTTTAATATCTCTCAGAAAAAGTAAACCTCTGTATACTGATTCCATTTAATTTGATCATCCTCTAGTTGTGTTAAATTAGTGCGGAGGGGGGTACGTGAGAAGGACGTGGCACTGTTTTATTACCGTATTTTCCGGCGTAAAAGACGACTGGGCGTATAAGACGACCCCCCCTCATTTTCATCTACTGGTAATACTTATACTTACCTTAGAGATATTATACTCGGTGTATAAGACGACCCCCCATTTTTGGGGGATTTTTTTGAGGTTCAAAAGTAGTCTTATACGCCAGAAAATACAGTACTTATATACCTTAACTATAGTATATATTTTATATGCGGCCCGAGAAAATTTCTCTACACTTAATGTGGCCCAGAGAAGCCTAAAGGTTGGACATCCATGCTCTAATGCTTTTCTCCAGCTATTGGTGATTCCCTATCCATAGTGTCACAACCGTCCCACTCCAACCTCCTACTCTAATGACTCAAACTCTGCCTGGAATTTTGGTGACCTAGGGTCAGTCTTTCCACAACTATCACTTCCCCCAGGCTCACCTTATTTTATCTGGACATCTGGCTCCTCTGGTACAGGGATGGCAAGAACTGAATCCTTGTAAAAACTATGTCCATTAAAGCTACTACTGGCACTTTCACCCAAAGGATAGCAACACACAGTCACTAGAGCCCTGAGCTCAGGTCAGTACTCCACAATGTCACAAGATCGCCGGATGTCTGCTTCCAGTATCTATCGGACACTCTTCAGTGAGGGAGAGGTTAATGTTTACAATGCCACAGGAAAGCTGAATGCATCCTTCCAACTTTTACCTCACACTCTTCAATGACCTCTCCAAAGCAGGTCCTTAGGTAAAATCCCTTGATTAGCTTAAGAAAGAATGTTAGAAATAGGCCCCTCTAGCTATACCACAGCTGGAAACTCGATGAACATGTAGCAACTCCAGCAATCTGCCCAGAGACGCAGAGCCCCTCAGACTGGGGACACCTCCTCAGAAAAGTACAACACACTCCTGCGCTAGAGTCAGTTGACTGTGTAGTGTCACTGGTGCCTAGTCAAATTGTGGATATAATCTCATAGATGCCTTGCTGCCCTCTAGGACTGGGGACGTCCTGATAGTGCTGTGAGAATAGAAAAAGAAAAGAGGGCACACTTGCCTAGTGCATTATCCAACAGACACCTCCTGCAGGACTAGACCCAGGACTTAGAAAAGGGCTGATCCAGGCCTTGGATTGTTTTTTGTGCTCCTCCTACTGAGCACACCTCCCCAGGGATTGGCTAATGCCCATAAATATTCAGGCTGCTCATTTTACTTTCCAGCCCACTATGATTCTAGAATCCTCTAGAATGCAGGGAAAAACAATCAACCCCACAGGCTGTGAAACACAGAACAGTGCAAAGCACCTAACAACTGCCCCAATGATTACACAGGAGCCAGAGAACTAAATTTACCTATCATCCCAACAACCTATCTAGGAGGGTGCTACAAAACTAACAAAACTAAAGCCTTCAACTTCAGATTCAACTACAGATTGGTTAGTGACAAATACATGTGTTGGTATACTTTATGAGCTTCCTTTTTCACAGTACCTAGTGCATTGTCTTAAAAGTTTAAAAAATATCTAAACAGAGTGCACAAAAAACTTCAAAATCATAATTCTATATTGCCTGAACCCTTTGCCAACCCCTTTTAGTGCAGCTCCAGGTAGCAGCAGGCATCAACCACTATCTGGAGTTTCAGAAAAAAGGTACATTATAACCATGCCTTAAGTCTGGATGTGCAAGCCTCACTTTATCCAACAAAATGTCTTTTTTAGCGTGATACTGTCAAAGGAAAGTCAGGCCTACAGGGATGTGGAAAATCACATCTACAGGGATTAAGAACCAGTAACTTTGCTAATTGATAATTATAAAACCACCCCCATACAGACTCACTGTGCACATGGACACAGGTAAACAAACAGCTGTTCCTTCAGAAAAACAAAAGGTAGGAATCTGCAACAAAGTTTGTTCAAATCCTTGCATTGTACATACTGTAGATCACCCAGAGGGGAATGTGTTTTTCTCAACAAAATCAGAGTTACTTTTTCATTTTTTTACATATGTATTTATATATTTTTTTCCCTTCATTTTGGTATTGATTCAGTTGCTGGCTGCATGCAGCAGAGGCTAGGCACATCTGCAATTCTTCTCCTCTTCTACGCTTTTCAATTCTTCTACTTCGCCAGCAAAATATTTCTCCTTCCAGGCACTCAGCAGGCAGTTGTATTTTTTGTTATTTATTTCCAATGATTTTTACTATGTATTTCAAAAGGAAATGCAAAGACGTCAAACATAATTACATATGACAAAAGGTAACATTTGTTGCATACAAAAAAATTGAAGCAAGTGCAGTAACAGGAGGCATAGGCTTGAAACATACAGGATATTTAAACATAGGCTCAGTATCAATGAAATGGTCCCTCCTGCACAATAGGTGAGTGGCAGGTTAAAGGCAGAGTACATGTTAGCTATAGATTATTTATTATCCAACACTCATACTGTTAGATCCAAACCTACCAATTTGAGGAGACACAAGAGCTCCAAACAGCCTGTCACCTTTGTCATGTCATACTCAGTTGAATATCATCAAATCACTAGCATCATAAAGCAGAATCTCCCTATTCTGTATTCTGATAAAACTTTATATGTTTTATCCAATGGTGTTAATTTCTCCAGTCGTCGCGCACCTACACTTAGGTCCATTTTATCTCCAAGTCTTATGTCCCTTGAAAATAAAAAGAAGAAAAAAAACGTGGTTATCCTATCTGGGTTCTTATAAATGTGGACTCAAGACTTTGCCCCACACATACTGTGTCCAAAAGTTTTGTTTCTGATAACACTAAGGAAGCGTTCAAAATACAGGAATACATCAACTGTGGTACAGATTGTGTTGTTTATCTAATCCAATGCACTGCATGTAATTTGCAGTACATTGGTTGTACGATTCATCCCCTTCGTTCCCGCATAGCAGAACATTACTTTGATAGTATAAATGAAAATGCTAAAAACATCTCCACCGTATCCAAACACTTCAGGGATGTGCATAAAGGCAATATGAGTTCTTTCAGTTTTAATGGTTTTGAGAGAGTATTACCGGTAACACTGGGGATAGATACCGTAAATTATTCAGATATTCAGATTACAGACCCGCATCCCTCTTGGTCTTGACCATAGATGGGATGTGGATTTGTATCTGAAATTATGTGTATTTATCCATATATATTGTAAGGGATTAGCTCGGTGGTAGGCGTAGATGACTCCTTGGGGGGTGCGTTTTCACAGAGAAATAGCCCAAAAGTGCTTGCAAACAACAGGTTTATTCTTCAAACAAGTGCATGCAGCAAAAACATCAAAATAAAATAAAACAAAATAAATCCTTGCCTCTGTGGGCGGCTACCTTCTCACAGCTGGAACCTACCTAAGAAGTCTTTCCAACCTACTGTTGGGCCGACACTGCTGATCCTACAGCAGACACTCAAATGTCCATTTGTTTGCTTTTCACACAGCACAAACATTGTCCATTGAACATGTCCCTTTGTTTTCTTTCACACAGCACATGTTCATTTATAACAGGATCCTTTACTCTTCAGATTCTTCACATTGAACACAGTTCATTTAACAGGTCCCTTTACTCTTCACACTCTTCACA
Organism: Pelophylax lessonae; assembly: GCF_965119305.1. Lineage (NCBI taxonomy): Eukaryota > Metazoa > Chordata > Amphibia > Anura > Ranidae > Pelophylax > Pelophylax lessonae. The sequence goes on from NC_138770.1 coordinate 448,332,135, forward strand.
TGGAACACTTCTCTTCACACTCTTCACATGGAACACTTTGTCTTCTCACCTTTGAGACGTCTTCACTCGTGGTTACCCTCCTTAGCTTCACATCGCTGTAGGGGGTCTTCTCCCATGCTCACCAGCTTGTCGGGAGGCACACATCCGACTGTCCCCCTCTCCCAGCCCACACGGCGACAGGCGGCAGCAGTCCTTCTCCCATGCCCACACGGCGTCGGGAGGTACACGTATGTCTGTCCTCCTCTTCCCAGCTCACACAGCGACAGGAGGCAGCACTCAATAGATTTTCTCTGGACAAATTATAGAGGCCTTGATCTCCTCATTCTGAACAGCTGAATGGTTTTCAACTTCCTGCTGGCTCTTTTTGCAGCCAACACCCTATAGTATCAGTGAACTTTTCAAAGCAGGTGGGAATGTGTCTCCTCTCAGTGACTACATTCCCAGATTTACCTGACTTCCTGTCACATACCCCCCCCTCTTGTTTCAACCCTAGGGTTGGGACACATATTTCCAGGCACGCATGTGTCAGGCACTGCTGACTCACTGATAAGCCTCCTATTATCCTCAAGCTTCCGGATGAAACTGTTTCTGTCATCTTCACTGACAGATTTCTCATAAATGCCACACAGTTTGTCTCTCATCTCATATACACATTCTTCAACTGCATTTTTGGCATAATTTTGCTCCTTCTCGTTTCTGTCATCTTCATTGACAGCTTTCTCATAAATGTCAGACAGCTTGTCCCTCATAACCGTCTGTCCAATCCACCATGGAGGACCGTGATCCATAGGCAACTCAATTGGGCTAGTCTTAATGTCTTCAACATTCTTAAGACGCCTCTCTCTGCAATCCATAAATGTTTTCCACAAAACTTTGAGAACCTTTGCTTCACTAAGCTTTGTTCCAAGTAGGGACTCTTGACATCCCTCTGTGACTTGAGTTGCCTCTCCATACAGCTGTACACAATCATTGACTTTTTGTTGTAAAAGGGAATGATCTTCCTTCTTGAGCTTTGCTTGCTCTAAGATGCTGTGCAGAGGATTTTCCAATTGAGACAACAGGCTGTCACACATTTCTTCAAAGTGACCCCTGTTCCTTTTCCCAGAGATATCAATATCATTCAAACATTTCATATTCATAGGCAGATCTGAAGCATTTGCACTCATCAACTTCTTAAACTTTTCGCCCTCCTGAGCGAGTCGCAGTAAAGGCCTACTATTTGATTTGATATTCAGTTTATATTTCTTGCCAAACTCTTCACAGAAGTAGCCAACCAGAACATCATCAACTTTCCTTCCACCAACATAGGGGTTAAAGGCAACAACACAGTTGAACCCAGCGATCTGGGTGGTATCCATTATAGACCTCCTCTCTGCATCAGTGAAGAAGCATGGAACTGCAACACATTCTTTTACAGGTTTCTTCAATGCACTTTCTGCTGAACTATTTGACCGCTCAAAGTCACCTAGTTCCTTTTCTCTATCTGAATTCCACATGGAATGCATCTCAAGATCACGATCAAACTTCTGCCACCCGTCTTTCACCAGTTCCATTTTGGAAACACTCCCTGAAAGGCACTTATTCATTTGCTTCACGTTTTCATCAACAGCCTTAGTTTTCTCCACTAGGTGGCGTTTGCTTTTTTCTCCCAGATTTATATCACTTGCTTTAGTTTTCTCCGCTTTAGTTTTCTCCACTAGGTTTTCAGCCTGAACTGAGAAAACATCACATTTCTTACACAGCTCCTTTGTTTGCTGAAGTTTTTGAAGGAACGGTTTATTCCACAGGGGTGATTCAAGCCACATGTCATCACATTTCTGAGGCTCACTCAGGACAGACCCCAAAACACTGATCCTTTTAAAAACTGCATCAGGCACACTATCCCCTCTTTGGGACAGATCCTCTGTTGCCTGTAATTCCTCTTCCAGTTCCTGCAACGGAATCTTCATCTCTTCTACTTGCTGTTCTAAGGCTCGTTTAGACTTTTCTAGCTCCTGAACGCTTTTCACAACATCATCCTTGGAGCGGACCAAATCTTCCATTTCTGTACACAGCTGTTGGTTAACTCTTTCTAGTTCAGCCTTACACTCTAGAGCTTCCTCCAAAGAGCGAGCCAAGAACAGGGCTTTGCTCTCGTTATCACGCACCTCCGTTTCTGCACGTGCGCGTTCTTCTGCATATTTTGCAGACACATTCTTCTCTTCACCAAGCATCTGATCAAACTTCTTTTTCACATCTTCAACACACTGTAATGAACCAACGCTTTCTTCCATGCGTTTTTTCATAACCACTATCTGAGCTTGCAATGTTGCGACTTGCTCTGATAGGTTTTTCTTTGCTTCCGCCTCCTCTTTTAATTGTTCCAGGAAGCCATTTTTCTCATCTTCCATTTGTTTGAGCTTTGTGCTAAAACTCAGCCTTTGACACCTCTCTTCCTGTAAGAGTTCCTGCGTGTCTTGCAGCTGCGATTCCAAGATAGAAAAATCTTCCGCAATTTCTCTAGATTTGCTGTCTGCTTGAGAAAGCTGATTTGTAACATTGTCCAACTCAACCTGCAGTCGGTTTGCCTTCTCTGACAGCTTAGCACACAATCGGTCACCTTCTGACACCTTGACTTGCGATTCCAGAAGCTGTGCCTCTACTTTTTCCCTCTTATGTTCACAATCTCCTTTTCCCTGCATAAGAGCCTTCACCTCATTGGCTAGCATCTGGGAATAAGAATGTAATTCTGCCACACAGGCTTCTTTCTCCTTTAACTGCTGCTGGAAACGTTGGGCTTCACCTTTCCAACTTTCACAGTCTGCACGTAATTCATCTACCACATTGCTCAAAGTGGTGAGCTCATACACAGTACTCAGTAATTTAGCCTCTCTTTCACTTTTCTCTTTGTCGCTGAGAGACAATGTCGCTTTCAGAGCAACATTCTGTTCCTGCGACTCCTGCAGGTCTATTTTTGTAGCTCCCAAAGACTGAAGACTTTTTTCCAGCTGATTACGCAACTCCAACATATCAGCCATACTTTGCTTCTGCAAAGTCTGAATTTCACTTTCCTTTTCCATGAGGATGGTATCTTTCTCCATTATAGTCTCTCTGCGTTTTTGCAACTCGACCAAAAGAAGAGCAGTGGATTCTTCCCACTGTAACACATGAGACTTGAGTAGTTCATTCATTTCCTGCAAGTTTCTATGCTCCATTTTAAGCAATTCCAAGGCTTGTTCCTTTTCTTCCATTTTCCGTTGCAAGGCATCCAACTCAGCCCTGCACACATACTCGGTTTCCTCCAAACCGATGGCCTCCATTGGCTGCTGGCGTCTCTGTTTCCAGCCTGCCATGCTCTCTTGATGAGCCTTTTGTTGAGCTGCAAAGCTCTGCTGAAAATCCGCATTTGCCTGCTGTTGAGCTGCATTTGCTTGCTGTTGAGCTGCATTTGATATAATCAGATGTTTCAACATCTCCTCCATTTTGAGTTTACTTTTCATCTGAGCACACGTTTCATCAGTGTTGCTAGGGACAACAACCTTCCTCTTTAGTAGACTCTCTTTAGGCATGGATGGGGCTGGTTCAGACGGCAACATCCCCTCCATCCATAGAATCCGGTCTCTCATTTCATCTATCTTTGCATTTTTCAGGCGTTTGGATCGCCCCATCTTCAATAACTCCACAAACAAATTTTTCACAGTCCAGCAAACAATTTTCAGACCACTGTCTCTTCAACACATGTAGTTTTTCTCTCTCTTGCAGGATCTCTTTTCCTGCGCACACAGTTTGTGCAGTCACTTGCACCAGACACAACAAAGTTTATCAAAAAATTTTGAGACCCCTGTCTCTTTAAAACACTTTTTTTTTTTTTTTTTTTTCTGTCAGGATCTTCTCTCCTGCACACATAGATTGTGCAATCTCATGCACCAGACAAAGTTCATCAAACATTTGCACTTCCTTGCAGGGATCTTGCTGCTTCTGCCCACTGCATACCTCCACCATATGTAAGGGATTAGCTCGGTGGTAGGCGTAGATGACTCCTTGGGGGGTGCGTTTTCACAGAGAAATAGCCCAAAAGTGCTTGCAAACAACAGGTTTATTCTTCAAACAAGTGCATGCAGCAAAAACATCAAAATAAAATAAAACAAAATAAATCCTTGCCTCTGTGGGCGGCTACCTTCTCACAGCTGGAACCTACCTAAGAAGTCTTTCCAACCTACTGTTGGGCCGACACTGCTGATCCTACAGCAGACACTCAAATGTCCATTTGTTTGCTTTTCACACAGCACAAACATTGTCCATTGAACATGTCCCTTTGTTTTCTTTCACACAGCACATGTTCATTTATAACAGGATCCTTTACTCTTCAGATTCTTCACATTGAACACAGTTCATTTAACAGGTCCCTTTACTCTTCACACTCTTCACATGGAACACTTCTCTTCACACTCTTCACATGGAACACTTTGTCTTCTCACCTTTGAGACGTCTTCACTCGTGGTTACCCTCCTTAGCTTCACATCGCTGTAGGGGGTCTTCTCCCATGCTCACCAGCTTGTCGGGAGGCACACATCCGACTGTCCCCCTCTCCCAGCCCACACGGCGACAGGCGGCAGCAGTCCTTCTCCCATGCCCACACGGCGTCGGGAGGTACACGTATGTCTGTCCTCCTCTTCCCAGCTCACACAGCGACAGGAGGCAGCACTCAATAGATTTTCTCTGGACAAATTATAGAGGCCTTGATCTCCTCATTCTGAACAGCTGAATGGTTTTCAACTTCCTGCTGGCTCTTTTTGCAGCCAACACCCTATAGTATCAGTGAACTTTTCAAAGCAGGTGGGAATGTGTCTCCTCTCAGTGACTACATTCCCAGATTTACCTGACTTCCTGTCACAATATATATATATATATATATATATATATATATATATATATATATATATATATATACACACACACACACAGTTGTGCTCATAAGTTTACATACCCTGGCAGAATTTATGATTTATTGGCCATTTTTCCAAGAATATGAATAACACAAAAACTTTTCTTTCACTCATGGTTAGTATTTGACTGAAGCCATTTATTATCAATCAACTGTGTTTACTCTTTTTAAATCATAATGACAGCAGAAACTACCCAAATGACCCTGATCAAAAGTTTACATACCCTAGTGATTTTTGCCTGATAACATGCACACAAGTTGACACAAAGAGGTTTGAATGGCTATTAAAGGTAACCATCCTCACCTGTGATCTGTTTGCTTGTAACTAGTGTGTGTGTATAAAAGGTCAATGAGTTTCTGGACTCCTGACAGACCCTTGCATCTTTCATCCAGTGCTGCACTGACGTTTCTGCATTCTGAGTCATGGGGAATGCAAAAGAATTGTCAAAGGATCTGCCCGGAAAAGGTAGTTGAACTGTATATAACAGGAAAGGGATAAAAAAGGTATCCAAGGAATTGAGAATGCCAATCAGCAGTGTTCAAACTCTAATCAAGAAGTGGAAAATTAGGGGTTCTATTGAAACCAAACCACGGTCAGGTAGACAAACTAAAATTTCAGCCACAACTGCCAGGAAAATTATTACGGATGCAAAGAAAAACCCACAAATAACTTCAGGTGAAATACAGGACTCTCTGAAAACATGTGGTGTGGCTGTTTCAAGATGCACAATAAGGAGGCACTTGAAGAAAGATGGGCTGCATGGTCGAGTCGCCAGAAGAAAGCCATTACTATGCAAATGCCCCAAAGTATCCCACTTACAATACGCCAAACAGCACAGAGACAAGCCTGAAACCTTCTGACACAAAGTCATTTGGAGTGATGAGACCAAAATTGAGCTTTTTGGCCACAACCATAAACGCTACATTTGGAGAGGAGTCAGCAAGGCCTATGATGAAAGGTACACCATTCCTACTGTGAAACACAGAGGTGGATCACTGATGTTTTGGGGATGTGTGAGCTACAAAGCCACAAGAAATTTGGTCAGAATTGAAGGCAAGATGAATGCAGTATGTTCTCAAAAGATACTGAAGGAAAATTTGCATTTATCAGCCCGGAAGCTGCGCATGGGACGTACTTGGACATTCCAACATGACAATGATCCTAAACACAAGGCCAAGACAACCTGTCATTGGCTACAGCAGAATAAAGTTTGTGTTCTGAAGTGGCCATCTCAGTCTCCTGACCTCAATATCATTGAGCCACTCCGGGGAGATCTCAAACGTGCAGTTCATGCAAGACAGCTCAAGAACTGGAGGCTTTTTGCCAGGAAGAATTAGCAGCTTTACCATCAGAAAACATAAAGAGCCTGTCACTGATGTTAAAGGGGGCAATACACGGTATTAAGAACTGGGGTATGTAAACTTTTGATCAGGGCCATTTGGGAAGTTTCTGCTGTCATTATAATTTAAAAAGAGTAAACACAGTTGATTGATAATGAATGGCTTCGGCCAAACACTAACCATGAGTGAAAGAAACGTTTTTGTGTTATCATTTATATTCTCTGAAAAATGTCCAAGAAATCATAAATTCTGCCAGGATATGTAAACTTAAAAGGAAAACTGTATATATATATATATATATATATATATGTTCTCTTGGTCGTTTTTGTTTCATATTTTAAGCATTTTGGTTGGTATACACTTTTTTTCTAGCAGTTTTGCACTGACTGCAGCGGAGCGCAGCGCAGTCAGTGCAAAACTGCTAGACAAAAGCTAGACAGTGGAAAGGATTTGAGTGGAGTGGACAGTCACTAGTACTATACTACTACACTTTCAATACTCCCAGTTAAGTAGAACAATATTATAGTGCAGAAAGCATAATATTTCAGCATGTTTACCAGTTACACGGCTTCTTTTTTTTTCATAAATTGCTGCCACTTCACTAAAAACACACTCACTTGGTACCGAGGAAGGAGGAGCAGAAAGGTATCTTCTAGCACGAGAAGTAAGTCTAAAATGTTAAAAAATTTTGATTTTTACATTTTTTTTGAGGAATTTCATCTAAAAAAGTGTGAAAAATATTGTTATTTTTTTCAAAATTGACGCTCTTTTTTTGTTTATAGTCCAAAAAATAAAAATCGCACATGGGATCAAATACCACCAAAAGAAAGCTCTGTTTTTGGGGAAAAAAGGACGTTGATTACATTTGGGTACAGCGTCGCACGACCGCGCAATTGTCCGTTAAAGTCACGCAGTGCCGAATCGCAAAATAGGCCCTGGTCTTTGAGCAGGAAAATCCTCCAGGGCTTAAGTGGTTGCGCATATATGAAAGAGTATCATTGGAAAACATGGGGAATGACAAGTCGTGCAACTCTGATGTCCAAAGTTGCATGACAAGTTGCACAAATGTGAAAGAAAGCCTTAAGGGCTCTTTCACACTAGGAGTCCGTCAAACGGACTCCGTTTATCTCAGCGGGGGATCGATCCGTCGATCCCCCGCTGAGGAGGATGACAGCTATTCTCCGTGCTGTGTGCGGAGACACAGCTGTCAGGTCCCCATGCATCTCTATGAGGGAATCGGATGGGAACGGACCGTCTGTCCGTTCTCATCCAATCCCATCCAATTCGATCCGCTGGGCAGATGGAAAATAGGGTTTCCATCCGTCCAGATTTGACGGATCGGATGTCAGCGGACATGTCTCCGCTGACATATGAAGCCCCATAGAGATGCATGGGGGGACCGTTCAGATCCGCCAAAAAAAAATGACAGGCAGATCTTAACGGTCCGCCTGTGTGAAAGGGGCCTTAGAAGTCTGCATACTCTATATTTCTGAGCAAGTAATGAACTTGCTCCCACCTGCAGCTGATATAAATAAAGCCTCCTGCTCTTTTGGGAATTCATTACCTGGTTATGTTATTTTCTACATCATTATGACATCTTAGCCAATAAATAATACATCAAAAATTTAAATCAATGGGCACGATTCACTTAGCGATATGTGCTAACATATCGCACAAGTTAAAAAAAAAGAATTGGTGCAGTCCATAAAGAAACTCTTGTTATAAACTCGCATGCGTTATCTAGTCAAAAATACAGCATGAGATCGTGCAGTAAATTATGGCACACATCTAGCATGAAAGTCACATCCTCGCTAGAATCAGAGAAAAAGATGTAGTTTGCTGCTGCTGCAGGGAATCCTATTAGAACTTGGCTGAGACAGGAAAAAGAGGACTGGGAAATTCCCACAATCTCACCTGCAACCACATGGTATGACACCTTTCCAAAAAACTATAAGGCTGACAGAAACTTGGTCATAGCTGGTATGGCATGAGTTCTCCGTGTAGAGTAAGTTGACCAGATTTTTAAAATGAAATCCGGGGACATATTTTTTTTAAATATTGGCAAATGGCACAGCTGCATAATACACAGAGCGCTGGGCAGAGGACTGCATAATCCACAGAGCGCTGGGCACAGGACTACATAATACACAGAGCCCTGGGTACAGGACTGCATAATACACAGCGCACTGGGTACAGGACTGCATTATACACAGAGCGCTGGGTACAGGACTGCATAATACACAGAGCGCTGGGCACAGGATTACATAATACACAGAGTGCTGGGCACAGGACTGCATAATGCACAGAGCACTGGGTACAGGACTACATAATACACAAAGTGCTGGGTACAGGACTTCATAATACACAGAGTGCTGGGCAGAGGACTGCATAATCCACAGAGCGCTGGGCACAGGACTACATAATACACAGAGGGTAAGGGTACAGTCAAGGCCAGTGCAAGGATTTTTTTTTGCTCGGGGTGGGGGAGCGGCAGACGGACCTGGCCACGGATCCCCCCATCACTCCAGAGTCCAGTCCACACCATATCCCCCCCCGGGCACCAGTTCACTTACCTTGAGCAGTTAGCAGTATATGGGGGAGGAGCAATTGGCAGTATACATGGGAGTAGTTAGCGGTATATGGGGGGGCAGTGAGCAGTATACAGGAGAGAGCAGTGGCCAGTATGCAAGGGGGGAACAGTGAGCAGTATACAGGGAGAGAGCAGTGGGCAGTATACAGGGGGGGGGGCAGTGGGCAGTATATGGGGGCGCTATACAGTGGGGGTAGCAGTTAGCAGTATACGGGGTGGGCAGTGATCAGTATACAGGGGGAGAGTAGTAGGCAGTATATGGGAGGGAGCAGTTAGCAGTATACGGGGGGTACAGTAATCAGTATACAGAGGTAGAGCAGTGGGCAGTATACAGGGGCAGTATACAGTGGGGGGGAGCAGTTATCAGTATATGGGGGGCAGCAAGCAGTTAAAAGGGGGAGAGTAGTGGGCAGTATACGGGGAGAGAGAGCAGTTGGCAGTATACAGGGGAGCATTTAGCAGTATATGGGGTGCAGCCAGCAGTATACATGAGAGAGCAGTAGGCAGTATACAAGGGGGGCAGTGAGCAGTATACAGGGGGAGAGCAGTGGGCAGTATACAGGGGGAGGAGCAGTTGGCAGTATACAGGGGAGAATTTAGCAGTATATGGGGGGGGGAAGCGAGCAGTATACGGGAGAGAGCAGTGGGCAGTATACAAGGGGGGGACAGTAAGCAGTATACAGGGGTAGAGCAGTGGGCAGTATACAGGGGCAGTATACAGTGGGGGGGAGGCGTTATCAGTATATGGGGGGCAGCAAGCAGTTAAATGGGGGAGAGTAGTGGGCAGTATACAGGGGGGGAGGGGGAGCGGTTAGCAGTATACAAGGGAGCATTTAGCAGTATATGGGGGGCAGCCAGCAGTATACGGGAGAGAGCAGTAGGCAGTATACAAGGGGGGCAGTGAGCAGTATACAGGGGGAGAGCAGTGGGCAGTATGCAGGGGGGAAGAGCAGTGGGCAGTATACGGGGGGGAGCAGTGGGCAGTATACAGTTGGGGGAGCAGTTAGTGGTATACGGGAGGCAGCGATTAGTATACAGGGGGAGAGTAGTGGGCAGTATACGGGGGGGGGTACACTAAGCAGTATACAGGGGTAGAGCAGTGGGCAGTATACAAGGGCAGTATACAGTGGGGGGGGGGAGCAGTTATTAGTATATGGGGGGCAGCGAGCAGTATACAGTGGGAGAGTAGTGGGCAGTGTACAGGAGGGAGCAGTTAGCAGTATACAGGGGAAGAACAGTGGGCAGTATCCAGGGGCAGTGGGTAGTATATGGGAGGGAGCAGTTAGCAGTATACAGGGGGGGGGGGTTTCAGTAAGTAGTTTACAGGGGGTAAGTTGCACCCTAGGCGGTTACCTAGGTCACCTTACTGGTAGCGCCGGCCCTGGGTACATAATACACAGAGCCCTGGGTACAGGACTACATAATACACAGAATGCTGGGCACAGGACTACATAATATGCAGGTGGGTGTTAGGCATAGAGTGCAGGGTTCAGAAGTTTGCTATGCACAGAGGACACTTCTACCCCACATCCATAGCTCACCTCTGCAACCTTCTCTCACAGATTATCTCTACAGCCACCTCTTAGCCCTTCCCCACAACAGCTAAACTCTCCATCTCTCCATGCAGCTTCATTACCTCTGACCCCTGCTCCCCCACTGCCCTCACCTGAGTACAAACAGACCCCCCCATCTACTCATCTCCAATTCTCAGTCTTCCACACAGTCAATTTTTGTCTCTGCCTCTCCTCCACTGAACAGCAGCAGGAGCAGCAGTGAGATCGTCCAGCAGGGGGTGTCTGCATCTGAGCCACCAGGCTGTTTCTCAGCCAGCATGGAATGCTCTGTCTACATTAATCTGGCCCTGAATCCGGGGAATAAACCGGGGACAGACTTGGCCCGGGGACAATGTCCTCAATCCGGGGACTCTCCCTGGAAACCGGGGACGTCTGGTCACCCTAGTGTAGAGGGTTCAAGGAACCTGATCAGTTGAATATAGAGCTCCATTATCAGTTGCTTGGATAACCTGAAATTCTGCATGCTCTCAACTTCAGAGAATTGGTCCAGAAGTGTGCTCTCCTTCAAAGTTCTTTCCTTCAAAAGGACCACTTGACATCTCCTCCTCCTTTTCTGTATTCACTAAAATTCCAGGAGACTGCAAAGAGCTCCATTTAAATAAGATGTCCTCTGACAGCCTCTTAATAACACTCCTCACTCCTCTAACACTCCACACACCTCCAGCTTACGCTTTCCAGCATATGTGTCAACCAATCACTGGGGGGTTGATATTGATGTGGTTACCGCATAGTTATCACAAGCTCGGAGCAGTGCTTAACCACTTGCCGACCGCCGCAAGTAAATATACTGCGGCGGTCAGCCCCTCACAGGCAAAGTGACGTATATAAACGTCACTAGCCTGTGAGGCTCTGGGGAGCGAGGGCGCGCCGGCGGCGACGCGCTCCCGCGCGGCCACGGACCCCCCCGCGTGTGTGACCGGCGGACCTCATGTCCGCCGGTCACTCGGCGATCATCGGGGGGAGAGGGAGAAAGGCAGGCGGCTAGTGTCAACAAAGCCGCCTGTCAGTTCTCCCTGTGTAGAAACAATGATCAAACAGTTCTACTATGTAGGACCGTTGATCATTGTTCCTACAGCTCAAGCCACAGCCAATCACAGTTAGAATCACGCCCCTAGGGACACACACAGCCCCTCCCTCTCAAATAAAGTTAACCCCTTCTCTGCCAGTGTAATTTTACAGTAACAGTGCATATGTATAGCACTGATTACTGTAGAAATGTCACTGGTACCCCCAAAAGTGTCAAAAATGTCAGTCAAGGGTCCGATCTGTCCGCCGCAATGTCGCAGTACCGCAAAAAAAATCGCTGATCGCCGCCATTATGCGTTAAAAAAAAACAACAAAAATTACAAAAATCTTTCCCTTTGTTAGTAAACGCGATAACTTTTGCGCAAACCAATCAAAATACGCTTTTTGCGATTTTTTTTACCAAACATATGTAGCATAAAACAAATTGGCCGAAAATGTTAAAAAATTTAGATTTTTTTGGGGGGAATTTCATATAAAAAAATGTGAAAAATATTGTTATTTTTGCAAAATTGACGCTATTTTTTTGTTTATAGCGCATGATCAAAAAATCACACAGGTGATCAAATACCACCAAAAGAAAGCTCTGTTTGTGGGAAAAAAAGGACGTCAAATTCGTTTAGGTACAGCGTCGCATGACCGCGCAATTGTCCATTAAAGTCACGCAGTGCCGAATCGCAAAATACCCCCTGGTCAGGAAGGGGGTAAAATCTTCCGGGGCTTAAGTGGTTAATTACTGCATGCATTTATTTATTTTCTTTAGTGAATTGACTTTAATGCCTTTCTATACGTTATTTAAGGAACGTTTTTGATTTTCCTGTTAAATCCTGCATATGAGCGATAGTGAATTGACATTTATCTCATGCGTTAAATGATCACGTGACCGACATAACGCATGCCTTAAGCTTTGAGGAATTGTGCCCAATGTCTTTAATATTACATAAACATTAAAATCCTAGTTAAAAATACAATTCATGGTTGTCAGTGACACCAGAAATAAACACGTTATCAGGAGTTGGGTGACACCAGATACAAACACTGCATCAGTAGTTGGATGCAATAAATCAACAAATAAACTAAAAACAACAGAGGTGAAGTTATCAGCACCAGCTGGATCGAAGGCTGAAGATATATGGCCCTACAACAGAATTTACTGTGGCTGCTCTTACGTTAGACCTTGGGAGAGCCATATAGGTTCTCTGGATCTTGCTCATCCCTGCCCTCATCCAATTCATGATTTCGAAATTTAATATATAGGCCCCTTACTCCTTTCCTAAGTGGGGGGCCGTCCTTTTTTGAAGGTTCCCTGTAGGGATGCTGCAGGTCACCTGCACCATCCTTGGCTTTCCTAATAACTATACCTCTGTTATTTTTAGCTTATTCGTTGATTTATTGCGTCAAACTCCTGATGAAGCTATGATGTGAGACATGTCGAGTAGGAGGCGGTCTTTTATCAAGTTACCAGCTTATAATTATTTATATAGGGTTATATGGATATTGAATATATCTTTTGTTCATTTGTATCTATTGGTCCTTGATAGAGCCTCTTCAGGGTGTTTATTTCTGGTGTCACTGACAGCCATGTATTGTATTTTTTAACTTGGATTTTAATGTTTATGTAAATGTTTACATTTATGTAATGTTTATAATAAAGACATTGATTTTAATTCTTGATGCATGATTAATTTGCTGAGATATCATACCATAAAAGTCCTGTTCTCTATTTTTCATTTTAGGTTCACATCTATGCGGTTGCAGTTGATGCATCATTTTAACTGCGTTTTTGCACGCAATTTTCATGCATTTTGCTTTTTTTTTTTCTCTTTAAACACATTGTATAAAGCTGGTTGCTCAGGAGCGGGGCCCCGCATCCTTAACAACCGATTAATCGTCAAAAATGGAAAAAAAAAAGCAGAAAAAAAATGGCGTGGGTATCCCTTCCAAATACATTCCAGGCCAGACAGTACATACGTTTTTGACAAGTCCTTTTAAAAAAAAAAAATGTCCCCCCCGATGTTGATCCATCATCACAAATTACGATGCCTGCCGCCATCCCCAGACCCGATAAAAGAAAAAAAAAAGCTCCGCTTGCGATGAATGCTCCTTAAAGGCTCTGCCGTGTGACATTTCCTAAATTGCTAGGGGGCAGGGCAACCTGGCGACGTCACCTGGTGACACCGCCCCTGTAACGTCATCGACTGATGCATGCTGGTCTGCCGACGTCACAGGGGGCAGTGCCACTAGGTGATGTCACTGGGTGGTACCGCCCTTTAGCTATTTAGGAAATGTCACACCGTGAAGCAGGCAGACCATGGGAGAGTTCGTAACTAATAAAGATTTTTTTTTTTTTTTGTTTTTTTTTTTTGGTCTGGCTGTTTTCGCGGGCATTGTGATTGATGTTTCATCTACATCGGGGAACATTTTTTAAAAAATAAAGGACTTTTAAAAAACTCTTACTGTCTTTATTTGCTTTTATGCTTTCTTGGTAAATGGGTAGGGATACTATGTACCCCATACTCATTCGCATTGGGGGTGGGGGGGTGGGATCTGGGGGCCCCCTTGTTAAAGGGGGCTTCCAGATTCTGATAAGCCCCCCCTCACAAAACCCCCACAACCACAGCCCAGGGTTGTGTGAAAGAGAACCTTGTCCCTATGCTTTAGGGTGGGGGACAAATAGGAGGGCAGTCGAGGGCCTGTGGTGCTCGCTCGTCCCCTCCCTTTTCTGACCTGCAGGGCTGCATGCTTGGATAAGGGTCTGGTATGAATTTTGGTGGGGACCTGGTATGGATTGGGGGGGGGGGATGTAGTTTATTTTTACAGATTTTCTTTTTTGCCAGAAAATTCTTTTTTACATTCAGCTGTCAGTGGGAAACCCCGTGACAGCTGATGACTCATTGGTTTTTAGGGACACGCCAGCCAGCTTCCCGGCACACTCCTTAGCAACCAGCTATATACAGTGTGTTAAAGTGAAAAAAAAAGAATGCATCAAAAAATGCAACACTTGCGTTTTTTGGTGCTGCTCCATTGAAGTTCATTGCACGCAAAACGCAAGCCGCTGTGGGAAAAAAGTCCCTGTCCCTTTCCAAAAACACCCCAGCTGAAAAACACATAGATGTGAACGTGTACCATAGGAAACCATGTTCAATGGATTGTAGTGTGTTTCCGTAAACTGTAAAATGCACAAAAAAACGCATTGGTGTGAATGTAGGGTTATTATACATTGGGGTGTGGTCTGACATAGTGGCATTTCCATAAAATTCCTTATTCCTTAAGAATAGTTATAGTTGCATTTTTCTTCCACTTTAAATGTATGTGAAATTCTCTATCTGCTGTATATTGTGATGACCTTTCAGTGAATAGCGCTGTTCACATCTCTCTCTGCAGTTCCAGTGCCTATGGCTCAAATGGTACAGAACTCTTTATACACTTATCTTGGAATCATTTGTAATGTTAGTATGTAGAATTTGCCCAGGATCACAGGACAAGAGAGCAACACAGCATTTTTGGATGTAGGTATTTAATTCTAGCAAACAACCTTACACCAGACATAACATTTAATTTATTCTTTATCCCATATAATTATCTGGTAATGGGAACCTATTCATTCTCTTAGCCTTTTCAAGTTTTGAAGGGTTTGAAACTGTGATGGCCTGACCAAATTAACCAATATTACTATGGTTGGTTTTCTTATCCTTTTCTCTTTCTAATGCAGCCTTTTTCAACCAGGGTGCCCATGCATGCTGGGGCACTTTCAGGTTTCTTCAGGGGTGCCTTGGAAAAAGCCTAAAAATTGCCCCAAAATTGTATACAAGCCAGTGGGTGAATCAAGCCTTTTAGTTACACAAAGCCACAGGTTTTTATTGTGCACTATTACAACCTTTCAGCCGCCAGTGTCCTAACAACCAATGATATCATCCAATAATAAGGAGGATGTCAAATACCTGCACAGCATGCTTGTTTACATCTCTCCTGCCTCTCTGTCAGTGCTGAGGTCACATTAGCTGAGAAATGGAGGGAAAAGAGAAACATTGGAGTCATTTTGCGTACCAGTATGCAAAGGTGTATTTGCTTTGGAAGAATATGTAACCTGTAAAATTGGGTATCCCGTGTGTGGGTGTTGCTGTGTTATGTAAAACTGTTAGTTTAGATTTTCACATTTTAGAATGGGGTGCCTCCAGATTATGACTCCAGCATAATGTTAAAGGGTGCCTTGACCAAAAGAGGTTGAGAAACACTGTTTCAATGTATCCAAAACACAGAATCATTTCCTTACCAGACAAACTGGATATTTTTATTTCAAATCAAAAATGATCAAACAATGCATTTATAATTCCAACTTGATACTGGTGTACCAATTTAAATCAAACATTTTTTTGTGTAGGTTTTAATACGCATGATAATATGGCATGGTCAACAGGTAAGTGTATTTTAAATTTAGCACATTTTCTTCTTGTAATAGCTAGGTATAATTACCTAATCAATTAAGATAATAAAAATTGATAATGTTCCTAAAATGTAACTGTACCTATAATATAGTGGGGGATTGGGATGCAGGGGAAAAAATCAATTTCCCCCCTTATTTAGCAGTTTGTATTACAATCTGCTGCAATAGGAGAGAGAAGAATATGCAAAGTAACTGAAAAGTGTAGCATGTTTTGTTTCTACAATAAAAAATCAATTGACATCGACGACCCCACTCTTTTGTTGCTACCTTGCACTACTCTTTAACAAACTTCTCCTTGAATCCCCGCCCCCCCCCCCCCCCCCCCACATCGACCTCACCTATTCTGGGACCAGACTTAATTCTTATTATCAGTTAACTTTATTCAGGTATAAGATTACTGTTTTGCTTCAATAATATTATTGCTGCCCCCCCTTTGACAATTGATACTTCATGTTTGTTTGTTATATTGCATTACTCTCATGCATAATAACGCATATTTTGTTCAATGTCACTATTTAAAGTTTCTGTGATTGCTCTTCTTTTATCAATAAAATCTTTATGGAACAAAAAAAAAAAATAAAATCAATTGACAACCCAGACTAAATGATTGGATAAAATGTCAGCCATGGGCTGAGAAGGTATGTATGCATACAGAAGCACACTGTTTATATAACATCCTGTTGGCCCTGGATGTGTTCCAGGAGGATTAACAGTGGCTGGAATTAAGGGAGATAAACATTTCCCTGAACTGACAAAAACAAAGGTGGCAGCTGGATAGCACTTGCAGACTGCATTTTTCGGCCTGAAAATATTGGATAGTTTTCTCTTTTTTGATCTTCTAATGCTTTGAAAAGGTTGTCACAGCTCTCTTTTGGAATGTTATCTATACTGAAAAGGTTGTGGGAAGGTATAAAAAAATTTAAAAGAGAATACTTTTTCAGGCATTCCTGAAAGAATTTAACATATCTATTAAAGCAAACGTCCAGCTCTTCCAGCTTCCAATCTTCATCACTTGGGTACTTTGTGCATGTGTGTAGTAGAGCAGTCTTAGCATGGTATGAAATAAATTCATTAATTCCTTGCATTCTAGTTTTCTTGAGTTTTTCTAGTAGATTTTTCATCAGTTTAAGACATGGCTTCCTGAAAGACATTTGTACAGTGAGAACATGCTACAAACAAATTTCAAGAGAAGAGAATACTTCTCTTGAAAAAAAAAAGGTGAAAAGCAGGTACATATATCTTTTCATCCTTTGAGTGACATAGAAAATCTTAAACCTTTGGATCATACTATCAAATATATAAAGTAAGTGCTACTCCTTGAAGAATGAAAATCACAATAAAATAAAAGACATTCAGTGACACATGTAACCTTATATTAAATAGTAACCAGTCCATACAAATATTATCCCAGGGACCATGCCTTTAAACAATAGTGTTCAATAGTTCTTCCTTTTCCAAAAGAATGTGACCACCATGTGCAGGTAAAATGCTCACTCACCATTGAAGGTCTATATCACATTTCAGATGCAAACCAAGATGGGGATGGGATAAATCCATGTTCACCATGAACTCCCACACAGGTATTCTCTCATTACCAGTGGCGGCTGGTGAAGTTTTAAGATGGGGGGGCGCAAGACCCCGCCCTTCCATTTTGACCCCTCCCGTTTCTCAGAAGCCCCACCCCTTATAGACTCCACCCATTTTGTCCCCTGTATTTTGCTTGCGTGAACCAATTCTCCCAATATATCACATATTAAGGGGTCCATCAGTACTAGTATATCCCATAATAGGGAACAGGGGCCCTATTATGGGATATACTTTGAGAGACATCCTATTATGGGATAAATGGACTGAGAGTGGCACAAACCCCACAGTACAGACCCCCCCAGCACAAACCTCACAGTACAGACCCCCCCAGCACAAACCCCTCAGGCACAAACCCCGCACAAACAACTCAAGCACAAACCCCACAGTAAGGGCCCCTAGCACAAACCCCACAGTACATGCCCCCTTCAATATAGTGACCAGTATAAATGCCCCCTTTCAATGTAGTGACCAGCATACATGTCCCCAATGCAGTGACCAGTATACATGTCCCCAATGCAGAGCTATGCGTGCGTGGCTCCAGTGCAGCCAGTGACCACCAGTATACGTCCCCCAATGCAGAGCTATGCGTGCGCGCCTCCAGTGCAGACAGTGACCACCAGTATACGTCCCCCAATGCAGAGCTATGCGTGCGTGCCTCCAATGCAGCCAGTGACCACCAGTATACATGTCCCCCAATGCAGAGCTATGTGTGCGTGCCTCAAGTGCAGCCAGTGACCACCAGTATACATCCCCCAATGCAGAGCAATGCGTGCGTGCCTCCAGGGACCACCAGTATACGTCCCCCAATGCAGAGCTATGCGTGCGTGCCTCCAGTGACCACCAGTATACGTCCCCCAATGCAGAACTATGCGTGCGTGCCTCCAGTGACCACCAGTATACGTCCCCCAATGCAGAGCTATGCGTGCGTGCCTCCAGTCACCACCAGTATATGTCCCCCAATGCAGAGCTATGCGTGCGTGCCTCCAGTGACCACCAGTATACGTCCCCCAATGCAGAGCTATGCGTGCGTGCCTCCAGTGCAGCCAGTGACCACCAGTATACGTCCCCCAATGCAGAGCTATGCGTGCGTGCCTCCAGTGCAGCCAGTGACCACCAGTATACGTCCCCCAATGCAGAGCTATGCGTGCGTGCCTCCAGTGACCACCAGTATACGTCCCCCAATGCAGAGCTATGCGTGCGTGCCTCCAGTGCAGCCAGTGACCACCAGTATATGTCCCCCAATGCAGAGCTATGCGTGCGTGCATCCAGTGCAGCCAGTGACCACCAGTATATGTCCCCCAATGCAGAGCTATGCGTGCGTGCCTCCAGTGCAGCCAGTGACCACCAGTATACGTCCCCCAATGCAGAGCTATGCATGCGTGCCTCCAGTGACCACCAGTATACGTCCCCCAATGCAGAGCTATACGTGCGTGCCTCCAGTGCAGCCAGTGACCACCAGTATATGTCCCCCAATGCAGAGCTATGTGTGCGTGCATCCAGTGCAGCCAGTGACCACCAGTATATGTCCCCCAATGCAGAGCTATGCGTGTGTGCATCCAGTGCAGCCAGTGACCACCAGTATACATGTCCCCCAATGCAGAGCTATGCGTGCGTGCCTCCAGTGCAGTGACCACAAGTATACATCCCCCAATGCAGAGCTATGCGTGCGTGCCTCCAGTGCAGTGACCACAAGTATACATCCCCCAATGCAGAGCTATGCGTGCGTGCCTCCAATGCAGTGACCACAAGTATACATCCCCCAATGCAGAGCTATGCGTGCGTGCCTCCAGTGCAGTGACCACAAGTATACATCCCCCAATGCAGAGCTATGCGTGCGTGCCTCCAATGCAGTGACCACAAGTATACATCCCCCAATGCAGAGCTATGCGTGCGTGCCTCCAGTGCAGTGACCACAAGTATACATCCCCAATGCAGAGCTATGCGTGCGTGCCTCCAATGCAGTGACCACAAGTATACATCCCCCAATGCAGAGCTATGCGTGCGTGCCTCCAGTGCAGTGACCACAAGTATACATCCCCCAATGCAGAGCTATGTGTGCGTGCCTCCAATGCAGTGACCACAAGTATATGTCCCCCAATGCAGAGCTATGCGTGCGTGCCTCCAATGCAGTGACCACAAGTATACATCCCACAATGCAGAGCTATGCGTGCGTGCCTCCAGTGCAGTGACCACAAGTATGCATCCCCCAATGCAGAGCTATGCGTGCATGCCTCCAGTGCAGTGACCACCAGTATACACCCCACAATGCAGAGCTATGCGTGTGTGCCTCCAGTGCAGTGACCACAAGTATACATCCCCCAATGCAGAGCTATGCGTGCGTGCCTCCAGTGCAGTGACCACCAGTATACATCCCCCAATGCAGAGCTATGCGTGCGTGCCTCCAATGCAGTGACCACAAGTATACATCCCACAATGCAGAGCTATGCGTGCGTGCCCGACAGAGCAGTGCACTTACCTGGAGGCTCGGCTTCTCCCTCTCCTCTTCTCCGGTCTCCTCTCCGCTCCGCTCTCTGCAATGCCGGTCCACGCGACGTCAGCGGGGTCAGCATGGGGCCATGGGATGTCCTGGATGATGATTGGTCCAGGCTGTAGACTGGACCAATCACAGCCAGGATATCAGGAAAGTGGGGGTGCCCAAGCGCAATGACTTGCGCTCAGGTTACGCCCCCAGAAGGCAGCCAATCGGCGCCCTTCTGGGTCGTAAACCCCACCCCCCCCATAGCCACCACATAGGCCGGGGTAGCGGCGAACACAATTTTTTTTTTTTTCAAAACTTTATTTGTTCGTTTTGTAATTTTTTTTTTCAAAACTTTATTTGTTTGTTTTTTTTTTCTTTTTTTTTTTCTTTTCTTTAGAGGTAGGGGGGCGGCGCCCTGGCGCCCCTATGCACGGGCCGCCACTGCTCATTACCCAGAAAAGCCACAAGCACAATACCATCATAGTAACATAGTATAGTAAGTTTATTAAAAACTGGGAACATTCAAAAAACATACGATAGTGCACTCACATTTAAAAGGTGCTTGAGAAGCACCAACACAGACAGCCTTTGGAAAAGTCAGAGTACCAATGCTTGGATGACAAAGCCAACGTGCATTCCAAGAGACCGAATCGGATGCCAGAGATTACCTGGAAGTGACGATCACAGTAGCATTCACGCAGCCTCAATGCATTTCGCACATGGTGCGTCTTCCAGAAGCAGTGTAGACTGCTTGGTTTATTTAAAAAATGAAAGCTAAAATAACACTCAAAAAGGATCCTGAGAAAGCCTGAATTGGTGATAGGTGTCAGGTGGTCAGTGTAGAGTTATTATTACATGCTGGGCAGGGACTGGGTGCCATCTTGCCGATGCCGATGTCTAATCTGCCATTGTGAGATTATACTGTGCTTATTACCACATATGTGATGTGGCTTTTTATCCTGTGATATTTACTTTCATTTTTTAAATAAAGCAAACCATTAACACTATAAAGCACCTTTTTTTTGTGATTTACATGTTCATTATATGCTGAAGACTGGAGAGCTGGAAACGATATCTGCATGCTAACCAGCTGGCTGCACTCAAAAGCTTTTTCATTAAAGCGGTTCTCCAGCCCCCCCACAGGAAAATTAAAAGTCAATCAGTTAGACTCTTATTGATGTAGTGCATACCATACCACACCTGTTGTTTCTACCTGAGCTGATTCAAGTTTTAGGTCCATTAAGACACATAGGGCCACAAAGATTTTCCCTTTTGCACCTGCTTTTCCAGCTCTGGAGATTAGAAGACCCTTAAGGCTGGGTTCACACTATTGCGAATCGGGTGTGGGTTTCTCCGCATCCAATTCACATGTCAGGAGCCTGTGATGGGCTCTTAATAGAGCTGGTTCACACAGCCCTGGGACGGCTGTGGAGTGAACTGCACAGGAGTCCTGTGCGTCTTCTGGTCCATTTCAGGTCTGAATTCAGACAAAAATTTGGACCAAAATCGGACCTGAAATAGTGAACACCGACAAACCCGTGAGCTGCTCCGCACCGAGGTGTGAACCTAGCATGATACATTTTTTGCTCCCCCTAATTGCCCTACTTAGTATTTTAGTATTTTGTATATTATTATGAGGATTTGCTTCAGAAATGGCCTATTCCAATAATGGATTCTGCTGTGATCGCCTTAAGTGCTCTTTCACACAGGCGGATGGTTCAGATCCGCCTGTCCGTTTTTTTGGCGGATCTGAACGGTCCCCCCATGCATCCCTATGGGGCATCGGATGTCAGCGGAGACATGTACGCTGACATCCGATCCGTCAAATCTGGACGGATGGAAACCCTATTTTCCATCCGTCCAGCGGATCGGATGGGATTGGATGAGAACGGACCGACGGATTGGATGAGAACAGCTGTCATCCTCCTGCTCAGCGGAGGATCGGCGGATCGATCCCCCGCTGAGAAAAACGGACTCCGGCGGAGTATGTGAAAGGGGCCTTACAAGGCGAAAATCATACCAGTGGAGGATTCACTAGTTGACAGTATCATCAAAGAGGCTATTGGTGGAAAGTGAACAAACTGAAAGCAGATCCACTCTTGGCTTTCTCGCTACTAGTACACTACTAAGAAAGTGGAGTGGAGATCTTTTATCGTGCCAGTGTAGCAGCAGGGAGATTTAAGGCCCATTCACACCAGATGCAGTGGGATGCATTTTTGACTGCACTCCAACTGCATCGACCTGGCGACCAGGGGTCTTCAAACTATGGCCCTTCAGTTGTTCAGAAACTACAATTCCCATCATGCCTAGTCATGTCTGTGAATGTCAGTTTTACAATGCCTCATGGGATGTGTAGTTCCGCAACAGCTGGAGGGCCGTAGTTTGAGGATCCCTGGCATAGACAGTTCAAAATCTAGGTTATCCTATTGGATATTGGTATAGTTCACACTTTTGCAGTGCAGTAAAAAAAAGGACAGCAGGCTGCATTTTTCTGCAATGCAAATGTACAGAAATGTATGTAATTGCAGTGCACATAAAAGGCCAAAGAAGAAAGAAGATGGTGATCTCAAAGTGACCACAAAGAAAATGCAAGCTTAGGAAAAATGCACCGCATATGCATGTAAAAAATGCACATCAAATGCACTTGCAAAAACGCACAGTTTCTGGTGTGAATGAGCCCACATACAGTGGCTTGTGCGCTGTCAGATCCCTCTGCACAGAGGACTCGGAGCCAGACCACACAGGAGGACCTGAGATTGAGATATGGCAGTAGTGATATTAGCAGCATTGAGAGCTCTGTGTCAGACCACACAGAGAGAATCAGAGAGCAAAACATAGCAGCAGTGCAGTGTGAAAATACACCAGCTTCTATGCTGTTGCACATGCAGATGCAGTGACAGCGACACTCAGGGCCGCTGATAGGGGGGGACCACCAGCCCTCTTGTAGGGGGCCTGAGCACACAGGGGGGCCCACACAGAGAGGGGGATTAGTGATGGACAACAATTACAGAAATCTTCCTCCAGCACCTTAATCTGATCTGTCCCTCTCCCTGCTATCAGCTTTTATCTGTTGAGAAAGAGACAGTTGTCCCTCACTAATCCCCCTCCCTTGTGTGGGCCCCCCCTCCCAGCACTTATCTCTGCTCAGGAGTTTATTTGTAAATTGTAACTTTGTTTCTCTCTCTCTGTCTCTCTGATCACTGAGCTCCAACTGCCCAGCCTGTATATTTTTCTCATCTTATCTTCTTTTTTATTTAACATAGGTTTTTTTTTTTTTTAGATTTAGCAGGAATTATGTGAGTTATGTTATATTTGTGTCTGCTAATAGTGATTTTGTTGTAATTTTAGCTAAATATATCTTTAATATTTTCTTGAGGGGGCCCTTCCAAGTAGTCTGTACGGGGCCCCGCGATTTCTAACAGCAGCTCTGGCCACACTATCATATGAGGAGATTACTGATTGAGGTTGAGTTACTAAAGGCAAATATACTGTGCACTAGAAGTGCCCTGCAAATGCAGTTGCTCTAGATCTGAGGGGAAGGTCTGCTGATTTCTATCATTCAATTTTTTTTTTTTTCCCTGAGGCCCCTTTCACACTTGGAGTCCGTCAGGCGGACTCCGTTTTATCTCAGCGGGGGATCGACCCGCCGATCCCCCGCTGAGCAGGTGAATGGCAGCTGTGTCTCCGCTGTGTGCGGAGACACAGCTGTCAGGTCCCCATTCTTCTCTATGGGGGAATCGGATGAGAACGGACCGTCTGTCCGCTGACATCCGATCCGATCCGCCAGACGGATGGAAAATAAGGTTTCCATCCATCCGGATTTGACAGATCGGATTGGATCGGATGTCAGCGGACATGTCTCCGCTGACATCTGATGCCCCATAGAGAAGCATTGGGGAACCGTTCAGATCCGCCTGAAAAACGGACAGGTGGATCTGAATGGACTCCCTGTGTGAAAGGGGCATTAATATTACCCTCAGAACTAGAGCACCTGCACTTTCAGTGCACAGACCAAGTCTGGACCAGGACAAAAAATAGGCCCGGGCATTTTACATTAAAGAGGTTGTAAACCTCAGAATTAAAAAAAAAAAAAACGAACACCTGAAAGACAAACACATAATGAGCTAGTATGCATCGCATACTAGCTCATTATGAAATACTTACCTTAGAATGAAGCCTCGCAGTGCCGACCGCTAACCTGTCTCATGGGTGACATGTTCTGTCGCCCTTCTTCCGGGTTTGCGGCATCCGGCCATCTGATTGGCTAGAGCCACAATGAAGTCACTCCCGCACATGCGCCAAAGGTCACGGCACGGGGCTCTGAAGGAATGGCACAAGCGGCCGTTCCTTCAGAGCGCATGCGCCAATAATGTCACTGGCTGCATGCAAAGTAAATATCTCCTAAACGGTACATGTTTAGGAGATATTTACAGTACCTATAGGTAAGTCTTATCATAGGCTTACCTATAGGTACAAGTTGCAGAGAAGGGTTTACTTCCTCTTTAAGCAGCCCATTTTTAAATGTACTGTATTTTCTGGCGTATAAGACTACTTTTGAACATCAGAAAAATCCCCCAAAAATGGGGGGTCGTCTTATACGCCGAGTATAATATCTCCAAGGTAACCTAAGTATAAGTATTACCGGTAGATGAAAGTTAGGGGGGTCGTCTTATACGCCCAGTCGTCTTATACGCCGGAAAATACGGTATTTTATTTGTTTATACCAAATTACAAAACTATTTTTAAAGTAACTATCGGTTTACTGTGCACTTTAAAATGGTAGTAAACTCGGTAAATAGAAAAAAAATAAATAAATTATCCTGCAAGGCAAAGTTATAAAGTGCTAGTATGCATCGCATACTAGCACATTATGTGAAACTTACCTTAAAATGAAGCCCTCCAGCGGCATGCTGTCACTGCTGACAGGGCTTCCATCTTCATCTGGTCTTCCTTGCGGTTGCAAGGCTCTGGTCCTTTTATTGGACGAGCAGCACCGTCATGCTGCTGTTCATGGCATAGGGCTCTGAAGGAATGGCACAAGTATGCCTTTCCTTGAGAGCCCATGGACCGTTGACGTCACCAGCGGCTTCACAAGTAAGTCTCCCCTACATGATGCACGTTTTAGGAGATATTTACTGTATCTACAGGTAAGCTTTATTATAGGCTTACCTATAGGTAAAAATTAACCAAGGGAGTTTAATATAACATGGGATTGAGAAGAAAAAGTAATTGTAATTGGTTGGCAGAGGTTACAGCATTTTATTACCGCTCACTGACTGGTTGCTAGAGGTTACAGCACCCATTACGGATCTCTGATTAGTTGCTAGAGGTTACAGCACTTAATTTCTGATTGCTAATTGGTTGCTAGAGGTTACTGAACATCATTACTGCTCACTAAATGGTTGCTGAAGGTTATATCATCACATTATTTCTGCTTGCTGATTGGTTGCTAGAGGTTACTACACATCCATACTGCTCACTGAATGGCTGCTAGAGGTTACTGCACATTATTACTGCTCACTGATTGGCTGCTAGAGGTTACTGCATATCATTAGATTATTGCACATTACCGCTCACCCATCCCTTAGTTCCAAAACCCAAACAAACTCTCCATAGCCCTGCCCATCACCCCCTGTACTCTTCATAGCCCCACCTGAACCCCCCCCCCATTAGTCTACATTACTCCATAGCCACACCCCAAAATGTCACTTAGCTTTTCAAAAACCCACCCCCAAATGCCACTCAGCTCTCCATAGTCCCTCCCACAAAGCCCCCTCTACTCTCCGTTACTTCACCCCCAAATGGCATTTCACTTTCTTTAGGGATACCACCATTTAAAGCCCTCTAATTTCAATAGCCCCACCTACAGTGAGGACAACCAGTCAGTGAGCAGTGTACGGTGAGGACAGCCAGTCAGTGGGCAGTGTCCAGTGAGGACAGCCAGTCAGTGGGCAGTGTCCATGAGGACAGCCAGTCAGTGAGCAGTATGAGGTGAGGATGGCCAGTCAGTGAGCAGTGTGCAGTGAGGACAGCCAGTCAGTGAACAGTGTGCCATGGGGACAGCCAGTCAGTTGGCAGTGTGCCGTGAGGACAGCCAGTTAGTGAGCAGTATGTGGTAAGAACTTCCAGTCAGTGGGAGGGCTGGAAAAAGTTCTCCAGTTCTTTCTGTGCACTGTAAGGCATGAAGCAGCATAGATGGAGCATAGAGGAAATTCCTGCAGTGCAAGACTTCCCCTCTTCAGCCACTTACCCCATTACTGGAAGTACAAGACTCCCAGGCTGCCATCTCTGCTCCACCCCCTTTCCTAGCCAAAGCAGCAGCCCCGTGTAAGTGTAAAGGCAGGAGAGTTCCCCTGCCCCGCTCACCACCTCCTCAGCCTGGGATGATACCGCACAGCTGAGAGTACCCGCTAACTGCAATCCTCAGCGTGCTGTGTGCGGAGCACTAGAGGAACACTGCAGCTGGGGAAGAAAGTCAAAGGCCGACCTGGTGACAGAGATGGTCACAGAGATGGGAGTGAACCCAAGCACCCCCCTGGATTAGGGTGTGCCCAGGCATACCTGGCATGCCTATGCCCACTATATCTACAGATTTTTAAAAAGGACATTTTGCATCACGGAATGCTTACTTGTCATTCAAGAGGCTTTCAACACAGAAGCTTCTAGGTAGGAATAATTAATCTTCTCCTTCCTGCAGATAGTTCTTGACTAGTGTCTGGCACTCCCCACTATCACTGTTTGGGTTTCTGTCCTATTTTAGTTTCGGTTCACACTAGCACTGCTTCAAAGTCAACTTTAACAGAAGTCAATGCAAGTTACTCTGAAGTCACCCCCAAGTAGTGCAGGAAACTTTTTCTTGGGTCGCTCTGATTAGAACGGTTCCATTGCACTGATTGGGGTGTGACCAGGGCCGGACTGGCCATAGGGCAGACCGGGCATATGCCCGGTGGGCTGAACGGCGCATGTCACTTCCGTGACTGTCTCGACTCCCTCCGAGTCCCGACCGAGGCAGCTGCTCGCTTGCCGCTGGCCTCTCCACGGCCGATTCCGCGGAGAGGGCCGCGGCCGCATATTCTTTTGGCCGGCCGGGTATGTATGTCGCAGGCTCCCAGTCCCCACTCCCCACTAAGCAGCCAGGCTGATGCTGAGCCCAGCGCCGCTCACTGCGGCCGGCTCCGCAGCCATCCAGCCTTCTCTAGGCAGCTCAGGAGGGGTGGACCGTGCTATTGGATACGAGGGGTCAGGTGACTCATGACTGAAGGGGGTGGAGCTAGAGGGGACCCCTTCTGAGTTCTGCTTGATGTCCGGAAGCGGGAAGTGACCGGCGCCGCACCACCCATGGCCTGCCCTGCAAGGTAAGTGAAGTGACCCCCCCCTCAGCGCTGCTACTGACCCCCCCTCAGCACTGCCACTAACCCCCACCCCACATCACTGCTACTGACCCCCCCTCAGCACTGCTACTGACCCCCACCCCACATCACTGCTACTGACCCCCCCCCTCAGCACTGCTACTGACCCCCCCTCAGCACTGCCACTAACCCCCACCCCACATCACTGCTACTGACCCCCCCTCAGCACTGCCACTAACCCCCACCCCACATCACTGCTACTGACCCCTCCCCCCTCAGCACTGCTACTGACCCCCCTCAGCACTGCTACTGACCCCTCCCCCCTCAGCACTGATCCCCTCCCAGCCCTGTCACTGATCCGATCCCCTCCCAGACCTGTCACTGATCCGATCCCCTCCCTCCCAGCCCTGTCACTGATACGATTTCACCCCCCCCCACCCCAGACCTGTCACTGATCCGATCCCCTCCCAGAGCTGTCACTGATCCGATCCCCTCCCAGACCTGTCACTGATCCGATCCCCTCCCAGACCTGTCACTGATCCGATCCCCTCCCAGCCCTGTCACTGATACGATTTCACCCCCCCCCCACCCCAGACCTGTCACTGATACGATCCCCTCCCAGACCTGTCACTGATCCGATCCCCTCCCAGCCCTGCCACTGATCCGATCCCCTCCCAGACCTCTCACTGATCCGATCCCCTCCTAGCCCTGCCACTGATCCGATCCCCTCCCAGACCTGTCACTGATCCGATCCCCTCCCAGACCTGTCACTGATCCAATCCCCTCCCAGCCCTGCCACTGATCCGATCCCTCCCTCCCAGACCTGTCACTGATCCAATCCCCTCCCAGCCCTGCCACTGATCCAATCCCCTCCCAGCCCTGTCACTGATCCGATCCCCTCCCAGACCTGTCACTGATACGATTTCACCCCCCCCCCCACCCCAGACCTGTCACTGATCCGATCCCCTCCCAGCCCTGCCACTGATCCGATCCCCTCCCAGCCCTGCCACTGATCCGATCCCCTCCCAGACCTGTCACTGATCCGATCCCCTCCCAGACCTCACTGATCCGATCCCCTCCCAGCCCTCACTGATCCAATCCCTTCCCAGCCCTGTCACTGATCCAATCCCCTCCCAGCCCTGTCACTGATCCGATCCCCTCCCAGCCCTGTCACTGATCCGATCCCTCCCTCCCAGACCTGTCACTGATCCGATCCCCTCCCAGACCTGTCACTGATCCGATTTCCCCCCCCACCCCAGACCTGTCACTGATCCGATCCCCTCCCAGCCCTGCCACTGATCCGATCCCCTCCCAGCCCTGCCACTGATCCGATCCCCTCCCAGACCTGTCACTGATCCAATCCCCTCCCAGCCCTGTCACTGATCCAATCCCCTCCCAGCCCTGCCACTGATCCGATCCCCTCCCTCCCAGACCTGTCACTGATCCGATCCCCTCCCAGACCTGTCACTGATCCGATCCCCTCCCAGACCTGTCACTGATACGATTTAACCCCCCCCCCACCCCAGACCTGTCACTGATACGATTTCACCCCCCCCCCCCACCCCAGACCTGTCACTGATCCGATCCCCTCCCAGACCTGTCACTGATCCGATCCCCTCCCAGACCTGTCACTGATCCAATCCCCTCCCAGACCTGTCACTGATCCGATCCCCTCCCAGACCTGTCACTGATCCGATCCCCTCCCAGACCTGTCACTGATCCAATCCCCTCCCAGACCTGTCACTGATCCGATCCCCTCCCAGACCTGTCACTGATCCGATCCCCTCCCAGACCTGTCACTGATACGATTTCACCCCCCCACCCCAGACCTGTCACTGATCCGATCCCCTCCCAGACCTGTCACTGATCCGATCCCCTCCCAGACCTGTCACTGATCCGATCCCCTCCCAGACCTGTCACTGATCCGATCCCCTCCCAGACCTGCCACTGATCCGATCCCCTCCCAGACCTGTCACTGATACGATTTCACCCCCCCCCCCCCACCCCAGACCTGTCACTGATTCGATCCCTCCCTCCCAGCCCTGTCACTGATCCAATCCCCTCCCAGCCCTGCCACTGATCCAATCCCCTCCCAGACCTGTCACTGATCCGATCCCCTCCCAGACCTGTCACTGATCCGATCCCCTCCCAGACCTGCCACTGATCCGATCCCTCCCTCCCAGACCTGTCACTGATCCGATCCCCTCCCAGACCTGTCACTGATCCGATCCCCTCCCAGACCTGTCACTGATCCGATCCCCTCCCAGACCTGCCACTGATCCGATCCCCTCCCAGACCTGTCACTGATCCGATCCCCTCCCAGACCTGTCACTGATCCGATTTCCCCCCCCACCCCAGCCCTGTCACTGATCCAATCCCCTCCCAGCCCTGCCACTGATCCGATCCCCTCCCTCCCAGACCTGTCACTGATCCGATCCCCTCCCAGACCTGTCACTGATCCGATCCCCTCCCAGACCTGTCACTGATACGATTTCACCCCCCCCCCCCACCCCAGACCTGTCACTGATACGATTTCACCCCCCCCCACCCCAGACCTGTCACTGATCCGATCCCCTCCCAGACCTGCCACTGATCCGATCCCCTCCCAGACCTGTCACTGATCCGATCCCCTCCCTCCCAGACCTGTCTGTAGGGGGTCAGCCCCTTGAATGACTAACTTCAGTACACTGTAGTTCTATTGAGAAATTCCCACAGACTGTCATGCATCTTCCAGCCACAAGAGGTCACTGTTGTTGCTTTAGGTGAAGGGAGGAAACAGGAAGTTCCAGGAAGTGTGTGGTGTTCGGCTCTCTATGGCTGTGCTGAGCTGAGGAAAGGTACTGCATGCTGTGGCCTTGAGAGGGATATAGACTGTATAATCCTGGGACAGAACAACAGGATCTTGCCAGAGGAGACAGAACTGAACTGTGATACAACGGACAGTAGCTGAGAACCAGAGGAAGAGAGGAGAGAACATCCAAGAGCACCTCAAGCAAATTACAGAGCAAGGGGCCAGACTGCAGTGACCTCCAAGTGACAGAACAAGATAAACTACTTGCAAAGAAACCCAGACCAGTGCATAAGAGACTGCAGCTACAGACAGCAAGGGACAGATCCAGAGACCTGACTGCATCCACCATCACAGAGACTGAGATAAAGCAGCTGTACCTACAGAACTGTGAGTTGCACCGGTGCTAACCTGTGGTAGGGCATAGAACAGGTTTCTGTAGACAGAGCGTTGCAGCAACGTGTCCCGGTTAGCGGGAATCAGATAGGATCATATAACAGAGTAGCCTGTATCTCTGTGTGTGCATTGGCGGGAACGCCATTTTAAGTATCACGTTGCAGTTAACTTTGCTGTAAACCTATGTAATCTGTTTTTACTGTTAACATCATTCTCCGGCCATTATACTCTGTTGGTTAATAAAGCCGGTATCTGCTTCAGCCTCTCTGTCTGCTGTACCGTACTTGAATTCTGCATTGCGGTCCCCTACTCCTCTGACCGCTACAAGTGGCGCTGCGAGCAGGGTACGGTTACAGAGATGGAGGCGGCTGAAGGAAATGTGCATGATGCTAATGTGAGTACCTCAGGCAATGGTGGAACCCCTGCAAGGGCCCTCCCTATGGGCATGCTGTTTAACTTGCTGCCAACATTTGATGGCAAGAACATGTCACTGTCAGACTGGGTGACAAGATTACAGAGCGCTGCAAGAATTTACAATGTCAGCCCAGAGTTACAGGTAGAAATCGCTTTGGCTGCCCTGGAGGGTGAGGCCCGAAAGAATGTGTTTCTACAATCAGAAGCCACACGCAGCACCTTGCAAGAGATTGTGCGATTTCTGGAAGAAATATACGGTGAAACAGCTAGTGCGGGCCACCTCCGGGCGAAATTCTTCTACCGGGTTCAGCAAGAAAATGAAGGGGTCTCACAATATGCGATGGCTCTACAAGAAGTATTGGCTGAGGTACAGAAAAAGGAGGCAGACGCAGTATCTGGCATGGGATCTGCCGACCGAATATTGCGGGAACAGTTTATTCTGGGACTCTTCAGCTCTCCCCTGAGACAGGTTCTGCGGGAGCGAGTCAGGGTGGACCCTACTCTGAACTTTCGGCAAATATTGGCGGAGGCTGTGGCACGCAGTAAAGAAGAAAGTTATGCCTCCGGAGTGATACGGACCCAGACCGCCACACCCTTTGGGGTTGTGGGGAAGGAAGAGGTCCTAGTTAAAGTGGTACAAGACCTGCAAAGCTCCCTGAGTGCTATGCACGAAAAATTGACACAAATGGAAAGGCGAATGGAGTCGAGCTATTCCCCCGGGGCTGCCTATCCGGCCCAACAACCGCCCTATCAGATTGCCCCACTGGTTCCTACACCACAGCATCCTTACCCGAGTTCACCGTCACACCAAGTTCCTCAATATCTTCCAACAAGGCCAGCCAGGGCGCCTCCCGCGCGCAGGCGGAGAGACTATCGTCCAGGGACACAGTGCTGGCGGTGCGGAGAAGGAGGACACTTCGCCAGAGAGTGTCAGAGTGATCTATCTAGACGCTCAGAGCCGGCGTTAAACTACCGGCCCCCGCAGTAGTGGGGCGTACTGCGGGGAAGGTGGAGAGTCAAGACACCCAACACAGCTCTGAACACCTGGTCGCAGGGTGCCCCGTCATACAAGCTGAATTTGAAGGAATTCCAGTCAACTGCTTAGTAGATACCGGATCACAGGTGACGACCATGCCTGAGTCATACTTCAATCGTTACTTCCAAGCACTGGCTAAGCCAGAACGAGAGACATTGGTCCGAGTTACAGCTGCGAACCATCAGCAAATTCCAGTCACGGGAGTCGTGTGGATGAACGTACGGCTGTGTGGAAAGGAAGTGGGAAGAAAAGGCATTCTGCTGGTCCCCGAGACGTTCAAGGAGGATGTACCGGTGATAATGGGCATGAATATTCTACGAGAATTGGATCAGATCATGTTCACTAAACGGGGACCTGGCTATTGGAAGCAAGCCACCCCACACAAACCCACGCAAAAAGCTTTCCAACGGTTGATCCGGTTCTGTGGGACACAGAAGAGTGTCCCAGTACACCAGTCCGTGGGAACTATCCGAGTGCCGGGAAAGGCGACCCTCAGTCTTCCTCCGGGTCGGGAGACTATACTGACCCTGCCTGTGGGAACCTTCCGCAACCTTGAAGGTATGGAGGTGATCATCGAACCAGGGGGTCTAGGAGAACTAGGTCAGGATGCCCTAGTGGCCCGGACACTGGCAGTGGTCCAGAATGGACGAGTACCCATAAGAGCTGTGAATGTGGGACATCTGGAAGTCGCTTTGGCACCTGGAGTAGAACTGGCCCGTGTGTACTTACATCGGGGAGAAGTGCTAAGTCGGGAAGAAGTGACTTTAGCTCCAACAGGCAATGCTGCATGGACACTGGCAGTTACTGCCCGACCCGAAGAGGCTCCGACCCCAGAATGGAATAGGAGAACCATTGTGGACCAAATGGAGATAAATGTGAAGAATCTCGGTCCAGACCGTTTGCGGGCGGTTGAAGCCATGCTGTGGGAGAATCAGGCTGCGTTTGCCCGCCATGCCGATGACTTTGGCTGCACAGATGCTATCACACATGAGATACCGAACGGGGACGCTGCCCCAATCCGGGAGAGATATCGACAGATCCCGCCCAAGTTGTACCAGGAAGTGAAGACATTGTTGAAACAGATGATAGATTCAGGAGTGGTACGAGGTAGTCAAAGTCCTTGGGCAGCCCCAGTGGTGCTTGTCAAAAAGAAGGACGGCACTATTCGATTTTGTGTGGATTATCGGCGGTTGAATGCATGCACCACACGAGACTCATACCCTCTGCCACGCATCGAGGAGTCCCTGACAGCCCTAGGGCGGGCTAAATACTTCTCCACCCTGGATCTAGCAAGCGGGTACTGGCAAGTACCGGTGGCCGAGAAGGACCGGGCCAAGACTGCATTCATACTCCCCATGGGACTATTCGAATTTAACAGAATGCCATTCGGGCTATCCAATGCCCCGAGCACCTTCCAGCGGCTGATGGAGAAGTGTCTGGGAGACCTGAATTTTGAAGCAACCTTGATATACTTGGATGATATCATTGTATACTCCGCTACTTTTCAAGAACACCTAGACCGACTAGGACAGGTACTCAAGCGGTTGCGATCCCATGGCCTGAAGATAAAGCCAAAGAAGTGTCATCTCTTCAAGAGGAAGATAGAGTACCTAGGCCATACGGTGTCCCAAGATGGGGTGCTGCCATCTCAAGACAAAATGGCTGCCATACAACAATGGCCAGCGCCCAGAACACTGCGGGAGTTGAAGGCTTTCCTCGGTCTGACCGGATATTACCGGCGATTCATCAAAGACTACGCAAAGATAGCGGGCCCTCTGAATGAGCTGCAGAGAGGAACAGCTGGGAGGCCCAAGGGTCAAAGTGTCCCCTGGGGACAGAAGCAGGAAGAGGCATTCCAGGCCCTGAAAGAAAACCTGACATCGGCCCCCATCTTGGCTTATGCTGACTTTGACAAACCATTCCTCTTATCGACTGATGGCAGCCTCTATGGACTTGGGGCGGTACTGTCACAGGTACAAGAAGGACGTGAAAGAGTTATCGCTTATGCCAGTCGGTCGTTGCGGGATACAGAGCGAAACCCTCATAACTATAGTTCCTTCCGGCTGGAGCTCCTTGCCCTGGTGTGGGCCATGACAGAAAAATTTGCGGGCTACCTGACAGGGGCTAAGATCTTTGTACAGACCGATAACAACCCCCTGGCCCATCTGGATACTGCCAAGCTGGGAGCCCTGGAGCAGCGTTGGGCAGCTCGCCTTGCCAAGTATGACTTCTCAATCCGCTACCGCTCTGCTACAGAGAACACTAATGCCGATGGTCTGTCGAGGGTTACTTTTGAGACTCCAGTAGGGGATCTGGATGAACAAAAAGAAGAGGATGAAACTCCAGACTTCCGCAGGTTCACACCTCCAGCAGTTGCAGCACAGACAAGTGGGGAGGCCCGAGTGCTACCCAAGGCATTAGGAAGAACCAATGAAGAATGGGGCCGAAAACAGGATGAAGATGTCGGACTGCGGCAGATGAAAGGTTGGGTGTCCCAGCAAAGAAAACCTGACAGAGATGAAAGGACTGAGCTTGATGCTGAGATGAAGTCCATTCTACACCAATGGGATAGACTGGAAATTCATGGAGCTGTTTTGTACCGCAAGTGGCAGCAGCCTGCTGATATAGAGGCAAGGTGGCAGGTAGTAATACCCAGAAGCATGGCACGAGAAGTAGCCAAACAGGCTCATGAATTTGGAGCTCACTTCGGGCCAGTTAAAACCTTCCAGTGGCTGCAACGCTATGTATATTGTCCACGACTGGAGGCCACGGTTGAGGAAGTCTGCCGGCAGTGTCGAATGTGTGAACTCACCAAAAGCACCGAACAGAGGGCACCCATGCAGCCCATACAGACCAAAGAACCGCTGGAAGTATTGATGATAGATTATCTTCTCGTGGGACAATCCGCCAGAGGTCCACAATACTGCCTGGTCATGATTGACCACTTCTCTAAATTTGCAGTGGTCACCCCAACTCGAGACCAGACGGCTGAGTCTGCAGCTCGGGCCATCTGTCAAGATTTCATCCGAGTCTACGGGTGTCCGAAGCGGATCCATTCAGATCAAGGAGCGTGCTTTCAAGGGAAAGTGATGGAGGAGCTACATCGACTGTATGGCATTGAAAAATCCAGGACAACTCCATATCATCCCCAAGGGAATGGGGCCTGTGAGCGCTTCAACCGGACCCTGCTTCAGATGTTGAGGACATTAGAGGAAGACAAAAGGATGCACTGGCCAGACTACCTCCATGAATTAGTCTGGGCTTACAATAATCGGGTTCACAACACAACCGGGTATACTCCGTACATGCTATTGTTCGGCAGAGCTGGCCGGGAAATTGTTGAACTGAATTTAGAACAACCACAGGACTTAATAGAACGATCGACCACCTCATGGGTGAAAGAACACCGTCAGCGGCTCCAGACCATCCGCCGGTTAGCAGGCCAGCGTTTGCAAGAGAGAACTCATACTGACCGTCCTCCCCTCCAGGAGGTTCCGCTGCAACCTGGAGACCGGGTATTGGTGCGGGAGAAACGTCCCAAAGGCAAGTTGAGTGAGCGTTGGGAGGTACAACCTTACAAAGTGATCAGGAGAGTGTACCCCAATGGCCCGGTCTACGAAGTACGGGTGGAAAATGAGGAGTTTGCCTCAAGGATCCTACATAGGAATATGTTACGGCCATGCTGAAGATCCCAAACCTGCTGAAGAGACAACACTTCCTGTCCCGTCCTCAGAACTCATTATCTCCAATGAAAACAATGATGAAGACTGGTGGATTGTTCCTGACACTACGGAAGGTCCCCAGGCCACAGGGGATGAAGCTTATGCTACAGAACCACCACCGGCTCGCAATGAGGAGGAACCCAGGTTGGCAGCTCCCAATGAGGAAAGTCAGTCCCTCACAGATAGTCAAGACCTCCGGAGATCCAATAGGTCTACTGCAGGGGTTCCACCAAACAGGTACAATGCTGATCAGTTCGTTTGGTCCACCTGTATGTGTTGTGGACAATGTTGTGCTGCTGTTAGAGATTGTAATAATCACTTTCTTCCCTAAGGACTATATAGGATGGCCGAGGACGACCATCGTTAAGTGGGGAGGCATGTAGGGGGTCAGCCCCTTGAATGACTAACTTCAGTACACTGTAGTTCTATTGAGAAATTCCCACAGACTGTCATGCATCTTCCAGCCACAAGAGGTCACTGTTGTTGCTTTAGGTGAAGGGAGGAAACAGGAAGTTCCAGGAAGTGTGTGGTGTTCGGCTCTCTATGGCTGTGCTGAGCTGAGGAAAGGTACTGCATGCTGTGGCCTTGAGAGGGATATAGACTGTATAATCCTGGGACAGAACAACAGGATCTTGCCAGAGGAGACAGAACTGAACTGTGATACAACGGACAGTAGCTGAGAACCAGAGGAAGAGAGGAGAGAACATCCAAGAGCACCTCAAGCAAATTACAGAGCAAGGGGCCAGACTGCAGTGACCTCCAAGTGACAGAACAAGATAAACTACTTGCAAAGAAACCCAGACCAGTGCATAAGAGACTGCAGCTACAGACAGCAAGGGACAGATCCAGAGACCTGACTGCATCCACCATCACAGAGACTGAGATAAAGCAGCTGTACCTACAGAACTGTGAGTTGCACCGGTGCTAACCTGTGGTAGGGCATAGAACAGGTTTCTGTAGACAGAGCGTTGCAGCAACGTGTCCCGGTTAGCGGGAATCAGATAGGATCATATAACAGAGTAGCCTGTATCTCTGTGTGTGCATTGGCGGGAACGCCATTTTAAGTATCACGTTGCAGTTAACTTTGCTGTTAACCTATGTAATCTGTTTTTACTGTTAACATCATTCTCCGGCCATTATACTCTGTTGGTTAATAAAGCCGGTATCTGCTTCAGCCTCTCTGTCTGCTGTACCGTACTTGAATTCTGCATTGCGGTCCCCTACTCCTCTGACCGCTACATGTCACTGATCCGATCCCGTCCCAGACCTGTCACTGATCCGATCCCTCCCTCCCAGACCTGTCATTGATCCGATCCCCTCCCAGCCCTGCCACTGATCCGATCCCCTCCCTCCCAGACCTGTCACTGATCCGATCCCTTCCCAGACCTGCCACTGATCCGATCCCCTCCCAGACCTGTCACTGATCCGATCCCCTCCCAGACCTGTCACTGATCCGATCCCCTCCCTCCCAGCCCTGCCACTGATCCGATCCCCTCCCTCCCAGCCCTGCCACTGATCCGATCCCCTCCCTCCCAGCCCTGCCACTGATCTGATCCCCTCCCAGACCTGTCACTGATCCGATCCCCTCCCAGACCTGTCACTGATCCGATCCCCTCCCAGACCTGCCACTGATCCGATCCCCTCCCAGACCTGTCACTGATACGATTTCACCCCCCCCCACCCCAGACCTGT
Source organism: Pelophylax lessonae (assembly GCF_965119305.1). Classification (NCBI taxonomy): domain Eukaryota; kingdom Metazoa; phylum Chordata; class Amphibia; order Anura; family Ranidae; genus Pelophylax; species Pelophylax lessonae. The sequence continues at coordinate 448,369,494 of NC_138770.1, forward strand.
CACTGATCCGATCCCTCCCTCCCAGACCTGTCACTGATCCGATCCCCTCCCAGACCTGTCACTGATCCTATCCCCTCCCAGACCTGTCACTGATCCGATCCCCTCCCAGACCTGTCACTGATCCGATCCCCTCCCAGACCTGTCACTGATCCGATCCCCTCCCAGACCTGCCACTGATCCGATCCCCTCCCAGACCTGTCACTGATACGATTTCACCCCCCCCACCCCAGACCTGTCACTGATCCGATCCCCTCCCAGACCTATCACTGATCCGATCCCCTCCCAGACCTGTCACTGATCCGATCCCCTCCCAGACCTGTCACTGATCCGATCCCCTCCCAGACCTGTCACTGATACAATTTCACCCCCCCCACCCCAGACCTGTCACTGATCCGATCCCTCCCTCCCAGCCCTGTCACTGATCCAATCCCCTCCCAGCCCTGCCACTGATCCGATCCCCTCCCAGACCTGTCACTGATCCGATCCCCTCCCAGACCTGTCACTGATCCGATCCCCTCCCAGACCTGTCACTGATCCGATCCCCTCCCAGACCTGTCACTGATCCGATCCCCTCCCAGACCTGCCACTGATCCAATCCCCTCCCAGACCTGTCACTGATACGATTTCACCCCCCCCCCACCCCAGACCTGTCACTGATCCGATCCCCTCCCAGACCTGCCACTGATCCGATCCCTCCCTCCCAGACCTGTCACTGATCCGATCCCCTCCCAGACCTGTCACTGATCCGATCCCCTCCCAGACCTGCCACTGATCCGATCCCCTCCCAGACCTGTCACTGATCCGATCCCCTCCCAGACCTGTCACTGATCCGATTTCCCCCCCCACCCCAGCCCTGTCACTGATTCAATCCCCTCCCAGCCCTGCCACTGAACCGATCTTCTCCCTCCCAGACCTGCCACTGATCCGATCCCTCCCTCCCAGACCTGTCACTGATCCGATTCCCTCCCAGACCTGTCACTGATCCGATCCCCTCCCAGACCTGCCACTGATCCGATCCCCTCCCAGACCTGTCACTGATCCGATCCTCTTCCAGACCTGTCACTGATCCGATCCCCTCCCAGACCTGTCACTGATCCGATCCCCTCCCAGACCTGTCACTGATCCGACCCCCTCCCAGACCTGTCACTGATCCGATCCCCTCCCAGACCTGCCACTGATCCGATCCCCTCCCAGACCTGTCACTGATCCGATTTCCCCCCCACCCCAGCCCTGTCACTGATCCAATCCCCTCCCAGCCCTGCCACTGATCCGATCCCCTCCCTCCCAGACCTGTCACTGATCCGATCCCCTCCCAGCCCTGCCACTGATCCGATCCCCTCCCAGACCTGTCACTGATACGATTTCACCCCCCCCCACCCCAGACCTGTCACTGATCCGATCCCCTCCCAGACCTGCCACTGATCCGATCCCCTCCCAGACCTGTCACTGATCCGATCCCCTCCCTCCCAGACCTGTCACTGATCCGATCCCCTCCCAGACCTGTCACTGATCCGATTTCCCCCCCCCCACCCCAGCCCTGTCACTGATCCAATCCCCTCCCAGCCCTGCCACTGAACCGATCTTCTCCCTCCCAGACCTGTCACTGATCCGATCCCCTCCCAGCCCTGCCACTGATCCGATCCCCTCCCAGACCTGTCACTGATCCGATCCCCTCCCAGACCTGTCACTGATCCGATCCCCTCCCAGACCTGTCACTGATCCGATCCCCTCCCAGACCTGTCACTGATCCGATCCCCTCCCAGACCTGTCACTGATCCGATCCCCTCCCAGACCTGCCACTGATCCAATCCCCTCCCAGACCTGTCACTGATACGATCCCCTCCCAGACCTGTCACTGATCCGATCCCTCCCTCCCAGACCTGTCACTGATCCGATCCCCTCCCAGCCCTGCCACTGATCCGATCCCCTCCCAGACCTGTCACTGATCCGATCCCCTCCCTCCCAGACCTCTCACTGATCCGATCCCCTCCCAGACCTGTCACTGATCCGATCCCTCCCTCCCAGACCTGTCACTTATCCGATCCCCTCCCAGCCCTGCCACTGATCCGATCCCCTCCCTCCCAGACCTGTCACTGATCCGATCCCCTCCCAGACCTGCCACTGATCCGATCCCCTCCCAGACCTGTCACTGATCCGATCCCCTCCCAGACCTGTCACTGATCCGATCCCCTCCCTCCCAGCCCTGCCACTGATCCGATCCCCTCCCAGACCTGTCACTGATCCGATCCCCTCCCAGACCTGTCACTGATCCGATCCCCTCCCAGACCTGCCACTGATCCGATCCCCTCCCAGACCTGTCACTGATACGATTTCACCCCCCCCCACCCCACACCTGTCACTGATCCGATCCCTCCCTCCCAGACCTGTCACTGATCCGATCCCCTCCCAGCCCTGTCACTGTTCCGATCCCCTCCCAGACCTGTCACTGATCCAATCCCCTCCCAGACCTGCCACTGATCCGATCCCCTCCCAGACCTGTCACTGATACGATTTCACCCCCCCCCCACCCCAGACCTGTCACTGATCCGATCCCCTCCCAGACCTGTCACTGATCCGATCCCCTCCCAGACCTGTCACTGATCCGATCCCCTCCCAGACCTGTCACTGATCCGATCCCCTCCCAGACCTGTCACTGATCCGATCCCCTCCCAGACCTGTCACTGATACGATTTCACCCCCCCCCACCCCAGACCTGTCACTGATCCGATCCCTCCCTCCCAGACCTGTCACTGATCCGATCCCCTCCCAGACCTGTCACTGATCCGATCTACTCCCAGACCTGTCACTGATCCGATCCCCTCCCAGACCTGCCACTGATCCGATCCCTCCCTCCCAGACCTGTCACTGATCCGATCCCCTCCCAGACCTGTCACTGATCCGATCCCCTCCCAGACCTGTCACTGATCCGATCCCCTCCCAGACCTGCCACTGATCCGATCCCCTCCCAGACCTGTCACTGATCCGATTTCCCCCCCACCCCAGACCTGTCACTGATCCGATCCCCTCCCAGACCTGCCACTGATCCGATCCCTCCCTCCCAGACCTGTCACTGATCCGATCCCCTCCCAGACCTGTCACTGATCCGATCCCCTCCCAGACCTGTCACTGATCCGATCCCCTCCCAGACCTGCCACTGATCCGATCCCCTCCCAGACCTGTCACTGATCCGATTTCCCCCCCACCCCAGCCCTGTCACTGATCCAATCCCCTCCCAGCCCTGCCACTGATCCGATCCCCTCCCTCCCAGACCTGTCACTGATCCGATCCCCTCCCAGCCCTGCCACTGATCCGATCCCCTCCCAGACCTGTCACTGATACGATTTCACCCCCCCCCCCACCCCAGACCTGCCACTGATCCGATCCCCTCCCAGACCTGTCACTGATACGATTTCACCCCCCCACCCCAGACCTGTCACTGATCCGATCCCCTCCCAGACCTGCCACTGATCCGATCCCCTCCCAGCCCTGCCACTGATCCGATCCCTCCCTCCCAGACCTGCCACTGATCCGATCCCCTCCCAGACCTGTCACTGATCCGATTTCCCCCCCCACCCCAGCCCTGTCACTGATCCAATCCCCTCCCAGCCCTGCCACTGATCCGATCCCCTCCCTCCCAGCCCTGCCACTGATCCGATCCCCTCCAAGACCTGTCACTGATCCGATCGCCTCCCAGACCTGTCACTGATCCGATCCCCTCCCAGACCTGTCACTGATACGATTTCACCCCCCCCACCCCAGACCTGTCACCGATCCGATCCCTCCCTCCCAGACCTGCCACTGATCCGATCCCCTCCCAGACCTGTCACTGATCCGATTTCCCCCCCACCCCAGCCCTGTCACTGATCCAATCCCCTCCCAGCCCTGCCACTGATCCGATCCCCTCCCTCCCAGCCCTGCCACTGATCCGATCCCCTCCAAGACCTGTCACTGATCCGATCGCCTCCCAGACCTGTCACTGATCCGATCCCCTCCCAGACCTGTCACTGATACGATTTCACCCCCCCCCCACCCCAGACCTGTCACTGATCCGATCCCTCCCTCCCAGACCTGTCACTGATCCGATCCCCTCCCAGACCTGTCACTGATCCGATCCCCTCCCAGCCCTGCCACTGATCCGATCCCCTCCCTCCCAGACCTGCCACTGATCCGATCCCCTCCCAGACCTGTCACTGATCCGATCCCCTCCCAGACCTGTCACTGATCCGATCCCCTCCCAGACCTGTCACTGATCCGATCCCTCCCTCCCAGACCTGTCACTGATCCGATCCCCTCCCAGACCTGTCACTGATCCGATCCCTCCCTCCCAGACCTGTCACTGATCCGATCCCCTCCCAGACCTGTCACTGATCCAATCCCCTCCCAGCCCTGCCACTGATCCGATCCCCTCCCAGCCCTGCCACTGATCCGATCCCCTCCCAGACCTGTCACTGATCCGATCCCCTCCCAGCCCTGCCACTGATCCAATCCCCTCCCAGCCCTGCCACTGATCCGATCCCTCCCAGACCTGTCACTGATCCGATCCCCTCCCAGACCTGTCACTGATCCGATCCCCTCCCAGCCCTGCCACTGATCCGATCCCCTCCCAGACCTGTCACTGATACGATTTCACCCCCCCCCCCCCACCCCAGACCTCTCACTGATCTGATCCCTCCCTCCCAGACCTTTCACTGATCCGATTTCCCACCCCAGCCCTGCTACTGATCCGATCCCTCCCTCCCAGACCTGTCACTGATCCGATCCCCTCCCAGACCTGTCACTGATCCGATCCCCTCCCAGACCTGTCACTGATCCGATCCCCTCCCAGACCTGCCACTGATCCGATCCCCTCCCAGACCTGTCACTGATCCGATCCCTCCCTCCCAGACCTGTCACTGATCTGATCCCCTCCCAGCTCTGCCACTGATCCGATCCCTCCCTCCCAGACCTGTCACTGATCCGATCCCCTCCCAGCCCTGCCACTGATCTGATCCCTCCCTCCCAGACCTGTCACTGATCCGATCCCATCCCAGACCTGCCACTGATCCGATCCCCTCCCAGCCCTGCCACTGATCCAATCCCCTCCCAGCCCTGCCACTGATCCGATCCTCTCCCAGCCCTGCCACTGATCCGATCCCCTCCCAGCCCTGCCACTGATCCGATCCCCTCCCAGACCTGTCACTGATACGATTTCACCCCCCCCCCACCCCAGACCTGTCACTGATCCGATCCCCTCCCAGACCTGTCACTGATCCGATTTCCCCCCCCACCCCAGCCCTGTCACTGATCCAATCCCCTCCCAGCCCTGCCACTGATCCGATCCCCTCCCAGACCTGTCACTGATCCGATCCCCTCCCAGCCCTGCCACTGATCCGATCCCCTCCCAGACCTGTCACTGATCCGATTTCCCCCCCCCCACCCCAGCCCTGTCACTGATCTAATCCCCTCCCAGCCCTGCCACTGATCCGATCCCTCCCTCCCAGCCCTGCCACTGATCCGATCCCCTCCCAGACCTGTCACTGATCCGATTTCCCCCCCCCACCCCAGCCCTGTCACTGATCCAATCCCCTCCCAGACCTGTCACTGATCTGATCCCCTCCCAGACCTGTCACTGATCCGATCCCTCCCTCCCAGACCTGTCACTGATCCGATCCCCTCCCAGACCTGTCACTGATCCAATCCCCTCCCAGCCCTGCCACTGATCCGATCCCCTCCCAGCCCTGCCACTGATCCGATCCCCTCCCAGACCTGTCACTGATCCGATCCCCTCCCAGCCCTGCCACTGATCCAATCCCCTCCCAGCCCTGCCACTGATCCAATCCCTCCCAGACCTGTCACTGATCCGATCCCCTCCCAGACCTGTCACTGATCCGATCCCCTCCCAGCCCTGCCACTGATCCGATCCCCTCCCAGACCTGTCACTGATACGATTTCACCCCCCCCCCCCCACCCCAGACCTCTCACTGATCCGATCCCTCCCTCCCAGACCTTTCACTGATCCGATTTCCCACCCCAGCCCTGCTACTGATCCGATCCCTCCCTCCCAGACCTGTCACTGATCTGATCCCCTCCCAGACCTGTCACTGATCCGATCCCCTCCCAGACCTGTCACTGATCCGATCCCCTCCCAGACCTGCCACTGATCCGATCCCCTCCCAGACCTGTCACTGATCCGATCCCTCCCTCCCAGACCTGTCACTGATCCGATCCCCTCCCAGCTCTGCCACTGATCCGATCCCTCCCTCCCAGACCTGTCACTGATCCGATCCCCTCCCAGCCCTGCCACTGATCCGATCCCTCCCTCCCAGACCTGTCACTGATCCGATCCCCTCCCAGACCTGCCACTGATCCGATCCCCTCCCAGCCCTGCCACTGATCCGATCCCCTCCCAGCCCTGCCACTGATCCGATCCTCTCCCAGCCCTTCCACTGATCCGATCCCCTCCCAGCCCTGCCACTGATCCGATCCCCTCCCAGACCTGTCACTGATACGATTTCACCCCCCCCCCCCACCCCAGACCTGTCACTGATCCGATCCCCTCCCAGACCTGTCACTGATCCGATTTCCCCCCCCACCCCAGCCCTGTCACTGATCCAATCCCCTCCCAGCCCTGCCACTGATCCGATCCCCTCCCAGACCTGTCACTGATCCGATCCCCTCCCAGCCCTGCCACTGATCCGATCCCCTCCCAGACCTGTCACTGATCCGATTTTCCCCCCCCACCCCAGCCCTGTCACTGATCCAATCCCCTCCTAGCCCTGCCACTGATCCGATCCCTCCCTCCCAGACCTGTCACTGATCCGATCCCCTCCCAGACCTGTCACTGATCCGATCCCCTCCCAGACCTGTCACTGATCCGATCCCCTCCCAGACCTGTCACTGATCAGATTTCCCCCCCCACTCCAGCCCTGTCACTGATCCAATCCCCTCCCAGCCCTGCCACTGATCCGATCCCTCCCTCCCATACCTGTCACTGATCCGATCCCCTCCCAGACCTGTCACTGATCCGATCCCCTCCCAGACCTGTCACTGATCCGATCCCCTCCCAGACCTGTCACTGATCCGATTTCCCCCCCCACCCCAGCCCTGTCACTGATCCAATCCCCTCCCAGCCCTGCCACTGATCCGATCCCTCCCAGACCTGTCACTGATCCGATCCCCTCCCAGACCTGTCACTGATCCGATCCCCTCCCAGACCTGTCACTGATCCGATCCCCTCCCAGCCCTGCCACTGATCCGATCCCCTCCCAGACCTGTCACTGATCCGATTTCCCCCCCCCCACCCCAGCCCTGTCACTGATCCAATCCCCTCCCAGCCCTGCCACTGATCCGATCCCTCCCTCCCAGACCTGTCACTGATCCGATCCCCTCCCAGCCCTGCCACTGATCCGATCCCCTCCCAGACCTGTCACTGATCCGATCCCCTCCCAGACCTGTCACTGATCCGATCCCTCCCTCCCAGACCTGTCACTGATCCGATCCCCTCCCAGCTCTGCCACTGATCCGATCCCTCCCTCCCAGACCTGTCACTGATCCGATCCCCTCCCAGCCCTGCCACTGATCCGATCCCTCCCTCCCAGACCTGTCACTGATCCGATCCCCTCCCAGACCTGCCACTGATCCGATCCCCTCCCAGCCCTGCCACTGATCCGATCCCCTCCCAGCCCTGCCACTGATCCGATCCTCTCCCAGCCCTGCCACTGATCCGATCCCCTCCCAGCCCGGCCACTGATCCGATCCCCTCCCAGACCTGTCACTGATACGATTTCACCCCCCCCCCCACCCCAGACCTGTCACTGATCCGATCCCCTCCCAGACCTGTCACTGATCCGATTTCCCCCCCCACCCCAGCCCTGTCACTGATCCAATCCCCTCCCAGCCCTGCCACTGATCCGATCCCCTCCCAGACCTGTCACTGATCCGATCCCCTCCCAGCCCTGCCACTGATCCGATCCCCTCCCAGACCTGTCACTGATCCGATTTCCCCCCCCCCACCCCAGCCCTGTCACTGATCCAATCCCCTCCCAGCCCTGCCACTGATCCGATCCCTCCCTCCCAGACCTGTCACTGATCCGATCCCCTCCCAGACCTGTCACTGATCCGATCCCCTCCCAGACCTGTCACTGATCCGATCCCCTCCCAGACCTGTCACTGATACGATTTCACCCCCCCCCCACCCCAGACCTGTCATTGATCCGATCCCTCCCTCCCAGACCTGTCACTGATCCGATCCCCTCCCAGACCTGTCACTGATCCGATCCCCTCCCAGCCCTGCCACTGATCCGATCCCCTCCCTCCCAGACCTGCCACTGATCCGATCCCCTCCCAGACCTGTCACTGATCCGATCCCCTCCCAGACCTGTCACTGATCCGATCCCCTCCCAGACCTGTCACTGATCCGATCCCTCCCTCCCAGACCTGTCACTGATCCGATCCCCTCCCAGACCTGTCACTGATCCGATCCCTCCCTCCCAGACCTGTCACTGATCCGATCCCTCCCTCCCAGACCTGTCACTGATCCGATCCCCTCCCAGACCTGCCACTGATCCGATCCCCTCCCAGCCCTGCCACTGATCCGATCCCCTCCCAGACCTGTCACTGATCCGATCCCCTCCCAGCCCTGCCACTGATCCAATCCCCTCCCAGCCCTGCCACTGATCCGATCCCTCCCAGACCTGTCACTGATCCGATCCCCTCCCAGACCTGTCACTGATCCGATCCCCTCCCAGCCCTGCCACTGATCCGATCCCCTCCCAGCCCTGCCACTGATCCGATCCCCTCCCAGACCTGTCACTGATACGATTTCACCCCCCCCCCCCCCACCCCAGACCTCTCACTGATCTGATCCCTCCCTCCCAGACCTTTCACTGATCCGATTTCCCACCCCAGCCCTGCTACTGATCCGATCCCTCCCTCCCAGACCTGTCACTGATCCGATCCCCTCCCAGACCTGTCACTGATCCGATCCCCTCCCAGACCTGTCACTGATCCGATCCCCTCCCAGACCTGCCACTGATCCGATCCCCTCCCAGACCTGTCACTGATCCGATCCCTCCCTCCCAGACCTGTCACTGATCTGATCCCCTCCCAGCTCTGCCACTGATCCGATCCCTCCCTCCCAGACCTGTCACTGATCCGATCCCCTCCCAGCCCTGCCACTGATCCGATCCCTCCCTCCCAGACCTGTCACTGATCCGATCCCATCCCAGACCTGCCACTGATCCGATCCCCTCCCAGCCCTGCCACTGATCCAATCCCCTCCCAGCCCTGCCACTGATCCGATCCTCTCCCAGCCCTGCCACTGATCCGATCCCCTCCCAGCCCTGCCACTGATCCGATCCCCTCCCAGACCTGTCACTGATACGATTTCACCCCCCCCCCACCCCAGACCTGTCACTGATCCGATCCCCTCCCAGACCTGTCACTGATCCGATTTCCCCCCCCACCCCAGCCCTGTCACTGATCCAATCCCCTCCCAGCCCTGCCACTGATCCGATCCCCTCCCAGACCTGTCACTGATCCGATCCCCTCCCAGCCCTGCCACTGATCCGATCCCCTCCCAGACCTGTCACTGATCCGATTTCCCCCCCCACCCCAGCCCTGTCACTGATCTAATCCCCTCCCAGCCCTGCCACTGATCCGATCCCTCCCTCCCAGCCCTGCCACTGATCCGATCCCCTCCCAGACCTGTCACTGATCCGATTTCCCCCCCCCACCCCAGCCCTGTCACTGATCCAATCCCCTCCCAGACCTGTCACTGATCCGATCCCCTCCCAGACCTGTCACTGATCCGATCCCTCCCTCCCAGACCTGTCACTGATCCGATCCCCTCCCAGACCTGTCACTGATCCAATCCCCTCCCAGCCCTGCCACTGATCCGATCCCCTCCCAGCCCTGCCACTGATCCGATCCCCTCCCAGACCTGTCACTGATCCGATCCCCTCCCAGCCCTGCCACTGATCCAATCCCCTCCCAGCCCTGCCACTGATCCAATCCCTCCCAGACCTGTCACTGATCCGATCCCCTCCCAGACCTGTCACTGATCCGATCCCCTCCCAGCCCTGCCACTGATCCGATCCCCTCCCAGACCTGTCACTGATACGATTTCACCCCCCCCCCCCCACCCCAGACCTCTCACTGATCCGATCCCTCCCTCCCAGACCTTTCACTGATCCGATTTCCCACCCCAGCCCTGCTACTGATCCGATCCCTCCCTCCCAGACCTGTCACTGATCTGATCCCCTCCCAGACCTGTCACTGATCCGATCCCCTCCCAGACCTGTCACTGATCCGATCCCCTCCCAGACCTGCCACTGATCCGATCCCCTCCCAGACCTGTCACTGATCCGATCCCTCCCTCCCAGACCTGTCACTGATCCGATCCCCTCCCAGCTCTGCCACTGATCCGATCCCTCCCTCCCAGACCTGTCACTGATCCGATCCCCTCCCAGCCCTGCCACTGATCCGATCCCTCCCTCCCAGACCTGTCACTGATCCGATCCCCTCCCAGACCTGCCACTGATCCGATCCCCTCCCAGCCCTGCCACTGATCCGATCCCCTCCCAGCCCTGCCACTGATCCGATCCCCTCCCAGCCCTGCCACTGATCCGATCCTCTCCCAGCCCTGCCACTGATCCGATCCCCTCCCAGCCCTGCCACTGATCCGATCCCCTCCCAGACCTGTCACTGATACGATTTCACCCCCCCCCCACCCCAGACCTGTCACTGATCCGATCCCCTCCCAGACCTGTCACTGATCCGATTTCCCCCCCCACCCCAGCCCTGTCACTGATCCAATCCCCTCCCAGCCCTGCCACTTATCCGATCCCCTCCCAGACCTGTCACTGATCCGATCCCCTCCCAGCCCTGCCACTGATCCGATCCCCTCCCAGACCTGTCACTGATCCGATTTTCCCCCCCCACCCCAGCTCTGTCACTGATCCAATCCCCTCCCAGCCCTGCCACTGATCCGATCCCTCCCTCCCAGACCTGTCACTGATCCGATCCCCTCCCAGACCTGTCACTGATCCGATCCCCTCCCAGACCTGTCACTGATCCGATCCCCTCCCAGACCTGTCACTGATCAGATTTCCCCCCCCACTCCAGCCCTGTCACTGATCCAATCCCCTCCCAGCCCTGCCACTGATCCGATCCCTCCCTCCCATACCTGTCACTGATCCGATCCCCTCCCAGACCTGTCACTGATCCGATCCCCTCCCAGACCTGTCACTGATCCGATCCCCTCCCAGACCTGTCACTGATCCGATTTCCCCCCCCACCCCAGCCCTGTCACTGATCCAATCCCCTCCCAGCCCTGCCACTGATCCGATCCCTCCCTCCCAGCCCTGTCACTGATCCGATCCCCTCCCAGACCTGTCACTGATCCGATCCCCTCCCAGACCTGTCACTGATCCGATCCCCTCCCAGCCCTGCCACTGATCCGATCCCCTCCCAGACCTGTCACTGATCCGATTTCCCCCCCCCCACCCCAGCCCTGTCACTGATCCAATCCCCTCCCAGCCCTGCCACTGATCCGATCCCTCCCTCCCAGACCTGTCACTGATCCGATCCCCTCCCAGCCCTGCCACTGATCCGATCCCCTCCCAGACCTGTCACTGATCCGATCCCCTCCTAGACCTGCCACTGATCCGATCCCCTCCCAGACCTGTCACTGATCCGATCCCTCCCTCCCAGACCTGTCACTGATCCGATCCCCTCCCAGCTCTGCCACTGATCCGATCCCTCCCTCCCAGACCTGTCACTGATCCGATCCCCTCCCAGCCCTGCCACTGATCCGATCCCTCCCTCCCAGACCTGTCACTGATCCGATCCCCTCCCAGCCCTGCCACTGATCCGATCCCCTCCCAGCCCTGCCACTGATCCGATCCCCTCCCAGCCCTGCCACTGATCCGATCCTCTCCCAGCCCTGCCACTGATCCGATCCCCTCCCAGCCCTGCCACTGATCCGATCCCCTCCCAGACCTGTCACTGATACGATTTCACCCCCCCCCCCCACCCCAGACCTGTCACTGATCCGATCCCCTCCCAGACCTGTCACTGATCCGATTTCCCCCCCCACCCCAGCCCTGCACTGATCCAATCCCCTCCCAGCCCTGCCACTGATCCGATCCCCTCCCAGACCTGTCACTGATCCGATCCCCTCCCAGCCCTTCCACTGATCCGATCCCCTCCCAGACCTGTCACTGATCCGATTTCCCCCCCCCCACCCCAGCCCTGTCACTGATCCAATCCACTCCCAGCCCTGCCACTGATCTGATCCCTCCCTCCCAGACCTGTCACTGATCCGATCCCCTCCCAGACCTGTCACTGATCCGATCCCCTCCCAGACCTGTCACTGATCTGATCCCCTCCCAGACCTGTCACTGATCAGATTTCCCCCCCCACTCCAGCCCTGTCACTGATCCAATCCCCTCCCAGCCCTGCCACTGATCCGATCCCTCCCTCCCATACCTGTCACTGATCCGATCCCCTCCCAGACCTGTCACTGATCCGATCCCCTCCCAGACCTGTCACTGATCCGATCCCCTCCCAGACCTGTCACTGATCCGATTTCCCCCCCCACCCCAGCCCTGTCACTGATCCAATCCCCTCCCAGCCCTGCCACTGATCCGATCCCTCCCTCCCAGACCTGTCACTGATCCGATCCCCTCCCAGACCTGTCACTGATCCGATCCCCTCCCAGACCTGTCACTGATCCGATCCCCTCCCAGCCCTGCCACTGATCCGATCCCCTCCCAGACCTGTCACTGATCCGATTTCCCCCCCCCACCCCAGCCCTGTCACTGATCCAATCCCCTCCCAGCCCTGCCACTGATCCGATCCCTCCCTCCCAGACCTGTCACTGATCCGATCCCCTCCCAGCCCTGCCACTGATCCAATCCCCTCCCAGACCTGTCACTGATCCGATCCCCTCCCAGCCCTGCCACTGATCCGATCCCCTCCCAGACCTGTCACTGATACGATTTCACCCCCCCCCCCCACCCCAGACCTGTCACTGATCCGATCCCCTCCCAGACCTGTCACTGATCCGATCCCCTCCCAGACCTGTCACTGATCCGATCCCCTCCCAGACCTGCCACTGATCCGATCCCCTCCCAGACATGTCACTGATCCGATATCCCCCCCACCCCAGCCCTGTCACTGATCCAATCCCCTCCCAGCCCTGCCACTGATCCGATCCCTCCCTCCCAGACCTGTCACTGATCCGATCCCCTCCCAGCCCTGCCACTGATCCGATCCCCTCCCAGACCTGTCACTGATACAATCCCCTCCCAGCCCTGCCACTGATCTGATCCCCTCCCAGACCTGTCACTGATACGATTTCACCCCCCCACCCCAGACCTGTCACTGATCCGATCCCCTCCCAGACCTGTCACTGATCCGATCCCCTCCCGGACCTGTCACTTATCCGATCCCTCCCTCCCAGACCTGTCACTGATCCGATCCCCTCCCAGACCTGTCACTGATCCGATCCCCTCCCAGACCTGTCACTGATCCGATCCCCTCCCAGACCTGCCACTGATCCGATCCCCTCCCAGACCTGTCACTGATCCGATTTCCCCCCCCCACCCCAGCCCTGTCACTGATCCAATCCCCTCCCAGCCCTGCCACTGATCCGATCCCTCCCTCCCAGACCTGTCACTGATCCGATCCCCTCCCAGCCCTGCCACTGATCCGATCCCCTCCCAGACCTGCCACTGATCCGATCCCCTCCCAGCCCTGTCACTGATCCGATTCCCCCCACCACTGTCACTGATCCCCCCCCCCAGCACTGTCACTGATCCCCTCCCAGCACTGTCACTGATCCCCTCCCAGCACTGTCACTGATCCTCCCCAGCACTGTCACTGATCCCCCCCCCCGTACTGTCACTGATCTGATCCCCCCAGCACTGCCACTGATCCCATCCCTCCACCCAGCATGGCCACTGATGCCACCCACCACCAGCACTGCCACTCATCCCATCCCCTCCATGCTGCCACTCCTCCCCTCCCTCCATGCTGCCATGCCTCCCCACCCTCCATGCTGCTATGCCTCCTCTCCCTCCCTCCACACTCACACTACTCCCCTTTCCTCCCTCCCTCCTTCCATGCTGCCTCCCTCCACGCTGCCACTCCTCCCCTCCGTCCACACTGACACTACTCCCTTTTCCTCCCTCCACACTGCCTCCCCTCCCCTCCCTCCACGCTGCCACTCCTCCCATCCCCTCGCTCCAAGCTGCCACTTCTCCTATATCCCCACTCTACATTGCCACTTTTTTCATCCCCTCCCTCCACGCTGCCACTCTTCCCATCCCCTCCCTTCACGCTGCCACTCCTCCCATCCCCTCCCTCCACGCTGCCACTCCTCCCATCCCCTCCCTCCACGCTGCCACTCATCCCACTCCCCAAGCACTGCCACTGATCCCATTCAATTCTCCCAAGCACTGCCACTCATCTGTTCCCCCCGCACAGCCACTGATTCCACCTTCCACATATTGTCACTCATCCTATCCTCCCCTGCAGTGCCACTGATCCCACCATCCCTCCACACTGCCACTGATCCCATCCAATCCCCCCCAGCACTGCCATTAATTCCACCCCCCCAACACTCCCATTAATTCCATCCCCCCAGTACTGCCACTGATCTAATCCCCCTCAGCACTGCCACTCATCCCAACAACCCACCAGCACTACCAGTCATCTCTCGTACTGTCACTCATCCTATCCCCCCCACACTGCCATTTATTCCATCCTCCCTCCACACTGATCACATCCAATCCCCCCCGACATTCATTACACCCCCCCCCCAGTACTGCCACTCCATCCCCCCAGCACTGCCACTGACTCCATCCCCCCCAGCACTGCCACTCAATTCACACACCCCCTCCCCAACACTGCCACTCAATTCACACCCCCTCCCCAGCACTGCCACTTAATTCATCCCCCTCCCCCTCCCTCAGAACTGCCACTCATTCCTTCCCCCCAGCACGGCCACTCAATTCACCCCCCCCCCCCCCAGTACTGCCACTGATTACACCTCGCCCCTTCCCAGCCACCAATGGGTTAGTGCTAAAAATGTACAGTAACCTCTAGCAATCAGAGAGCAGTGACTGTAGCAGGCTAAATAGAGCTAAAAGACAATGAGAAACTGGTAGCTGTCATTATTTGTAATTTGGTTTAAATAAAAAAATAAAAAAAAGGCTGCTCAGTCTAAAATGCCCGGGCCTATTTTTTGTCCCAGTCCGGGCCTGGGTGTGACTTGTCAGGGGACTGACAGTGTGAACCAACTCCTAGAGACCATTGGCTTCTAACTTTGTGATAAAGATCTTTGAACAGGGGTCTCCTATGTGGCTTACCTGTCTGTTTTGCAGTCCTTCAGTGGAATCTAAATATGGTTCTCTCTAAACTTTAGAAATCACCATTTGAACTCATTAGATACATTCCTCCCCACTCTTACTCACTAGTTATTTTTTCTTGTAGCCCTCACCTTTGCGGGGAGTATCTGAACCATGGCCTTGTCTTTAGAGATGGGCTCGTGTGTGTCCAACTTCTCACATGCCTGATCCCGCCAGGAAGCCGACACTGTACTCCGCTAATCACAGGCACGGAGACATTTCCCGGTCCGCAGCTGCACAGATTGGGAAATGTCTCAGTGCCTGTGATTAGCGGAGTGCAGTGTCGGCTTCCTGGCAGGATTAGGCACATGGGAACTCAAACACGCCAGAGCCCATCTATACTTGTCTTGCAAAAAAAGATTTTAAAAAAGGAAAAAGTTTAAAAAAATTAAATAAAAAAATTATAAATACTGTCACCAGTCTGTGTCCCTGATCACTGCCACACCAGTCATATGATGATGCTGTGATGCACTGGTGGCAGGGGGGAAAATTATTTAGTTAATATCTTAATTTTCCAAACAAATGTGAAAAAAAAATGACAACTTCAAAAAACACACCATGCTTCTTGCCTTGCACTGTCTGATTTCCAAAAAAGGGTAATTTGGGAGGTATTTGTAGTTGTACTGTCCTAGCATTTTAGGGCCTCAAAAAATGAGATCAGTCAGTATTGATCGGGATTAATAAAATTTCAAATATACTGTATATACCATAGTTTCTAGACTCTATAAATTTCACACAGACTAAATAATATACAGTGATTTTGGTTATTTTTTTTACCAAAGACATGTAGCAGACAACATTTTGGCCTAAATTTATGACAAAAGATTGTTTGCAAAATTGTATAACAGAAATAAAGAAAAAACATGTTTTTTTAAAAACTTTTCAATTTTTTTTTGTTTATATAGCAAAAAAAGGAAAAAAGACCAGTGGTCATTAAATACCACAAAAAAAAGCTCTATTTGTGTGAAAAAAATGCTATAAATTTAATTAGCGTACAATGTTGCATGACTGAGCCAGTTTAACCACTTACCGCCCGCCCGCCGTCATATGACGGCGGGACGGTGCGGCTATTATCCTGGGCGGACGTCATATGACGTCCGCCCATTCAAGCACGGCAGGCGCGTGATCGCGGGCGCGCCGCCGTGCACTGCCGGTGTCGGCGTGTCCCCGGGACACAGCCGGTCACCGGCAGGGGGGAAACAGCCAATAGGCATGGCTGTTTCCCACGTGATCGGCTGTGTTCCAATGACACAGCCGATCACAATGAAGGCGCCCGGGAGATGACCGCGCATGCGCGATCGGGAGCGCGCAGCGCGGTCATGTCGGTGGCACTGTGTTCCGTAGGAACACAGCTGTCACCGGCGGTAGTAAACAGTCACTGACAGTGACTGTTTACTAAGTGATCGGCTGTGAATCCATTCACAGCCGATCACAAAATGTAAACACAGAGCAGTAACTGACTGTTACTAGCTCTTCTCCCCTCATACAGTTTCCAGTATGAGGGGAGAAGAGCTAGAAATAGTGAGTTACTGCTCTGTGTACCTGTAAAGTAAAAATCACACTAAAATCACACTAATAAAGGTCCCCACACAGTCCTCAGCCCCCCCCAATGTCACCTGTCACCCAACAGTCACCTCATCAGTGCCCAGAAATTGACACCCATAACGTTCACATGTGAGCGCAGCGATCGCGGGCAGAATCACCGCGATTCTGCCTGCGATCCGGAAATCATTGCAAATTGCGGGACGCCTGTGCGTTGCCCGTTTTTTGCAATAGCACCCCAAACACTGTGCGATGTTGCCGCCATTTCAGCCTGCCGAATCGCAGTAACATCGCGCAAACATCGCATGACGCCCAAAAAAGGTACAAGAGTTTCTTTGGGGCGTCATGCGTTGTTTGCGTGATGTTACCTCAATTTGGCAGGTGGAAATCGCAGCAACATCGCACAGGGGTGCTATTGCAAATCACGGGCAACGCACAGGCGTCCCGCCATTTGCAATGATTTCTGGATCACGGGCAGAATCGCAGTGATTCTGCCCGCGATCGCTACGCTCACATGTGAACGTAGCCTAAAGTTCACCGATCACCAGAGACTGCCATCAGTACCGCCGTGCACCATCGCCCGTCACCTGTCACCCATCAGTGACCATCGCCCGTCACCTGTCACCCCATCAATCACCGTCACCTGTCACCCCATCAGTCATCGTCACCTGTCACCCCATCAGTCATCGTCACCTGTCACCCCATCAGTCACCGTCATCTGTCACCCTATCAATCATCGTCACTTGACACCCCATCAGTGATCGTCACTTGTCACCCCATCAATCATCGTCACATGTCACCCGATCAGTGATTGTCATCTGTCACCCCATCAATCATCGTCACTTGTCACCTCATCAATCATCATCACCTGTCACCCCATCAGTCATCGTCACCTGTCACCCCATCAGTCATCATCACCTGTCACCCCATCAGTCATCGTCACCTTTCACCCCATCAGTCATCGTCACCTGTCACCCCATCAGTCATCGTCACCTGTCACCCCATCAGTCATCGTCACCTGTTTGCCATATACATGCAATCACTTACTGACCGCCTAACGACTATATGCGTCGGCCATTAAAAGCTAAATACTGGGGTTATGGCAGCAGATAGCCCCCGTAACCCCAGTATTTTTTGAAACGGCGGGCGGTCGGCTTTCAGATAAGGGTGGTCCCAGTGGCGGATTCGCCGCGGAATTACCCTTACGGTGCAGGGGAAGAGGTGCCCCCCCCCCTCCTGCCGCGTCCCAGACGTTTTCCCAGCTTACCGGACCCGCCGGCAGCGGGGAAAACTATCCGGTCCCGGATCCTCAGAGACAGGAAGTCGAGTGAGGGCAAGATGGCCCTCACTCAACTCTATGGTCTTGGAGGACCGGAGCTACGTCAAAAGACGTTGCCTAGCAACCGGTTTAAAGGGCCGCTTTTTTTTTTTGCTTTTTTTTTTTTTCCTCTTTCAACAATTTTTTTTTTTTTTCTTTTTTAGTGTAGTTGTGAGGTGTGAGGTCTTTTTGACCCCAGATCTCACAATAAAGAGGACCTGTCATGCCTATTTCTATTACAAGGGATGTTTACATTCCTTGTAATAGGAATAAAAATGATCAAAACATTTTTTTTTTAAACTGTGTAAAAATAAGAAAATAATAAATAAAATAAATAGGAAAAAAAAAAAAATTAAAGCGCCCTGTCCCCGTTAGCTCGCGCGCAGAAGCAAACGCATACGCAAGTCCCGCCCACATATGTAAACGGTGTTCAAACCATACATGTGAGGTATCGCCACGATCGTTAGAGCGAGAGCAATAATTTGAGCCCTAGACCTCCTCTGTAACTCTAAGCTAGTAACCTGCAGAAATTTTTAAAATGTTGCCTATGGGGATTTTTAAGTACCAATGTTTGGCGCCATTCTGTGAGCATGCGCAATTTTGAAGCATGACATGTTGGGTATCTAATTACTCGGCGTAACATTATCTTTCACATTATGGAAATTTTTTTTTCTAAATTTACTGTTTTCTTATTTTTTAGATCAAAAAACTGATTTTTTTTTCAAAAAAATCGCATTTGGAAGACTGCTGCGCAAATATGGTGTGATAAAAAATATTGCAATGATCTCCATTTTATTCTCTAGGGTCTCTGCTAAAAAAAATATATAATGTTTGGGGGTTCCAAGTAGTTTTCTAGCAAAAAAAATGATTTTAGCTTGTAAACACTAAGTGTCAAAAATAGGCCCAGTCTTAAAGTGGATAAATGGACAACTTTGTGTAAAGCGCTACTTGGATGTTAGGCCTATGTATGTGGCCAGGCTGTGAAAAAGTGTAACACATGTGGTATCGCCATACTCAGGAGGAATAACAGAATGTATTTTGGGGTGCAATTTTTGCTATGTACATGCTATGTGTTAGAAATATTGCATAAATGGACAGCTTTGTGTAAAAAAAAATGTGTTTTCATTTTCTTTCCACATTTTCCAAAAACTTGTGGAAAAAAATGACATATTCAAAAGACTCATTATGCCTCAAAAATTATACGTTGGGCTGTTTGCTTTCCAAAATAGAGTCCTTTTATGGGGGTTTCCATTGTCCTGGTGCTCCAGGGCCTTCAAAAGTACGATAGGTTGTCAGGAAATTATATGTGTAATTTGTGCTCCTAGAATGCCGGACGGTGCTGGTTGGATGTTAGGCCTCTGTATGTGGCCAGGCTGTGAAAAAGTCTCACACATGTGGTATCGCCATACTCAGAAGGAGTAGTAGAATGTGTTTTGGGGTGTAGTTGCAAGTATACATGTGCTGTGTGAGAGAAATAACCTGTTAATACGGCAATTTGTAAAAAAAAAGAAAAAAAAAAAAAATCTTCATTTTGCAAAGCATTGTGGGAAAAAATTACAACTTCAAAAAACTCACCATGCCCCTTATTAAATACCTTGGAATGTTTACTTTCCAAAAAGGGGTCATTTGGGGGGTATTTGTACTTTCCTGACTTTTTAGTGTCTCAAGAAATGAGATAGGCCTTCAGTACATCAGGTGTGATCAAGTGTGATCAATTTTCAATGATTCCCACCATAGCTTGTGGACTCTATAACTTTCACAAAGACCAAATAATATACACTTACTTGGGTTATTTTTACCAAAGATAAGTAGCAGTATAAATTTTGGCCAAAATTTGTGAAGAAAAATTACTAATTTGCAAAATTTTATGACAGAAACAAAGAAAAATGCGTTTTTTCACAATATTTTCAGTCTTTTTTTATTTATAGCACAAAAAATAAAAAACCCAGTAGTGAGTAAATACCATCAAAAGAAAGCACTATTTATGTGAAAAAAAGGACACAATTTTTGAATGGGTACAGTGTTGCATGACTGAGTAATTCTCAGTCAAAGTGTAAGAGCGATGAAAGCTGAAAATCGGTCTGGGCAGGAAGGGGGTGAAAGTGCACTGTAGGTAAGTGGTTAAGTAGAACAGTGCTGAATAGCAAAAAATGTCCTGGAAAAAGGAAATTTCTCCCCTGATCATCTCAGCACACAGAGAATCTGTCAATGACAGAAACAGAAATGACCAGTTTATAAAAGTGCTCATCTTGGCACCTTACTGTCGATCTATGTGACAATTCTTCCTTTGGGGAGAGACAGTAAAAAGGCCTCCTGCCTTTCACAAACCCCCCCCAAAAAATATATACACACACACTATATCATCTATTGTTTCAAACTATTTTGGTATTTTTCTGGAAAATTGTATTGTCTGCATCCGCCTAATAATCAAACTATTTCTGGTGTGAACATGACTTATTAAATAAATTTTATTCTATTTTCAATAGCCCAGTCCGTATTCACATTGATCCCAGTTATGTTCTTAAAGAATTCTACATTGGCTAGAAAATAACTAAAATTAATTAATTGTTCAGGCATTCCCTGATAGCTCAAAGCATGAGTTACACAAACATATGGTCAGTAGGTACGGGATATACCAACTGCAGTCTACACTTCCACTACCGCATTTTTTTGTTTGAAATTCTATTTTTAAATATGTTTTTGATTATGTTGCTTTGAAGGAAATCTGTCATGACTGACTTCAGCTTTGGAAAATACTAGTTCCCTGGTTGTCGTGCTGATCTACGTGCTTCAGTAGTCAGAGTCACAGACCTAGGACATGTATGCATAAAAGAACTTCTGACTTTGTCAATCTGCATGCTTGTCCTGGTTTGAAAACTGAAAAAGTACAGAGTCCAGTGGGTATGCAATAATAGCTGACAATTAGGCAGGCAGCGAATGCACACCAAAAGTATACTTGGAGTACAGTTAAATTACAATTGCATTTAAAACAGAAAGTGACAAAATTAATTTTTAAAGGATGTTAGGTACACTTATGGAACATTGGAGGTAGGAATGTGTGGAGAGTCAGCATTTTAGCCCACAATGGATGTCACGGTGAGATCAAAGTCACACAAAGCAATGCCCTGGAAGACTATCACATTCTGCAACATTTTACTCAGAGCTAGAAATAAAAACTGGAGTTCCACTGTAAGGAACTGTTATAAATAAGTCTGTAACACTATTTCCATTACCAACCTGCAGCAACTGGTATCTTGACAGTTGGTATTTTTTCTTTCATGATGATTGATCATGATATCCTTTTCAATATTTGAAAAGGAAATACGCCAGGTATCTGTAAAAAGAAAGCAGTCATCTACATGAGCAGGAAGAAAGGATGCTAGAATTATGTGGGGTGGGAGGTTTCTGGCATTTTAATATACAGTGCCTTGAAAAAGTATTCATATCTCTTAAAATTCTCCAAATTTTGTCATGTTACAACCAACGTAAATGTATTTTATTGGGATTTTACGTGATAGACCAACACAAAGTGGCAGTGCTGTATCTTGGCCTAGGCCAACAAGGCCCAGGCCTAGGGCAGCAGTTTGCAGGGGGGCAGCAAAAAAGCTGCACCCTGCACGATAAAAAAACAGCCTCCTCCCGTCTCCTGTACGAAAAGGGTGCCCGCTGGCTTGCGCTACACTTTTAGTATAGTGCCAGTCTTATGGGGCAAATTGGGCCAGAGGGCAGGGTCCAGGAGGCAAATCAGTCTGGCACCCCCATAAAGCAGTTACCCTACTACTTGCCGGTATGATAATACCGACAGGTGAGGACATTCGGACAGGCCACAGGCTGGTGAAATAATCCTATGATTAAAATCAGTGGAAGCAAACAAGTCCAAATATCTTAAAAGAAAGGAAAAATCTTACTAATCCAGTGGCATAAGGCTGCACTGATGGCCACTGATGAGGTGGCACTGAAAAGCTGCACTGATATGTTGCACTGATGGGCACCGATAGGCTGTGCTGATGGCCACTGATGATGCTGCACTAATAAGCTGCACTTATAGACTGCACTGGTGGCCACTGATGGGGCTGTACTGATGGCCACTGATGAGGCCGCAATGATATGCTGTACCGATGGGAATGACTGTGGTTGTGGTCTGTGGTTTACAGATGATAGGGTGGGTAACAGGAAGGGGTGTGGCCTTTACAGGAAGGTGTGGATCATATTTAAATGAGGGGGTGCCCAAGTTTAGTCAGGCCTAGGGCAGCACAAAACCTAAATACACCACTGCAAAGTGGCACATAATTATGAAATGGAAGGAAAATGATAAATGTTTTTCAAAATTTTTTTACAAATAAATACCTGAAAAGTGTGGCGTGCATTTCTATTCTGTCACGATTATTGGGGAGATTAAATAAAGAAAAATAGAATTATTTAAAAGCCATGTATACAGTAAAACCTTGGTTTGAGAGTAACTTGGTTTAAGAGCGCTTTGCAAGACAAGCAAAATTTTCAAATAAATTTTGACTTGGTTTACAAGCGATGTCTTGATATACAAGTAGCCTCAAGTCACAGCTGAGTATAAAAGAGAAGAGAGGCGCCTCTAAGTGTAGCAATATGGTTAAATTTAATGAAGGTACAACATTTAGCAACTCACATGGTTGATGATTGGAACAGGCACATCTAAGTATGCAGGCATCCAGGCTAAAGCTGTCCACATAGACCATCCTCCACACCGCCATCTACGTCATCCCTTCCATGCTGCCCCTCGCTTTCAGATCGCTTTACTGCAGGGTGGTCTTCCCGGTCAGGATTACAGACTGGCAGCCGGCAGTGCAGAAGATAGTCCCTGTGGACAGCTTTACCCCGGATGCCTGCATACTTAGATGTGCCTGTTTTATTCATCAACCATGTGAGTTGCTAAATGTTGTACCTTCATTAAATGGAACCATATTGCTACACTTAGAGGCGCCTTTCTTCTCTTTGATACTCTGTAGCTCCTACTGGATTTTGCTTCTAATCCCCTTGTGGAAGCGGCTATTTGTGGATGGACATTTTATGGTTATATAACCTATCGCAATGCTATAATCTTTTTATATGGACTATAAACTGAAGGATTTATGAATAAATGGTTGTGGAACGAATCATCTGAGTTTCCATTATTTCTTATGGGGAAATTCGCTTTGATATAAGAGTGCTTTGGATTACAAGCATGCTTCCGGAACGAATTATGCTCGCAATCCAAGGTTTTACTGTATTTAGTTCTATATAGAGATTCTGAACAGTACAGCATCCATTTTGTAAGGGGTGACTATCAGTTCATATTCTTTTTAAACAAAACGTCTCTTACAAAAAGGTCTTATATTTTCAACATAAATTTCTGTCTTTCTTTGGTTGTAAATAATGAGGCCCTTTTTACATCTCATCAGATAAGAGTCAGTTAGCCAGACACTATACCAGGCACTAATGACTTTTATGCTTATAATCTTATTTGTGTGAAACAATGAACAATAGTTAAGTTTTAAAGATACATTATAATCATGTGTGAGAAAATATTAGCAATAATTATGTCATTATATTATGTAAAATATATACATATTTAGGAATGCTTTGTATACCACATTTTGGTTTTATATTTTTGCACATAAGAATCTTACTTAGGTGAAGCTAATTACTTCATTTTAGAAACGTTTGTGTTTAAGTTTTTATGGCCGCTATAGATCCTCCATCCCAGACGCTTTTCTTGGCAGCATATGACATGGCCAAGTGATTTACTTACTGTTGCCCAGCCAGGTCATAAAGGTTATCAGTATAATAATAGTGTTATTATATGCTATATACTGAATCTAATAAGTAATACAATACTGCCCCCTTTGGTGACTGCTACTAAATGTAGTCTCTGGGTAAATCAGTAATTTCCAATCTATATATATATTGTATTAATAATATATCCTTATTAAATGGCGTTACCAGGTTCAATCCTTACCTAGATACATGATGGAGATATTAGATGGACACGTATGTACCATGAAAGTATGGATAGATTTTTATTTTGTTTTTATGATTATTCTTAAATGAAGAACTTATCATATAATTCTAATATCCAATATACTGGATGACTAGTAGAGGTGTCGCCCAATGACCTCACCTGTTAATGGATAAGTAATCCCAACCAATGGGGATAAAGTTCCTCCTTTTGGGTTCGGCTTATGGTAATTTTACTGCCCTTTTGTTCAACACAATATAAAAAGGGAAACCCAGATGTAATAGGACACACACACATTACGACAACATTCATTACACTTACAACACACACGCTACTCACATCCATACATATACTCATCAATACATACTCCATCTTGCTCCATCATTTGTCTGAAATTTTGAAGGATGCCAGACGAAACCCCTCCCTAACTGGCCACCATTTTGGAAAGGCAGCTCAAGGACTCTGGTAACGACCGTTTTAAGCTAGCAGCCATTTTAAATGTGTTAAATATACCTTGCTGTTGATCTGATTATTATTTACTATCGTTTATTTCCTTCCTTATATGTTTTATATTTCAAATTTAAGGGTAACGAGATTACAGTCCCAGACGTATAAACCATATTAGATTTTTCTTTAAAAACTGATTTTTGTTTTAATATGTTTTTATTAATATCAATTTTAGCGCAATATTAGCGATTTAGTCTCCCATTTTGCATAGCCTATTCTCACTCCAACTGCAGCGGAGTGACTGTTGGCTGCGCAATTCGCAGACAATTGTGGTCTGATTATATAGAACACTTATCTATGGTTTCTACTATACCTGAGGAAAACGTAATCTTGTTTTCTTTTTAATTTTATCATTGAGCTACATATCACATTGCATTTATCGTTTTAACTTTGTATTTATGTCAGAGTTATCTCTTTGTGTCACCTCAAGTCTAACCATTTATTGTGAATACATGTCTTGTTAATAAATATACTTATATATTCCCTACTGTAGACTGTTTTCACCAAGATTGGTATATGCTGTTAAAAATAAATTATTCGATTAAAAAGAACTCGTTACATATTGATTTGTGGAAATAAGTTGAGATTCTCCTACCTTACAGATCTTTGCTTATTTACATAAATGGAGACACTGTTATATCAGAGCAGTATAAATATTCTGACAATTCAGCCCCCCTCATTTAATACTTTGTAGAACCATCTTTCGTTGCAATTACAGCTTTTTGGGTATGTCTCTACCAGCTTTCCACATCTAGAGAGCAACATTTTTGCTCATTCTTCTTTGCAAAATAGCTCAAGCACTGTCAGATTGGGTGGAGAGCATCTGAACAGCAATTTTCAAGTCTTGCCACAGATTTTCAATTGGATTTAGGTCTGGACTTTGACTGGACCATTCTAACACATGAATATGCTTTGATCTAAACCATTCCATTGTAGATATGGCTGTATGTTTAGAGTCTTTGTCCTGCTGAAAGGTGAACCTCAGCCTAAGTCTCATGTCTTTTGCAGACTCGAAAAGGTTTTCTTCAAGATTACTCCATATTTGGCTTCATCCATCTTTACATCAACTCTGACTAGCTTCCTTGTCCCTGCTCAAGAAAAGAATTCCCACAACATGATGCTGCCACCACCACGTTTCACGGTGATGTGCAATGTTAGTTTTCGGCCACACATAGCGTTTTGCTTTTAGGCCAATTTTGGTCTTATCTGACCAGAGCACCTTCTTCCACACGTTTGCTGTGTCCCCCACATGGCTTTTCACAAACTGGAAAAAGGACTTCTTATGGCTTACTTTCAACAATGGCTTTCTT
The DNA here is from genome assembly GCF_965119305.1 of Pelophylax lessonae. NCBI lineage: Eukaryota > Metazoa > Chordata > Amphibia > Anura > Ranidae > Pelophylax > Pelophylax lessonae. The sequence goes on from NC_138770.1 coordinate 448,395,534, forward strand.
CATGCCACTCTTCCATAAAGACCAGATTTGTGGAGTGAGCGACTAATAGTAGTCCTGTGGACAGAGTCTCCCACCTGAGCTGTGGATCTCTGCCCCTCCTCCAGAGTTACCATGGGCTTCTTGCCTGCTTCTCTGGTTAATACTCTCCTTGCCCGGCCTATCATTTTAGGTGGATGGCCATGTCTTGGTACAGTAGGTTAACAGTTGTGCCATACTCTTTCCATTTTTGGATGATGGATTGAACAGTGCTCCGGGAGATGTTTAAAGCTTGGGATATTTTTTTATAACCTAACCCTGCCTAAAACTTCTCCACAACTTTATCCCTGACCCGTCTGGTGTGTTCCTTAGCCTTCATGCTGCTGTTTGTTCATTAAGGTTCTCTAACAAACCTTTGAGGGCTGCATAGAACAGCTGTATTTGTAATGAGAATAAATTACACACAGGTGGACTCTATTTACCTATTAGGTGACATCTGAAGGCAAGTGGTTCCACTAGATTTTAGTTAGGGGTATCAGAGTAAAGGGGGCTGAATGCATGCCACACTTTTCAGATATTTATTTGTAAAAAGTTTTGAAAACCATTCATCATTTTCCTTCTACTTCAAAAATATGTGCCACTTTGTATTGGTCTATCACATTAAATCCCAATGAAATACATATTTACGTTTTTGGTTGTAACATGACAAAATTTGGAAAATTTCAAGGCGTATGAATTATTTTTCAAGGCATTGTACACTGAAATGAAGAGAGAGCTGTGATATGCTGGCAATGTACCCATTCAAATGATGTCCCCAGCAATAACAGTGTCAAAATAACATATTTACTGTACCCAAGGAAACCTCTTGAACAAGTATAGAATATGGTGAAAAAAGAGTAAACTTGTGCGCTAAAATGGGGTAAGCGACTTGATGAATGTTATAAATGAGAAACTAGTGATGGACGTGGAACTCCTCCAAGCTAGCAGCTGATTTTGATAGTGTCCCCACGTATCACAATGTAAAAGGTAAGTAAAAATCAGCGCTATACTCTCAATGAGGGGGACCACTCGTTTTACCTACAACCGATGATCTCAAAGACTGTGGATAACATAAATAACATAATGAATAATTGTGTAGGTGTGTAGGTGGATGACTAATCAAAATAGTGCAGAATAAGAAAAGAAAATTGGTGGAGAAAAAAAATCTTCAAAACTTCATCAAATTATGAACAATCTCCTGAATCCAGATCTGCATGATCATAACCATCATGCAGGTTATGATCATGCAGATCTGGATTCAGGAGATTGTTCACAATTTGATGAAGTTTTGAAGATTTTTTTTCTCCACCAATTTTCTTTTCTTATTCTGCACTATTTTGATTAGTCATCCACCTACACACCTACACAATTATTCATTATGTTATTTATGTTATCCACAGTCTTTGAGATCATCGGTTGTAGGTAAAACGAGTGGTCCCCCTCATTGAGAGTATAGCGCTGATTTTTACTTACCTTTTATAGAATATGGTGGCCTCTACCAAGCAAGGAGATGCGTTTTGGGCACATGCCAATTAGTTAAAACAGTACTGCTTTGCTAAAACAATATGTTTAATCCACAAACCATGTGCACAAATGGCTAATGCTAAACAGAGAGACCATGAGTGATTCAATCTGAAGAAACTACCCCAAATTAAATATGGCTTCTAGCCTTTGTTCAAAATCAAATTAGTGTGTTTTAGATGCAGTAAAAAAACGGAATTTCTGTAAAATCTTACCTGTAAAATTCCTTTCTCTGAGTCCTCCGACAGTCGCCGCCTCTTCATATTCATCACATATGGGGACTTTGCTCCGAAGGAGTAGCTAGGCAACAGAATATGTTAACATTAAAGCTTTTAACATATCCCACCCTCAAGGGGTGGTCCCCTCAGTCAATACCCTCCTACTTCCTGCAACCATATCTCAGTTTTAGTGGAATAGCAGTAGAGTATACAACCAAACCCCAAAAGAGGGGCGGAGGCGGCGACTGTCGGAGGACTCAGAGAAAGGAATTTTACAGGTAAGATTTTACAAAAATTCAGTTTTCTCTTACGTCCTCCGACAGTCGCCGCCTCTTCATATTCGTCACATATGGGGACGTCCCAAAGCAGTGCAAACATGAGGGGTGGGAAACGCATCCGCGCCGAAAAGGCAACGCAGTCTCCGCATCAAAGAAAGGAACCTTACCAAAGGAAGGAAACCAGCTGGGCAACAGGAAAAAACAAGTGCTCAACAGGAGCAACAACCCAGGAAAAGACAAAAAACCAGGGAATGTAAAACATATCCCAACAGCCAGAGGTCCCCAACAAGGGACCCTAGGAAAGTGCCGCACTAAGAACCTTGCGGCCAAAGGAAGCAACCGCCGATGCCTGAACATCTACTTTGTAGAATCTTGTGAACGTGTGTACGGTCGACCAGGTCGCCGCCTTACACACCTGGGCTACAGAAGCCCCATGACGACAGGCCCAAGACGTACTCAAAGATCTAGTAGAGTGCGCCTTCACAAGGCATAGGCCTGTTCAATGGTCTGCCTGATCCATTTGGCAATGGTAGAGGCCGAAGCCGCCATGCCCTTCCGAGGACCCTCTGGAAGAACAAACAAGGAGTCCGACTTTCGAAAAGACTCAGTCGATTTAAGGTAAACCCTAATCGCCCGAACAACATCCAGAGAATGCAATCTCACCTTTGGATGTTTAGGCTTCGCGCACAGCGAAGGTAAGACAATATCCTCATTAAGATGGAATTCCGAAACTCGTTTCGGAAGAAAAGAAGGATTAGGTCGCAAGACCACCTTATCCAAATGAACAACCATGTACGGAGACTTGCAGGACAAAGCTGCCAGCTCCGACACTCTGCGAGCCGAAGTGATCGCCACCAAAAAGGCGACCTTTTTGGACAACATAGACAACGAGATCTCCCTGATCTGTTCAAAAGGAGCACGTTGCAACACAGACAGAACGAGATTCAAGTCCCAAGGGGGCAAGGGATCCCTCCTAGGAGGAACCAGATGCCGCACACCCTGAACAAAGGTGCCAACCAAGGAGTCGGAAGCCACGGGACGTTGAAACAGAACGGCCAGTGCAGACACCTGACCCTTTATCGTAGCCAGCCCCAAACGCTGATCAACTCCCGTTTGAAGGAAAGACAGCACACGGGAAACCGAGTACGTGCGGGGTGAAAACCCCCTGGACTCACACCAGGCAAAATAGGCCTTCCAAGTACGGTAATAAACCTTCCCCGAGGAAGACTTCCTCGCGTTGATCAAAGTATGAACGACCTCCGGAGAGAGACCCTTCTCCTTCAGGACCTCGGTCTCAACAGCCAGGCCGTCAAAGCCAGCGACTGTAAAGCAGGATGGTATATCGGTCCTTGAGACAGTAGATCGTTTTGAAGAGGCAGACGCCACGGGGCGTCGACCGCCAGATTCACGAGGTCTGCGTACCAGGACCGGCGAGGCCAGTCCGGTGCCACCAGAATCACCGTGCTGCGTTCCGAGTGTAACCTGCGAAGGAACCTGGACAGCAACTGAATCGGTGGAAACGCATACATCAGACTGTACTGATGCCACGGGGCCACTAACGTGTCCGACGCATCTGCCCGAGGGTCGCGCGTCCTTGCCACGAACCTTTTCACCTTGTTGTTGAGACGAGACGCGAACAGGTCCACATCTGGAAGACCCCACTTCGCGCACAACATCTGGAAGACAGCCGGGTGGAGAGACCATTCCCCCTGATCCAGGGTCTGGCGACTCAGATAGTCCGCCTGCCAGTTCTCCACCCCCGGAATGTGAACCGCCGTTATCGCCGGGACATGAGTCTCGGCCCAAGACAGAATGTCGGCCACTTCTCGAGCCGCTCGGGCACTCTTGGTGCCCCCTTGGTGGTTGATGTAGGCCACCGCCGTGGCATTGTCCGTCTGCACCCGAACCGGGCAGCCCCGCAGCTGGTCCGTCCAGCGATGAAGACAGAGACTTATCGCACGCAATTCCAGAATGTTGATCGGAAGGGAGGACTCCCCCTCCGACCAAGTTCCCTGGGCGGACAGAACGCCCAGAACACCACCCCAGCCCGACAGGCTGGCATCCGTGGTGATCACCGTCCACGAGACAGGACGAAACGACTTGCCCCCGGACACCAATGGGGACTGGAGCCACCACAGAAGGTTTCTTCTGGTGCGATGACTCAACGAGATTTGAAGATCCAGAGATTGAGGCCGCCCGTCCCACCTGGACAGGATCTCCGCTTGGAGACCCCGCGTGTGAAACTGGGCGAAGGGAATCGCCTCGAAGGCCGAGACCATCAATCCCAGACATCTCATGCACGTCCGCAGAGACGAGTGCGGAACGTCCCTGAGGGACCTGACTTCCTCCTGAAGAGTTCTGAGTTTGTCTTCCGGCAGGAAGACCTTCGCCTGCACCGAGTCCAGAATCAGTCCCAGGTGGGGAAGACGAACCGACGGACTCAGTGTCGACTTTGGAAAATTTATCGTCCAACCAAACTCCTGTAGAGTTTGCATCGTGACAGACAGGTCCTTCTCCAGACCCTGGCTGGTCGCAGACCGAACCAGAATATCATCCAGATACCCCAGGACAGAAATGCCCTGGGCCCTCAATAATGCCAGAACCGGTGCAAGCACCTTGGTGAAGACCCGCGGAGCCGAGGCGAGACCAAAAGGCAACGCCACGAACTGGTAGTGATCCTCCGCAATGGCAAATCGAAGGAACCTCCGGTGACCCTCGAAAATGGGGATGTGAAGATACGCATCCTTCAAATCGATGGAGGCCATGAATTCCCCCGGAACCAGGGCAGCCACCACCGACCGCAGGGATTCCATGCGGAACTTGCGAACCCGCACAGAGCGGTTCAGAGCCTTCAAGTCCAGAATTGGACGAACCTTGCCCTCCTTTCTGGGCACGGTGAACAGATTGGAATAAAACCCCCGAAATCTGTCCCGATGAGGCACCGGAACCACCACTCCCTGAGCCCTCAGGTCCCGCACCGCCAGGTGCAGGTCCCGCAAACGCTCTGGAGACAGTTGAAGATTTGAGGGAAAAAATCTGCTCTCCGGCCGAGAGAGAAACTCGATCTTGTAACCAGACCGAACGATTTCCTGAACCCATCTGTCCCGCACACGGGCCAACCAGGGCTGAAGAAAACCGAGCAAGCGTCCCCCCACCCCAAAACTGGGTGAGGGCGCCCCTTCAGGCCGAACTGTTATGGGCTGCAGATCCGGATTGACCGGACTTCTGTTTCCCAGACCAGGGCTTCTTCTGAGAGCCTTGACCTTTGAACGGCTTGCCCTTGTAGTGCAGCCGGAAGGCACGAAAGGACCCCTGAGGGGGCCGAAAATTAGCATGCTTCTTCCCAGAAGCCCCCTTAGCCTTGGGGAAATGGGGCAAGAGAGTGTTCTTACCCCCGGTGATCCCCTTAATCAACACATCCAAGGACTCCCCAAAAAGGCGAGACCCATCATAAGGTAGATTGGCCAAGGTCTTACGTGAGGACTGGTCCACCGACCAACATTCTAACCAAACCAGGCGGCGAGACAACACCGCCACGCTGTGCACACGTGCAGCCAACGGAACCAGGTCCAGGTCCGCATCACACAGATACATGACACCCTGGTGGATTTGATCCACCATATCCAGGGTCGCCGGCGAGGCCGAATCGGCCACTAGGACGCGCCTAAGCATCTGCGTCCAACTTGTGATCGCCTGGGCCGCCATGAGAGAAGCAAACAGAGCCTTAAGCATAGAACCCGTAACAGAATAAGTATGACGGGCAAGAGACTCCAATCTCCTATCCGTGGCATCACGGAACACAGGGGAATCCTCTGCAGGAATCGCAGTGGCTTTGTTTAAAACCGCAATTGCGTGATCCACTGGGGGAGGCACACACCACCTTTCATCAGTGGAAGGGGAGAAAGGATAATGTAGCTTGAATCTACTTGGTACAGCAAAAGGTTTGCGCAGATTGCGCCATTGTTCCTTAACAGCGCGCTGAAAATCATCATTGCAGGGAAAAACCTGCGGCGTCCTGCGTTTTCTCTGCGTCCCATAAGCCGCCAAGGCGGCGGGGGGACACACTTCATCCTGCAAACGCAGCGTTTGCTTTATGGAAGCAATCAATTCATCCATGATTGCAAGCTCTTCAGGCGAGCCAGGGGGAGAATTATCAACCCCCTCAACCTCAGCCTCCACCTCGGACCCCACTAGATCTAGGGAGGAGCGGGACCCCGATAAGGAGGCCCCCGCCATAACAGCCCCATCACCTTCACCCTCAGAATCAGAGGAAAGAGCAACTCTGGGCCTTTTAGTAGATTGAGCAGCCACCAGCATCTGTACCTGAGCAGCAAGGCCAGCCACAATAGTGGCTAAATCCCCCCCTGGGGGGGAAACAGCGGTCCCCTGGCTTTCCACCAAGGCGGTAGGAAATTTGCCCTCCTGAGAATCCATTGCCCCTGTAATGCTGTACAATAAAGGGTTAACTGCCCCTTTAAGCAAGCGCGGCAAGCGCAGCCCACCGCACCACACTCAAGCACAATGAGACCCCCACAGGGAATATGCAAACTGAACACAGGCAATGGATAGCAAGAACAGAAGGATAAAACCTGAGGAGACCCTCGCCGCTGCTGCTGCCTCGATCGGTGTTCCTGGAAAGAGGAAGTGATGCTGCCAGGGCGCTCTATGAAAGCCTATGGAGGCTACAAGAAAATGGCCGCCATGCATGTAAAACATGCGGCCGGAGCGAGTGTAGGCAAAATGGCGCCGTTTGGCGCCGAAACCGCCGCTCCACAGTGCAGTAATGCACACATGACATCCCTGTATAAGAATACATGTCAGATCGCCGCAGTGATCGCTGTATATGCCCAAACATGCCAAAAAAACATGCCCCACAGCACACAGCTTCACACACTGATCAGACTGACACACACAGTGTCACACAGCTCCCCCCCCCCCCCCTTGCAGCCCACAGCATGCAGCCGAGAGATAGGGAGACAAGCAGTGTGAATAGAGGCAGGTTACACAGTCCCAGACTGACACCCCCCCAGACAGACAGGCCCCCACATAGATACACTTACCTTACAATGGCGTGGGGGACCCGCACAGGCGAACAAGCCGCTGCACATGAGGCAGGGAGAGTCACAATTCAAGACGCACAAAATGGGGGTTAAGAAACCGCACAGCGTCCAGTGAGGTAGCCACCTCACCAATCATCCCTGCACCAAACAGGGATGGGTTGTTCACTGTGCCAGGAGCGTTACCTGGCTGAACGCTCGATGGCAGGCTGGGAAGCCACTGACCCACGACCTGCGACCAGGGGGATCAGCCCGAGACCCAGCCCGCATGATTCTCTTCATCAGAAGAACTAACTAACGCTGACAAAAATAACAGCTAAGTAAAGGTAGAGAGAAAACTCAAACAAAATTTCAAAAAGAAGAAAGAGTCTGGGGCAGAAAGCCCCAGCACAGAGAGAGCCATCCACTCCTGAAAAGCTAGACATTAAAACTGAGATATGGTTGCAGGAAGTAGGAGGGTATTGACTGAGGGGACCACCCCTTGAGGGTGGGATATGTTAAAAGCTTTAATGTTAACATATTCTGTTGCCTAGCTACTCCTTCGGAGCAAAGTCCCCATATGTGACGAATATGAAGAGGCGGCGACTGTCGGAGGACGTAAGAGAAATATGTTTTTGAAGCATTCATGATGCAGTTTTCCTCAAAACGTGCATAGAGTTTAGTAGAATGACATGTAAAATTTGCCTTACAATTAGCACAATGCACCACACCACACCTAAACTGCAAAACATGTCAACAAACGCTAGGTCGATCTTATATTTCAATCTGCAAATGTAATTTTATTGTAAATGGCATGGTGAAGGAGAAGGATAGGTTCAAGTAAACCTCTGACATTAAAAAAAAATAAATAAATAACAGCCATGTAGCCATACATTACTGGTCAATGACAAAGTAGGTAACAGAATATAGATGAAGCCTACTTATTTAAAAACAAGTCAGCAATGACAGATTCCATGGCTGTATCTTTCCCAGTTCACTCTGATGAATATTCCCATTTTTTCCCTCACCTTTCTGTCCTAGTGTATGCCATCCTTTTTATGTGCAGGTACAATCGGCACCTAAAGATAATTGTGGTTTGATATGTTTAAGCAATTCTCCATTGTCTAGGCACATATAGAGCCCCATATAATCCAGGTTTTTGTTAATTAAGAAGCAATTATTGTTACATAGTTCCATCAGCTTCCCATCATCTTTTGTACAGCAGCACTTAGACTGAGGGGGCAGCACTCTGAGACAATTAAAGCTATGTTTCTTTCCACAATTCTATCCTTCAAAGCGGTATTAAACCGAAAATCAAAAATGTAACACATTGCAGCTTACCAATCATTAGATGTGATGGCTGCATTAGTTTCCTTTTTTAGGCTTTTTTCCCCTCTGTTTTCACCTGGTGATCTGGCCAGTAACACACCTCCCATATTAGAGTACATAAATGAAGGAGCATAGGGACCTTTGGACAGCAGCATTGTCAGCCTGGAGGGTTGGAGAGTAGAGTTGAGCGAACACCTGGATGTTCGGGTTCGACGGTTCGGCCGAACTTTGTAAAAAAGTTCGAGTTCGGCACCCGAACTTAACCCGAACTTGACCCCAAACCCGAATCCCATTGAAATCAATGGGGACCCGAACTTTTGAGCACTAAAATGGCTCTAAAAAAGTAATGGAAAGGGCTAGAGGGCTGCAAATGGCAGCAAAATGTTGTTAAGAGCATGGTAAGTGTTCTGCAAACAAATTTGTATAGGAAAATAAATTAAAATAACATAAAATACATAAAAATAAAAAATAAAAATCTTGATGCAGCGCAACAAGGCACACAGGTCTCGCATGGAGGCCCAGTTATTGGTGGTGAGGTGGTGCTGTTCCACAGAGCCACTCACGCGTGCATGCTGCAGCTGAAACTCCACTATCACCTGCTGCTGCTCGCACAGTCTGGTCAGCATGTGCAAGGTGGAGTTCCACCTTGTGGGCACGTCATATATGAGATGATGAGCGGGAAGGCCGAAGTTACGCTGCAGCGCTGACAGGCGAGCAGCAGCAGGGTGAGAATGCCAAAAGTGCGCACAGACAGCCCGCACTTTCTGCAGCAGCTCTGACATATCGGGGTCATTTTTAAGGAACCTCTGTACCACCAAATTCAGCACATGCGCCAGGCAAGGGATGTGCATCAAACTGGCTATGCCCAGAGCTGCTACGAGATTTCGCCCATTATCGAACACCACCAGGCCGGGCTTGAGGCTCACTGGCACCAACCACTCATCGGTCTGTTGCTCAATGCCCCTCCACAACCCCTGCACGGTGTGGGGTTTTTCCCACAAACAGGCATGTTTTAAAACTGCCTGCTGCCGTTTACCCCTGGCTGTGCTGAAGTTGGTGGTGAAGGTGTTAAGCTGACCAGATGAGGAAGCGGAGCAGGAGGAGTTAGCAACAGGAGGCAAACTGAAGTGCCCTGCAATCCTCGGTGGTGGAAGGACATGCGCCAAAATGCTATCCGCCTCAGGCCCAGCCGCCACTGCATTTACCTAGTGTGCCTTTAGGGAGATATAACGTCCCTGACCGTGCTTACTGGTCCACGCATCCGTAGTTAGGTGGACCTTGCCGCAGATGGCATTGCACAGTGCACACCTGATTTTGTCCCCCACTTAGTTGTGCAGGGAAGTGATGGCTCGCCTGGAAAGGTAGTGGCGGCTGGGCACGACGTCCTGTGGGACAGCCACCGCCATAAGGCTTTTAAAACACTGCATCTCCACCAGATGGAATGACAGCATTTCAAAGGCCAAGAATTTTGAAATGCTGGCATTCAGGGCCAGGGATCGCGGGTGGGTAGGGGGGTACTTCCTCTTCCGCTCCAGTTTTTGGGAGATAGAGAGCTGAAGGCTTCCATGGGACATTGTGGAGATGGTTGGTGACCCAGGTGGTGGTGTTGCTGGCAGATCCTCTGTTTGCTGGGTGGCAGATGCCACTGTCACTACAGAGGTGGATGAAGAGGCCGAGACTGCAGCAGCAGAAGAGGAAGCAGGAGGAGCCAGAAACCTTTCTTGGTTTTTGAGGTGTCTACTCCACTGCAGCTCGTGCTTTGCACTTAGATGCCTGGTCATGCAGGTTGTGCTCAGGTTGAGAACGTTTATGCCTCGCTTCAGGCTCTGATTGCACATTGTGCAAACCACTTGTGTCTTGTCATTAGCACATTGTCTGAAGAACTGCCATGCTGGGGAACTCCTTGGAGCTTTAGTGTGCTCGGTCCCTTGCTGCATTGGGCAGTAGCAGGCCTATTGTCTAGGGGACAGCCACTCCGCCTTTGCACCCTGCTCCCTCTTCTGCTGAGCTGGTGGCTCTGTGCGACCACCACCTCTTCCTTCGAACTACAAAGGTCACCTGCATGACATTGATTCCATGTGGGGTCGAGGACCTCATCGTCCTCCACATCATCTTCCATCCAGTCTTCACCCCTGCCCTCCTTGTCGGTCTGCACAATTCCGAAAGCCGTAGCAGTTGGCACCTGTGTTTCGTCATCGTCCGAGACGTGCTGCGATGGTCCTCCCATGTACTCATCTTCAAACATAAGTGGTTGGGCATCGGTGCAGTCAATCTCTTCCACTTCTGGGGCAGGGCTAGGTGGATGGCCCTGGGAAACCATGCTCACAGAGACATCAAAAAGCAGAAGAGACTGCTGCATGACTTGGGGCTCAGACTGCTTGGCTGATTTGCAAGGGGGTGAGGTGAAAGACTGATGGACATCGGCTGCAGGTGCCAACTCTGATCTTTCAGCGGGAGACTGGGTGGGAGACAATGTGATGGCACTGGAGGCACTGTCAGCAACCCAATCTACTATCGCCTGTACTTGTTCTGGCCTCAACATTCATAGAGCCGCATTAGGCCCAATCAAATACTGCTGCAGGTTCTGTCGCCCACTTGCACCTGAGGTGTTTCACTTGTGCGTGTAGCTGGCACAGATCAACCACGTCCTCTCCTTGTAACATGAGCTCCACCAGCAGCACTACGACCGGGGGCCACGTCCCTTATTTGACGTTCTCCTCATATTTCTCAAATTTAGGATCTTACCCTAAATTGGTGTTTTTTGAATAGCAGAGTAGAACAACAGTATCTAAATGGTGTATCTCACAGTAACATATGCAGCAAATGCTGCAAAATTATTTTTTTTGCCCTAAATAGGTGTTTTTTGAATAGCAGAATAGAACAACAGTATGTTGTGTATTTTTCCCAAAAAGGGTGTTTTTTTTACTAACACAATATGACAGCAGCTTGAATTCTACACGTACAGATGCAGCAAGCAAGGGCTGTAAAATTGTGTATTTTGCCCAAAAAGGGTGTTTTTTTACTAACACTATATGACAGCAGCTTGAATTTTACACGTACAGATGCAGCAAGCAAGGGCTATACAATTATGGATTTTAGCCCAAAAAGGGTGTTTTTAAAAACCCAGCAAAATATAGCTATATATAGCTTAAAATGCGCACTGAATAATGTGGCAGAGCCCCAAGATGGAGGGTATTGCGAGAAATGGGTGTTTTTTCAAACCCTGAAAATTATTGCAGTATTTCAAGCTTGTTTTTATCACACATGCAGCAAGCAAGGGCTGTAAAATTGTGTATTTTGCCCAAAAAGGGTGTTTTTTACTAACAATATATGACAGCAGCTTGAATTCTGCACGTACAGATGCAGCAAGCAAGGGCTATAAAATGGTGGATTTTAGCCCAAAAAGGGTGTTTTTAAAAACCCAGAAAATTATAGCTATATATAGCTTAAAATGCGCACTGAATAATGCGGCAGAGCCCCAAGATGGAGGGTACTGCCAGAAATGGGTGTTTTTTCAAACCCTGAAAATTATTGTAGCGTTTCAAGTTTATTTTTATCACACATGCAGCAAGCAAGGGCTGTAAAATTGTGTATTTTGCCCAAAAAGGTTGTTTTTTTTACTAACACAATATGACAGCAGCTTGAATTCTACACGTACAAATGCAGCAAGTAAGGGCTATTAAATTGTGGATTTTAGCCCAAAAAGGGTGTCTTTAAAAACCCAGAAAATTATAGGTATATATTGCTTAAAATGCACACTGAATAATGCGGCAGAGCCCCAAGATGGAGGGTATTGCCAGAAATGGGTGTTTTTACTGTATAAACGCTGAAAATGATTGCAGTATTTCAAGCTTGTTTTTAATCACACATGCAGCAAGCAAGGGCTGTAAAATTGTGTATTTTGCCCAAAAGGGTGTTTTTTTACGAACACAACATGACAGCAGCTTGAATTCTACACGTACAGATGCAGCAAGCAAGGGCTATAAAATTGTGGATTTTAGCCCAAAAGATTATAGCTTAAAATGCACACTGAATATGCTGGTGCACTGAGCTTGCATAAAATGCCCCCCCCCCCCTGCCACCTACCTAACTAACAGACGGATAAAAGTATTTTTTCTCTGTCACTGGGATCAAGGCAGGGTAAAAAGATTGTGCACTGCACCCACACAACAAAATATATGTAGATCGCTGTGAGTTCTGATTAAAGATTCTGTCCTCCTCCTATTCTCTCTCTCAAAGCAGCAGCCGCAGCCGCAGCCGCAGCCTTGCCCTAGTACACAACAAAATCTATGCAGATCACTGAGTTAAAGTTCTGATTAAAGAATTATGAATATGATTCTGTCCTTCTCCTATTCTCTCCCTGAAAGCAGCACCCGCAGCCTTGCCCTACACTAAATAGAGGAGAGTGACGTGCGGCGCTATGTGACTCCAGCTTATATAGAGGCTGGGTCACATGCTGCACTGGCCAATCACAGCCATGCCATTAGTAGGCATGGCTGTGATGGCTTCTAAGGGCACACCAGTTAAATGCTTGTGGATTGGCTGCCCTGCATCTTTTTTTAACACGCCATTAAATTGCCGAACACCGAACTCGATAACGAACATACAGTAAGATGTTCGGGTTCGGGTCCGGGTACCAAAAAACCCTAAAGTCCGGTACGAACCCGAACTTTACAGTTCGGGTTCGCTCAACCCTAGTGGAGAGTGTTAGCTGGACTAGCATAATTAAATACACTAACAAACACTAACAAACTGAAGCCAAATTCTAGCTAATACAATATAGTCAGTTACAGCAAAGTGTTTTTTTTTTTCCTTTTGGGATTAAAGTTTTACATAATTAAATAAAAGCTGATCATTGTAAGCACCCATGTCAGTGCTAAATGGCTTGTTTTATTCTTGTAACTGCTACATCTGCGGGGGAGCTTGTCAGACTTACTGGCTTGATCACCAGGTGGAAATAAAGGAAAGAAAGCCTAAAAATTAAAATTGATACAGCCATTACAAATTTGCAAGCTGCAATATAATAAGTTATTGTTTTTAGGTTTAATACTGCTATACCAGTTTGAACATGGAGGAGGGAGCATGACCTCACCAGTGGGTCAATTCTCTTTCATTGTCCATTTATACAGAAGGGACCAGTTTGTGACCAAACTGTATTGCCTTATTGGATTGCAGAAAAGTGAAGTAAACAGCTTGGCTATGCTGCCTGATTCACAAGACTGTCTTTATTTTGGTATGTAAAATAATTATTGTGTATTAAACATTATTTGAAGATGTATCAACATAATGCCAATTAATATTTTTTAGTGCACCTAGGAACACAGGCAGTAGTTTGGTTTTTGTTTTCAAACTAGTTCTCATATGTATTTCTACTGATTCTTTATCTGAACTGAAGTTCAGCTAACATTAACCATAATATAGTATAAGCAAGCAAACATCTTACCTGTATTGTCATTTGTCACCTGGTTGGGTTTTTTGACTACCATGTAACATGGCTCTTTTCTATATTCTTGTTGTTTCCCTGTGCCAAGCCAGCTTTCAATATCACTTCCAAAACTTGCTTTTTCAGGCCATTGCTGTATTTTAAGAGCAAGAACCAGATCCACTGATATATCCTCAGGATCGTTAGAAATAGTGAGCGTAACAGCAGGACTTGAAGATTCTTTCCTCTTCAAGGAGACTGACTTACCTGTTGTAAAAACAGACATATTTGTGCTTGTTGAGTGGTGTCAGGTCGTCACATAAATTAACATATCACAATTGTCAAATTTACCTGAAGGGTCATCTATTGGCGGATTTGAGATTGCAGACCTTTCAAGTAAACATGAAAAAATAGTGCTAAATAATAAGATTAAAAGTTAAATTGCAGGCAAACAGTTAGACACATATGTTTGTGGTATTACCTGCCAAAAGGACTTGTCATTTTTTTATCTAGGCCTTCTAGCACATATGTCTATGTTAACCCTCCTTCTCTAGCTTGTTTACTGGACAAAATATCAGTATTGATCAGCTGTGACTGATTGCTGTGTAACTGTGCTCTGCGACTGATTGCTGTGTAACCGTGCTCTGCGACTAATTGCTGTGTAACTGTGCTCTGCGACTGATTGCTGTGTAACTGTGCTCTGCGACTGATTGCTGTGTAACTGTGCTCTGCGACTGATTGCTGTGTAATCGTGCTCTGCGACTGATTGCTGTGTAACTGTGCTCTGCGACTGATTGCTGTGCAACTGTGCTCTGCGACTGATTGCTGTGTAACCGCGCTCTGCGACAGATTGCTGTGTAACTGTGCTCTGCGACTGATTGCTGTGTAACTGTGCTCTGCGACTGATTGCTGTGTAACCGTGCTCTGCGACTGATTGCTGTGTAACCGTGCTCTGCGACAGATTGCTATGTAACTGTGCTCTGCGACTGATTGCTGTGTAACTGTGCTCTGCGACTGATTGCTGTGTAACCTTGCTCTGCGACTGATAGCTGTGTAATCATGCTCTGCGACTGATTGCTGTGTAACTGGGCTGCGACTGATTGCTGTGTAACTGTGCACTGTGACCGATTGCTGTGTAACTGTGCTCTGTGACTGATTGCTGTGTAACTGTGCTCTGCGACCGATTTTTGTGTAACTGTGCTCTGCGACTGATTGCTGTGTAATCGTGCTCTGCGACTGATTGCTGTGTAACTGTGCCCTGCGACTGATTGCTGTGTAAACGTGCTCTGCGATTGATTGCTGTGTAACTGTGCTCTGCGACTGATTGCTGTGTAACCGTGCTCTGCGACTGATAGCTGTGTAATCATGCTCTGCGACTGATTGCTGTGTAACTGGGCTGCGACTGATTGCTGTGTAACCGTGCCCTGCGACTGATAGCTGTGTAATCGTGCTCTGCCACTGATTGCTGTGTAACTGTGCCCTGCGACTGATTGCTGTGTAAACGTGCTCTGCGATTGATTGCTGTGTAACTGTGCTCTGCGACTGATTGCTGTGTAACCGTGCTCTGCGACTGATTGCTGTGTAACCGTGCTCTGCAACTGATTGCTGTGTAACTATGCTCTGCGACCGATTGCTGTGTAACCGTGCTCTGCGACCGATTGCTGTGTAACCGTGCTCTGCGACAGATAGCTGTGTAACCGTGCTCTGCGACTGATTGCTGTGCAACCGTGCTCTGGGACTGATAGCTGTGTAATCGTGCTCTGCGACTGATTGCTGTGTAACTGTGCTCTGCGACTGATTGCTGTGTAACTGTGCTCTGTGACTGATTGCTGTGTAACCGTGCTCTGCGACTGATTGCTGTGTAACCGTGCTCTGCGACAGATTGCTGTGTAACTGTGCTCTGCGACAGATTGCTGTGTAACTGTGCTCTGCGACTGATTGCTGTGTAACTGTGCTCTGCGACTGATTGCTGTGTAACCTTGCTCTGCGACTGATAGCTGTGTAATCATGCTCTGCGACTGATTGCTGTGTAACTGGGCTGCGACTGATTGCTGTGTAACTGTGCACTGTGACCGATTGCTGTGTAACTGTGCTCTGTGACTGATTGCTGTGTAACTGTGCTCTGCGACCGATTTCTGTGTAACTGTGCTCTGCGACTGATTGCTGTGTAATCGTGCTCTGCGACTGATTGCTGTGTAACTGTGCCCTGCGACTGATTGCTGTGTAAACGTGCTCTGCGATTGATTGCTGTGTAACTGTGCTCTGCGACTGATTGCTGTGTAACCGTGCTCTGCGACTGATAGCTGTGTAATCATGCTCTGCGACTGATTGCTGTGTAACTGGGCTGCGACTGATTGCTGTGTAACCGTGCCCTGCGACTGATAGCTGTGTAATCGTGCTCTGCGACTGATTGCTGTGTAACTGTGCCCTGCGACTGATTGCTGTGTAAACGTGCTCTGCGATTGATTGCTGTGTAACTGTGCTCTGCGACTGATTGCTGTGTAACCGTGCTCTGCGACTGATTGCTGTGTAACCGTGCTCTGCAACTGATTGCTGTGTAACTATGCTCTGCGACTGATTGCTGTGTAACTGGGCTGCGACTGATTGCTGTGTAACCGTGCCCTGCGACTGATAGCTGTGTAATCGTGCTCTGCCACTGATTGCTGTGTAACTGTGCCCTGCGACTGATTGCTGTGTAAACGTGCTCTGCGATTGATTGCTGTGTAACTGTGCTCTGCGACTGATTGCTGTGTAACCGTGCTCTGCGACTGATTGCTGTGTAACCGTGCTCTGCAACTGATTGCTGTGTAACTATGCTCTGCGACCGATTGCTGTGTAACCGTGCTCTGCGACCGATTGCTGTGTAACCGTGCTCTGCGACAGATAGCTGTGTAACCGTGCTCTGCGACTGATTGCTGTGCAACCGTGCTCTGGGACTGATAGCTGTGTAATCGTGCTCTGCGACTGATTGCTGTGTAACTGTGCTCTGCGACTGATTGCTGTGTAACTGTGCTCTGTGACTGATTGCTGTGTAACCGTGCTCTGCGACTGATTGCTGTGTAACCGTGCTCTGCGACAGATTGCTGTGTAACTGTGCTCTGCGACAGATTGCTGTGTAACTGTGCTCTGCGACTGATTGCTGTGTAACTGTGCTCTGCGACTGATTGCTGTGTAACCTTGCTCTGCGACTGATAGCTGTGTAATCATGCTCTGCGACTGATTGCTGTGTAACTGGGCTGCGACTGATTGCTGTGTAACTGTGCACTGTGACCGATTGCTGTGTAACTGTGCTCTGTGACTGATTGCTGTGTAACTGTGCTCTGCGACCGATTTCTGTGTAACTGTGCTCTGCGACTGATTGCTGTGTAATCGTGCTCTGCGACTGATTGCTGTGTAACTGTGCCCTGCGACTGATTGCTGTGTAAACGTGCTCTGCGATTGATTGCTGTGTAACTGTGCTCTGCGACTGATTGCTGTGTAACCGTGCTCTGCGACTGATAGCTGTGTAATCATGCTCTGCGACTGATTGCTGTGTAACTGGGCTGCGACTGATTGCTGTGTAACCGTGCCCTGCGACTGATAGCTGTGTAATCGTGCTCTGCGACTGATTGCTGTGTAACTGTGCCCTGCGACTGATTGCTGTGTAAACGTGCTCTGCGATTGATTGCTGTGTAACTGTGCTCTGCGACTGATTGCTGTGTAACCGTGCTCTGCGACTGATTGCTGTGTAACCGTGCTCTGCAACTGATTGCTGTGTAACTATGCTCTGCGACCGATTGCTGTGTAACTGTGCTCTGCGACCGATTGCTGTGTAACCGTGCTCTGCGACAGATAGCTGTGTAACCGTGCTCTGCGACTGATTGCTGTGCAACCGTGCTCTGGGACTGATAGCTGTGTAATCGTGCTCTGCGACTGATTGCTGTGTAACTGTGCTCTGCGACTGATTGCTGTGTAACTGTGCTCTGTGACTGATTGCTGTGTAACTATGCTCTGCGACTGATTGCTGTGTAACCGTGCTCTGCGACTGATTGCTGTGTAACTGTGCTCTGCGACCGATTGCTGTGTAACTTTGCTCTGTGACTGATTGCTGTGTAACTGTGCTCTGCGACTGATTGCTGTGTAACCGTGCTCTGCGACTGATTGCTGTGTAACCGTGCTCTGCGACAGATTGCTGTGTAACTGTGCTCTGCGACTGATTGCTGTGTAACTGTGCTCTGCGACTGATTGCTGTGTAACCTTGCTCTGCGACTGATAGCTGTGTAATCATGCTCTGCGACTGATTGCTGTGTAACTGGGCTGCGACTGATTGCTGTGTAACTGTGCTCTGTGACCGATTGCTGTGTAACTGTGCTCTGTGACTGATAGCTGTGCAACTGTGCTCTGCCAATGATTGCTGTGTAACCGTGCTCTGCGACTGATTGATGTGTAACTGTGCTCTGCGACCGATTTCTGTGTAACTGTGCTCTGCGACTGATTGCTGTGCAACCGTGCTCTGCGACTGATAGCTGTGTAATCGTGCTCTGCGACTGATTGCTGTGTAACTGTGCCCTGCGACTGATTGCTGTGTAAACGTGCTCTGCGATTGATTGCTGTGTAACTGTGCTCTGCGACTGATTGCTGTGTAACCGTGCTCTGCGACTGATTGCTGTGTAACCGTGCTCTGCAACTGATTGCTGTGTAACTATGCTCTGCGACCGATTGCTGTGTAACCGTGCTCTGCGACTGATTGCTGTGTAACCGTGCTCTGCGACAGATAGCTGTGTAACCGTGCTCTGCGACTGATTGCTGTGCAACCGTGCTCTGGGACTGATAGCTGTGTAATCGTGCTCTGCGACTGATTGCTGTGTAACTGTGCTCTGCGACTGATTGCTGTGTAACTGTGCTCTGTGACTGATTGCTGTGTAACTATGCTCTGTGACTGATTGCTGTGTAACCGTGCTCTGCGACTGATTGCTGTGTAACTGTGCTCTGCGACCGATTGCTGTGTAACTTTGCTCTGTGACTGATTGCTGTGTAACTGTGCTCTGTGACTGATTGCTGTGTAACTGTGCTCTGCGACCGATTGCTGTGTAACTGTGCTCTGCGACTGATTGCCCTGCGACCGATTGCTGTGTAACTGTGCTCTGCGACCAATTGCTGTGTAACTGTGCTCCGTGACTGATTGCTGTGTAACTGTGCTCTGCGACTGATTGCTCTGCTCTGTGACTGATTGCTGAGTAACTGTGCTCTGCGACTGATTGCTGTGTAACTGTGCTCTGCGACTGATTGCTGTGTAACTGTGCTCTGTGACTGATTGCTGTGTAACCTTGCTCTGCGACTGATAGCTGTGTAATCGTGCTCTGCGACTGATTGCTGTGTAACTGTGCCCTGCGACTGATTGCTGTGTAAACGTGCTCTGCGATTGATTGCTGTGTAACTGTGCTCTGCGACTGATTGCTGTGTAACCGTGCTCTGCGACTGATTGCTGTGTAACCGTGCTCTGCAACTGATTGCTGTGTAACTATGCTCTGCGACCGATTGCTGTGTAACCGTGCTCTGCGACTGATTGCTGTGTAACCGTGCTCTGCGACAGATAGCTGTGTAACCGTGCTCTGCGACTGATTGCTGTGCAACCGTGCTCTGGGACTGATAGCTGTGTAATCGTGCTCTGCGACTGATTGCTGTGTAACTGTGCTCTGCGACTGATTGCTGTGTAACTGTGCTCTGTGACTGATTGCTGTGTAACTATGCTCTGTGACTGATTGCTATGTAACCGTGCTCTGCGACTGATTGCTGTGTAACTGTGCTCTGCGACCGATTGCTGTGTAACTTTGCTCTGTGACTGATTGCTGTGTAACTGTGCTCTGTGACTGATTGCTGTGTAACTGTGCTCTGCGACCGATTGCTGTGTAACTGTGCTCTGCGACTGATTGCCCTGCGACCGATTGCTGTGTAACTGTGCTCTGCGACCAATTGCTGTGTAACTGTGCTCTGCGACCGATTGCTGTGTAACTTTGCTCTGCAACTGATTGCTGTGTAACTATGCTCTGCGACCGATTGCTGTGTAACCGTGCTCTGCGACCGATTGCTGTGTAACCGTGCTCTGCGACAGATAGCTGTGTAACCGTGCTCTGCGACTGATTGCTGTGCAACCGTGCTCTGGGACTGATAGCTGTGTAATCGTGCTCTGCGACTGATTGCTGTGTAACTGTGCTCTGCGACTGATTGCTGTGTAACTGTGCTCTGTGACTGATTGCTGTGTAACCGTGCTCTGCGACTGATTGCTGTGTAACCGTGCTCTGCGACAGATTGCTGTGTAACTGTGCTCTGCGACAGATTGCTGTGTAACTGTGCTCTGCGACTGATTGCTGTGTAACTGTGCTCTGCGACTGATTGCTGTGTAACCTTGCTCTGCGACTGATAGCTGTGTAATCATGCTCTGCGACTGATTGCTGTGTAACTGGGCTGCGACTGATTGCTGTGTAACTGTGCACTGTGACCGATTGCTGTGTAACTGTGCTCTGTGACTGATTGCTGTGTAACTGTGCTCTGCGACCGATTTCTGTGTAACTGTGCTCTGCGACTGATTGCTGTGTAATCGTGCTCTGCGACTGATTGCTGTGTAACTGTGCCCTGCGACTGATTGCTGTGTAAACGTGCTCTGCGATTGATTGCTGTGTAACTGTGCTCTGCGACTGATTGCTGTGTAACCGTGCTCTGCGACTGATAGCTGTGTAATCATGCTCTGCGACTGATTGCTGTGTAACTGGGCTGCGACTGATTGCTGTGTAACCGTGCCCTGCGACTGATAGCTGTGTAATCGTGCTCTGCGACTGATTGCTGTGTAACTGTGCCCTGCGACTGATTGCTGTGTAAACGTGCTCTGCGATTGATTGCTGTGTAACTGTGCTCTGCGACTGATTGCTGTGTAACCGTGCTCTGCGACTGATTGCTGTGTAACCGTGCTCTGCAACTGATTGCTGTGTAACTATGCTCTGCGACCGATTGCTGTGTAACTGTGCTCTGCGACCGATTGCTGTGTAACCGTGCTCTGCGACAGATAGCTGTGTAACCGTGCTCTGCGACTGATTGCTGTGCAACCGTGCTCTGGGACTGATAGCTGTGTAATCGTGCTCTGCGACTGATTGCTGTGTAACTGTGCTCTGCGACTGATTGCTGTGTAACTGTGCTCTGTGACTGATTGCTGTGTAACTATGCTCTGCGACTGATTGCTGTGTAACCGTGCTCTGCGACTGATTGCTGTGTAACTGTGCTCTGCGACCGATTGCTGTGTAACTTTGCTCTGTGACTGATTGCTGTGTAACTGTGCTCTGCGACTGATTGCTGTGTAACCGTGCTCTGCGACTGATTGCTGTGTAACCGTGCTCTGCGACAGATTGCTGTGTAACTGTGCTCTGCGACTGATTGCTGTGTAACTGTGCTCTGCGACTGATTGCTGTGTAACCTTGCTCTGCGACTGATAGCTGTGTAATCATGCTCTGCGACTGATTGCTGTGTAACTGGGCTGCGACTGATTGCTGTGTAACTGTGCTCTGTGACCGATTGCTGTGTAACTGTGCTCTGTGACTGATAGCTGTGCAACTGTGCTCTGCCAATGATTGCTGTGTAACCGTGCTCTGCGACTGATTGATGTGTAACTGTGCTCTGCGACCGATTTCTGTGTAACTGTGCTCTGCGACTGATTGCTGTGCAACCGTGCTCTGCGACTGATAGCTGTGTAATCGTGCTCTGCGACTGATTGCTGTGTAACTGTGCCCTGCGACTGATTGCTGTGTAAACGTGCTCTGCGATTGATTGCTGTGTAACTGTGCTCTGCGACTGATTGCTGTGTAACCGTGCTCTGCGACTGATTGCTGTGTAACCGTGCTCTGCAACTGATTGCTGTGTAACTATGCTCTGCGACCGATTGCTGTGTAACCGTGCTCTGCGACTGATTGCTGTGTAACCGTGCTCTGCGACAGATAGCTGTGTAACCGTGCTCTGCGACTGATTGCTGTGCAACCGTGCTCTGGGACTGATAGCTGTGTAATCGTGCTCTGCGACTGATTGCTGTGTAACTGTGCTCTGCGACTGATTGCTGTGTAACTGTGCTCTGTGACTGATTGCTGTGTAACTATGCTCTGTGACTGATTGCTGTGTAACCGTGCTCTGCGACTGATTGCTGTGTAACTGTGCTCTGCGACCGATTGCTGTGTAACTTTGCTCTGTGACTGATTGCTGTGTAACTGTGCTCTGTGACTGATTGCTGTGTAACTGTGCTCTGCGACCGATTGCTGTGTAACTGTGCTCTGCGACTGATTGCCCTGCGACCGATTGCTGTGTAACTGTGCTCTGCGACCAATTGCTGTGTAACTGTGCTCCGTGACTGATTGCTGTGTAACTGTGCTCTGCGACTGATTGCTCTGCTCTGTGACTGATTGCTGAGTAACTGTGCTCTGCGACTGATTGCTGTGTAACTGTGCTCTGCGACTGATTGCTGTGTAACTGTGCTCTGTGACTGATTGCTGTGTAACCTTGCTCTGTGACTGATAGCTGTGTAATCGTGCTCTGCGACTGATTGCTGTGTAACTGTGCCCTGCGACTGATTGCTGTGTAAACGTGCTCTGCGATTGATTGCTGTGTAACTGTGCTCTGCGACTGATTGCTGTGTAACCGTGCTCTGCGACTGATTGCTGTGTAACCGTGCTCTGCAACTGATTGCTGTGTAACTATGCTCTGCGACCGATTGCTGTGTAACCGTGCTCTGCGACTGATTGCTGTGTAACCGTGCTCTGCGACAGATAGCTGTGTAACCGTGCTCTGCGACTGATTGCTGTGCAACCGTGCTCTGGGACTGATAGCTGTGTAATCGTGCTCTGCGACTGATTGCTGTGTAACTGTGCTCTGCGACTGATTGCTGTGTAACTGTGCTCTGTGACTGATTGCTGTGTAACTATGCTCTGTGACTGATTGCTGTGTAACCGTGCTCTGCGACTGATTGCTGTGTAACTGTGCTCTGCGACCGATTGCTGTGTTACTTTGCTCTGTGACTGATTGCTGTGTAACTGTGCTCTGTGACTGATTGCTGTGTAACTGTGCTCTGCGACCGATTGCTGTGTAACTGTGCTCTGCGACTGATTGCCCTGCGACCGATTGCTGTGTAACTGTGCTCTGCGACCAATTGCTGTGTAACTGTGCTCCGTGACTGATTGCTGTGTAACTGTGCTCTGCGACTGATTGCTCTGCTCTGTGACTGATTGCTGAGTAACTGTGCTCTGCGACTGATTGCTGTGTAACTGTGCTCTGCGACTGATTGCTGTGTAACTGTGCTCTGTGACTGATTGCTGTGTAACTGGGCTCTGCGACGGATAGCGATCTGTGACTGATAGCAATCTGCGCTCTGTGACTCTGACTGACTGACCTGCTCTGCGACTGTTAGTGATCTGTGACTGACCGACAGCGATCTGCGACTGACTGTGCCCCGCGACTGACGGTACCCCTGCGACTGACGGTGCCCTGCGACTGACTGTGCCCTGCGACTGACTCTGCCCTGCGACTGACGGTGCCCTGCGACCGACGGTGCCCTGTGACTGACAGTGCCCTGTGACTGACGGTGCCTTGTGACTGACTTAGCGTACTCTCCGACTGAGTACCGGTGAAGACTGGTAAGTATCTTAGCGACTGGTGAGTATCTTAGTGACTGGTGAGTACTCCAGGCTTAGTACCAGGGGAGATAGAGGTAAAGTAGGTAAGGAATAGCAGGTCGTTACCATTATCCCCATAGAGTAGTGGGTAATAATGTCCGACAGGATTGCGGATGCCACTCAGTGCACTTCTTGCACCATGTATGCATTCCTTGATGAACCAATCGAGGGCGAATACTGCTGTGCAGGATGTGAGCGACTTGTTGCTCTGGGAGCCCAGATCCTGGATCTAGAAAACATAGTGGCAACACTGCGTTGCATCAACAACCTGGAAAGGAGCTTGGACATTACCCATCAGGCGCTGGCAGGGGCTGGCATAAAGGAGGGAGGAGTAGAGGAGACGCAGGCATCAAAGGAAGGCAGCTGGGTGACGTTTAGGAAGGGTAGAGGGATGAGGGTCAGGGAGGCCAGTCCTAAATTGGTACACCCTAACAAATTTGCCAAGTTGCAGGTTGAGGGGGATATCAGCTCAGGGGTGGCAGTGCTGGAGCAGGCGCCCTCCCCCAGCTGCCAGGGGAGTGGCAGCTCCAGGAGGAAGGGGGGCCGAGATTCAGGAAAGGTTAGACAGGTTGTGGTAGTTGGGGACTCAATTATCAAGAGGACAGAGAGGGCAATCTGTAGAAAAGATTGCGGTAGCCGGACAGTATGTTGTTTACCGGGCGCTCAAGTTCGGCATATCGCGGATCGGGTAGACAGATTATAGGGCGGGGCTGGGGATGACCCAGCGGTCATGGTGCATGTGGGCACTAATGACCAAGTAAAAGGAAGGTGGAGGATCCTAAAGAATGATTTCAGGGACTTAGGTAATAGATTGAGGAATAGGACCTCCAAGGTGGTTTTCTCTGAAATACTGCCGGTACCTCGAGCCACACAGGGGAGGCAGAAGGAGCTTAGGGAACTTAACAATTGGCTGAGGAATTGGTGTAGGAAGGAGGGGATTGGGTTCCTGGAGAACTGGGCTGACTTCTCAGTCGGCTACCGGCTCTTTAGTAAGGATGGGCTGCACCTTAATGGGGACGGTACAGCTCTTTTGGGGTGAAAGATGGCCACCAAGTTGGAGGGGCTTTTAAACTAGGAGATGGGGGGGAGGGCTCAGAAGTAGAGTCAGTCAGGGGGGAGCAAAGGACAGAAGGCAGTAGTAGAGTCAATTGGGGGGTCTGTGCGGGAAAACCTCAGACCAAACAGGTATAAACATAATCACCATTCACGATTAACTTCCACAAAACTAAGAGGGGTATATGCTAATGCCAGGAGCCTAGCTAATAAAATAGATGAGTTGGAAATGTTAGTACATGAGGATGACATAGACCTTGTGGGAATAACGGAGACTTGGTTCGACCCCTCACATGACTGGCTGGCCAATATCCAAGGGTATTCGATGTACAGGAAGGACAGGGTAGGAAAAAGAGGGGGGAGGGGTATGTCTCTATGTCAAGAACAATGTAAGGGTGACAGAGAGGAGTGATATTACGGAAGGGATGAGTATGGAGTTAGAATCCGTGTGGGTAGAACTCCATAGGGAAGAAGGAAAGGGAAAAGTAATTGTGGAGGTTTGCTATAGGCCACCCAACCAAAGGGAGGAGGTAGAGCTGGAATTTTTATCACTATTGGGTAAAGTGGCAAAACTGGGATCAGTCATCATATTGGGGGACTTCAATTATCCCAACATTGACTGGGAAGAGGGGACTACACACTCACAGAAGGCCCGTCTATTCACGGAAACCTTACAGGACAACTACATGTCACAGTTGGTGGATTCTCCTACTAGAGAAAATGCAGTCCTGGATCTATTGATCACTAATGACCCAGACCTAATCTCGGAGGTAGGAGTCCAGGATAACCTGGGCTCTAGCGATCACAGGATGATCACATTTAGTGTAAATAACAATATAACAAGGCAAGTGGGGAACATAAGAACCCTAAACTTCAGAAGGGCAAACTTTCCAAAATTGTGCTCATTGATGGAAAGGGTAAACTGGGACCAAACCCTGGGATCACTGACCCACTGACCACGGAGGAAAAATGGGAATGCTTTAGGAACATATTAAACAAATGCATCTTGCAGTGCATTCCTATGGGAAATAAATTTAGAAGTGACAAAGCCAAACCTGGCTGGCTAAACACCGTAACGTTAAAAAACTTATTAGGGGGAAAAAAATGGCCTTCAAGAAATATAAATCAGAGGGCACAGTATCGGCTTTCGAGCAATACAAGGAGGCAAATAAGAAAAGTAAACACGAAATCAAAATGGCTAAATTCAACTTTGAGAGACAAATAGCAGAGGATAGTAAAAAAACCCCAAAGAAATTCTTTAAATATATCAACAGCAAAAAAACTAGGGCAGAGCATATTGCACACATAATTAACGATGATGGGAGGATGGTTACAGAGGACACTGAAAAAGCAAGCGTGCTGAATGCTTTTTTCTCGTCAGTCTTTACACAGGAAAAGGAGGGGTACACTGACCATGACTGTATGGTTAGTAGTAATACACAGGTCTTGCCGCTATGGCTAACAGAGGGTGAAATCAGGGAAAGGCTGGATAAACTTAACACAAAAAAATCACCAGGCCCGGATGGCGTACATCCGAGAGTACTCAAGGAACTCAGTAAGGTTATATCTAGACCACTGTTCCCGATCTTTGCTGACAGTATTATGACAGGTAATGTACCAGAGGATTGGAGGAAAGCTAACGTGATACCGATATTCAAAAAGGGGCAGAGGCATGTCCCGGGAAATTATAGGCCTGTTAGTCTGACATTGATAGTATGTAAACTTCTGGAGGGGATAATAAGGGACTATATCGTAGAGTTTGCTAAAGACAACAACATCAATAGTAGTAGTAATCAGCATGGGTTTACAAATGGGCGTTCTTGTCAAACCAATCTCTTAACATTCTACGAGGAGGTGAGCTGTGAGCTAGATAGGGGCAGACCAGTGGATGTGGTGTACCTGGCAAGGGTGTAGGAACCCACACAACTGGTGCGACTGGTGAGTGTCTTTGCGACTGGTGAGTGTCTTTGCGACTGGTGAGTGTCTTTGCGACTGGTGAGTGTCCTTGCGACTGGTGAGTATCTTTGCGACTGGTGAGTATCTATGTGTCTGTCTGTGAGTGTGGTGCGACTGACCGGCGGTGTGTCTGTGAGGGTTGTGCGACTGTGAGTGTGGTGCGACTGACTGGGCGGTGCAACTGAGTGTTGGGCAACTGAGAGTGTTGTGCGACTGACCAGGCTGTGCGATTGTGAGTGTGGTGCGACTGACCGGGCTGTGCGATTGTGAGTGTGGTGCGACTGAACCGGGCTGTGAGACTGTGAGTGTTGTGCAACTGACCGGGTGGTGCGACTGGCAGTGTTGTGCGACTGACCGGGCTGTGAGATTG
This sequence comes from Pelophylax lessonae, assembly GCF_965119305.1. Lineage (NCBI taxonomy): Eukaryota > Metazoa > Chordata > Amphibia > Anura > Ranidae > Pelophylax > Pelophylax lessonae. Next base: position 448,422,415 of record NC_138770.1, read on the forward strand.
TGAGTGTTGTACAACTGAGTGTCAAGTTAGGGTAGCGGAGTACCAGAGGGTGAGAAGGTAGAGTTAGGAAGCCAGGAAATAGCCACATAGGATAGACTTAAATCACTGAATCCCCATTAGATTAGATTAGTAGGTACAATGCCCGGCGGGTGTGGAGATGCGACTCGGTGTATATCTTGTGATATGTATGCGCTCCTCAGACATGTGATCGAGGGCGAATACATATGCGCAAAATGTAAGCACGTTGTTTCCCTGGAAGCTCAGGTCCTGAATCTAGGGAAGCAGCTGGCAACACTGAGACGAATGTCCATACCGGAGGAGAGCCAGGATCGTACCAGTCAGGTGCAGGCAGGGGTCTGCACAGAGGTGGGCGGAGTATTGGAGGTGCAGGCATCAGAGCAGTTTAGAGGGGTGACAGTTAGGAGGGGTAGAAGGGAACAAGGCAAGGAGGCTGGTCCCGGGCTGGAGCACCCCAATAGATACGCCCCGTTGTGTGATGTTGGGGAAACCAGTCAGGGACCAGCATTGCTGGAGCAGAGTGACGCCCCTAGCTGCCAGGGGAAGAACTCCTCCAGTAAGGCCGGGAGAAAGGGAAAGGAAAGACAGGTGCTGGTGGTAGGGGACTCAATTATTAGAAGGACAGATAGTGTAATCTGTGACAAAGACCGTGTGTGCCGAACAGTCTGTTGTTTGCCGGGCGCTCTGGTTCGGCACATCACGGATCGGGTGGACAGATTGGGTGGGGCTGGGGAAGACTCAGCTGTCATGATACACGTGGGTACCAATGACATAGGCAGAGGAAGATGGAGAGTCCTAAACGATTTCAGGGACTTAGGCGCTAAGTTGAGGAGAAGGACCTCCAAGGTAGTATTTTCCGAAATACTACCTGTACCTCGAGCCACACCAGAGAGGCAGCGGGAGATTAGGGAAGTTAACGAGTGGCTGAGGAGCTGGTGTAGTAAGGAGGGTTTCGGGTTCCTGGAGAACTGGGCTGACTTCTCAGTCGGCCACCGGCTCTTTGGTAGGGACGGATTGCACCTAAATGGGGAGGGTGCAGCCGTACTGGGTGAGAGGATGGCCACAAAGTTAGAGGGGCTTTTAAACTAGGGAATGGGGGGGAGGGTACAGATGTAGAATTAGCCAGTGGAAAGCAAGTTGCAGAGGGCAGAATTGGGGGCGATAGCGGTAGGGTGCTCGGAGCTCCTATACCCAGGGTGGGTATGGGGCAAAATCAAGAGAGCAGCCTAAAAACATCAAACGAGGATATATGTAACCGATCAAAATTAAGAGGTTTGTATTCCAATGCCAGAAGCCTGGCCAACAAGATGGGAGAGCTGGAGCTGCTGATGTTTGAGGAGGACTTAGATTTTGTGGGGATAACTGAGACTTGGTCTCATGATTGGATGGCGACCATTCAGGGGTATTCCCTCTATCGCAGAGATAGAGAGGGTAAAAAAGGGGGAGGGGTATGTCTGTATATTAAAAACAGTATACAGGTAAATATGAGGGATGATAATAATAATGGAGCTATGGATGAGGCAGAATCCCTATGGGTAGAACTTCAAAGGGAAGGCACGGTGGGGAAGGTAATATTGGGCGTATGCTATAGGCCCCCCAACCTGAGGGAGGAGGGGGAGGCGGACCTCATTTTACAGATAGGATTGGCAGCAAGGATGGGAAATGTCATTATAATGGGGGGAGTTTAATTATCCAGATATAGACTGGGCAGAAGGAACAGCACACTCAGCCAAGGCTAGGCAGTTCCTAAATGTTTTGCAAGACAATTTCATGGGTCAGATGGTGAATGCACCGACGAGGAAAAATGCGGTACTTGACCTACTGATTACCAACAATACAGACCTGCTCACGGATATAGAAATACGGGACAACTTAGGAAACAGTGACCATAGGTCAATAAGTTTCAGTATTAATTACAGTTATAGGAAGCAGAGGGGTAATATAAGGACACTGAATTTCAAAAGAGCCAATTTCCCAAAACTGCGCTCGCTGCTAGAAAATATCAATTGGGATAGAACCCTGGGAACAAAGAACACGGAGGAAAAATGGGAGTGCTTCAAGAGCATACTTAACAAGGGGATTGACCAGTGCATTTCAAAGGGAAATAAATTTAAAAGAGCAAAACTAAACCCTGGGTGGCTAAACTCCAACATAAAAATGTATATTAGTGCTAAAGAAAAGGCCTTCAAAAAATACAAGACTGAGGGGTCATTGGCAGCATTTAAGCATTACAAAGAGTGTAATAAGAAATGTAAAGACGAAATCAGGGCGGCTAAAATAGAACACGAGAGACATATAGCGGAAGAGAGTAAGAAGTTCTTTAAGTATATAAACAGTAAGAAAGCGAGGCCAGAACACATTGGCCCCATAAAGATGACAAAGGAAATATGGCCACTGAGGACAGAGAAAAGGCGGAAGTGTTAAATCATTTCTTCTCTTCAGTCTTCACAAAAGAATCGGAGGGCTACATGAACCTAGCTTGTAAGGCCGGACTAAATAATACACCTCAGGAAATGCCGCCATGGCTAACAGAAGATAGACTTAGAACTAAACTAGAGAAACTTAACATAAATAAATCACCGGGACCGGATGGCTTGCACCCGAGGGTTCTTAAAGAGCTCAGCCAGGTGATTGCCAGACCATTATTCTTGATCTTTAAGGATAGTTTACAGACGGGTATGGTGTCAGCTGATTGGAAAAAAGCCAACGTGGTACCAATATTTAAAAAGGGGCCGAGGTGTATCCCGGGGAACTATAGGCCGGTCAGCCTAACATCTGTAGTCTGCAAGATTTTGGAGGGGATGTTAAGGGACCACATACAAGACTTTAGTAATGAAAACTGTATTATTAGTAGCAATCAGCATGGATTTATGAAAAATCGTTCTTGCCAAACCAATCTATTAACCTTCTACGATGAAGTGAGCTGCCACCTAGATAAAGGTAAGCCTGTGGATGTGGTGTATCTGGACTTTGCAAAGGCCTTTGACACCGTTCCCCACAAACGCTTACTGTACAAACTAAGGAAGGTAGGTATGGACCATAAGGTGAGTACCTGAATAGAGAACTGGCTCCAGGGGAGAGTCCAGAGGGTGGTGATTAATGGGAAGTACTCGGATTGGGCGGGTGTGGAAAGTGGGGTCCCCCAGGGTTCTGTCCTGGGACCAATCCTGTTTAATTTATTCATAAATGATCTAGAGGAGGGGATATCTAGTACAATCTCAGTATTTGCAGATGATACTAAACTAAGCATGCCAATATCTTCTATGCAGGATGTGGAAACCTTACAAGCGGACCTGAACAAAATAATGGGGTGGGCAACTACATGGCAGATGAGGTTTAATGTTGAAAAATGTAAAGTAATGCACTTGGGGGCCAAAAACCAGAAAGCAAGCTACTCACTAGGGGGGGAGCCTCTGGGTGAGTCTAGGATGGAAAAAGACTTGGGGGTACTGGTAGACAACAGGCTTGGCAGTGGCATGCAATGTCAAGCCGCTGCAAGTAAAGCCAACAGAATACTGGGATGTATAAAAAAGGGGATTCACTCCAGAAATAAAGAGATTATTCTCCCACTCTACAAGACTCTGGTCCGGCCACATCTGGAGTATGCTGTCCAGTTCTGGGCACCGGTCCTCAGGAAGGATGTGCTGGAACTGGAAAGAGTCCAGAGAAGGGCAACAAAAATAATTAGGGGAATGGAGGACATCAGCTATGAGGAAAGACTACAAGCATTGAACTTATTCTCTCTGGAGAAGAGACGACTGAGGGGGGATATGATATCAATGTTCAAATACTATACTGGCGACCCTAGCATAAGGAACAAACTATTCAGAGAAAGGAGATGCAATAAGACACGTGGCCACTCACTAAAACTAGAGGAAAGGCGGTTTAACCTTAAAATGCGTAAGTGGTTCTTCACTGTAAGAGCAGTAAGGATGTGGAATTCTCTTCCACAAGCAGTCGTATCAGCAGGGAGCATTGATAGTTTCAAAAAACTGTTAGATGGGCACCTTAGAGACCACAACATACAGGGGTATACAATGTACGGTTAAAAGCAAACACACACACACATCATAGGTTGAACTGAATGGACTGGTGTCTTTTTTCAACCTCACTAACTATGTAACAAATATGGGGGGGACAGCATTTTTACTCGCCAGGTATATGCTTTTTCAGTAAACTGCGAGAGAGAGAGAGAGTGTGTGTGTGTGTGCGTGCGTGTGCGTGTGCATGAAAAATCTCACAACAAACAAATATGCAAAAGGAACAGTTCTTTATTTATCTCCTTCTGCAGTCTGTACCGCGTTCCGCCCATGCTGAAAGTGAAACCGGAAGGAGACCCCGGAGTGCTGACTACGCTGTTCGTGTAATTAACAGCTACACACTGCGTGCATTCGCCTAACAGTAGGTGTTCGGAAGCCGAATGCACTGGACATTTTTACAGCGTAATCAGCACTCTCCAAGCAGGGGCGTACCTAGAGCATTTGGCACCCGGGGCGGATCCTATATCTGGCACCCCCCCCCCCGGCGTGCAGGCGACGAACCGCACATTGACCCGGCGACGAGGCCCCTCCTCCTCTGCAAAAACGGCACAGATTGACCTGAGGCGCCAGACAGAAGTACATGTAACTGGCAGTGGCATACTTACTGTGTGCTACTGTCAGTGGTGTCACTAGGGTTGGTGTCACTCCCCCCCAAAAAAAATATTTTCCTGTTTTCTGAAAGCGTGCCAAAGATGCAGCATGCAAGACTTTTGGTGCGCTTTCAGAAAATGCAGAAAAAAAACTATAGGACTGCAGTAATAACTGCGAGTAAAATGTAGGAAGACCCCCTTTACATTACACAGCCCCCATACCCCTGGACCCCTTTACATTACACAGCCCCCGTACCCCTTTACATTACACAGCCCCCCCATTGGAACCCTTTACATTACACAGCCCCCCCATTGGAATCCTTTACATTACACAGCCCCACCCCCCTCATGGAACCCTTTACATTACACAGTCCACACCCCCCTCATGGAAACCTTTATGTCACACAGCCCCCGCCCCCTATAGAATCTTTTACATTATACAGCCCCCGCCCCCATAGAACCCTTCACATTACACAGCCCCCGTCCCCCAATAGAACCCCTTACATTACACAGCCCCCCCATAGAACCCTTTACATTACACAGTTTCCGCACCCCCCCCAATAGAAACCTTTACATGACATAACCCTCTCCCCCCCTCAATAGAACCCTTTACATTATACAGCCCCTCCCAATAGAACCCCTTTACAATACAAACCCCCCCCAATAGAACCCCTCTACAATGCAAACCCCACCAATAGAACCCATCTACAATGCAAACCCCCCCAATAGAACCCCTTTACAATGCAGACCCCCCCCAATAGAACCCCTTTACAATGCAGACCCCCCAATAAAACCCCTTTACAATACAAACCCCCCCAATAGAACCATTAAACCCGTCTAAAATGCAGACCCCCCCCCAATAGAACCCCTTTACAACGCAGACAACCCCCCTCCAATAAAACCCCTTTACAATGCAGACCCCCTCCAATAAAACCCCTTTACAATGCAGACCCCCTCCCCCTCCAATAAAACCCCTTTACAATGCAGAGTCCCTCCCCCCTCCAATTAAACCCCTTTACAATGCAGACCCCTCCCCCCTCCAATAAAACCCCTTTACAATGCAGACCCCCTCCAATAAAGCCCCTCTACAATGCAGACCCCCTCCCCCTCCAATAAAACCCCTTTACAATGCAGACCCCCCTCTCCAATAAAGCCCCTTTACAATGCAGACCCCTCCCCCCTCCAATAAAACCCCTTTACAATGCAGACCCCCCCTCCAATAAAACCCCTTTACAATGCAGACCCCCCCCCCAATAGAACACCTTTACAATACAATCGCCCCTCCCCCTCCTACTTTATTAGGAGGAGAGCAGAGAAGGAGGAACTGTTCAAAGCAGAGCATGGGAGAGAGTCTCACTGTCACACTCACGGAGCCCTGCATACACAGCGGTCAGTGGGAAATGCCGAAGTTAACCTTGCTAGTTAAAGAGCAGGTGATTGGTTGCTAGGCGGTCCTAGCAACCAATCGACTTCTCATTATCTAGCACAGTCAACTCCGGCAGCGCCTGCTGTGTATGCAGGGCTCCGTGAGTGACAGTGAGTCTCTCTCCCATGCTCTGCTTTGACTTTGAACAGTTCCTCCTTCTCTCCTGTGTCAGTGAATGCAGCGAGCGGCGGAGGAAGTCCGGCGGCCGGCCCCGGATGTCACCCTGGTGCTCCCTGACACCCCCCCTAATGTGTGGCACCCGGGGCGGAACGCCCCCCGCCACCCCTGTTGGTACGCCACTGTCTCCAAGTACTAAACTGGGGGGGATTTCACAATACCTGCCCCCCCCGCATTATTTCCTGAGGGGGATGTGTGTCCCCCGTCCCCCCCGGTTCCTACGCCCATGGTACCTGGATTTCGCTAAGGCATTTGATACAGTTCCCCACAAGCGCTTAATTCATAAAATAAGGTCTGCAGATATCGACAGCAGGGTTTGCTCTTGGATACGGAACTGGCTAAAAGGGCGTGTCCAAAGGGTGGTAATAAACAGCGCATACTCAGACTGGTCTGAGGTGGTAAGCGGGGTCCCCCAAGGCTCAGTCCTGGGACCAACCTTGTTCAATTTATTCATAAACAGCATTGAGGGACGGGATCAGTAGTTCGATATCAGTTTTTGCAGATGACACAAAATTGGGCAGGGCAATAACTGCACAGCATGAAGCAGATATCCTACAGAATGACCTGGACAAAATAACAGAGTGGGCAACGACATGGCAAATGAGGTTTAATGTGGAGAAGTGTAAGGTTTTGCACTTAGGGACTAAAAACATAAAAGCACAATACACGTCAGGGGGGGGGAACCCTTGGGGGAATCAAAAATGGAGAAAGATCTGGGAGTCTTGGTTGATCATAGATTAGGCAATAGCATGCAATGTCAAGCGGCAGCTGCCAAAGCCAGCAGAATATTAGCATGCATAAAGAAAGGGATGTATTCCAGAGATAAGACTATAATTCTTCCACTTTATAAAACTCTGGTCCGACCGCATCTGGAGTATTCTGTCCAGTTCTGGTCGCCAGTCCTCAGGAGGGATGTGTTGGAGCTGGAGAGAGTCCAGAGAAGAGCAACTAAACTGATTAGGGAGTTGGAGGACCTTAATTATGAAGAGCGTCTGCAATCGCTTGATTTATTCTCCCTGGAGAAGAGACGCCTGAGGGGGGACATGATAGCAATTTATAAATATCTCAATGGGGATCTCGGCATAGAAAAACAGCTATTCAGTTGAAGGGATTGCATGAGGACTCGAGGGCCTACAATACGATTAGAGGAGAAGTGTTTTAACCTCAGGCAACGTGGGGGGTTCTTTACTGTTAGGGCTACACGATTGTGGAATTCTCTACCACAAGAGGTGGTTTCTGCGGAAAATATGGTGGCATTCAAAAGACTCTTAGACGTACATCTCAAGGATCAGAACATTCAGGGCTATGTGAGATGATTACAGCCACACACACCTACACAGGTTGAACTGGATGGACTATTGTCTTTATTCAACCTCACCTACTATGTAACAGAGAAACTTCTAGGAGATGATCCCTGGCCAGATCCTGTCCAAACAGGCCAGATCCTGTCCATTTTTCATCCTGCTTTTCAGTCACTGGCATATCTCCCAACTTTTTGAGATAGGATTGAGGGAGACCTATTAGCAAAAGTAGGATACACCCCCTGCCATGCCTCCTTAAAGGAGAATTTTACAAAAAAATGATTAGTTAAACCCACACATTTTTTTTAACCCTTTACTATTACTTTATACTGGCTTTCGACATTTTATATACAATTATATAGATTAGACCAAAATGAGGGACAATTGAGGAGGAAAGAGGGACGGAGGGACTTTGTCCCAAATCAGGGACAGTCCCTCAAAATCAGGGACAGTTGGGAGCTATGATCACTGGCATTAATGGCATGGCTGTTGAAACCCAGGTCTTGAGGGACAGGATTGCTGACTCCAAGTCCCACATTACTCAAAGCCAAAAAAAAAAAAAAAACACTTCCAGAAAAATCTATCATATCAAGAAATCCTTCTTTGTCCTTGTGAACACAGGTACTTCAACCCCAGAGACTACTCTGTGCCTCACCTTCTGGCCTTCCTAAAAAAAAAAAGATTGGGCCAGATTTTGGGTAAAGATTTGGCCTTGTTCATTTTATTAAAAACCTCTGGCTTTGCGTTCCCTTGTAAAAACCTTTTTCAAAGTGTTTCTCATACCAGACCACCCTTAAAGCAACCTGTTTTTTTCCATGGGATCTTAACCACTTCAATAGAGGGCCCTTTCACCCCCTTCCTGCCCAGGCCAATTTTCAGCTTTCAGAGCTGTCACATTTTGAATGACAATTGCATGGTTATGCTACACTGTACCCATATGAAATTTTTATCATTTTTTTTCACACACTTAGAGCTTTCTTTTGATGGTATTAAATCACCTCTGTTTTTTTTTTTTATTTCTTAATTAAAACAAAAAAAAAAAAAGATAGAAAATTCTGAAAAAAAAAGTTTTTCTTATTTTCTGTCAGTAAATTTTGAAAATAAGTATTTTTTTCCTTCACTGATGTGCACTGATAAGGAGGCACTGATGAGGTGGCACTGATGAGGTGGCACTTTTGGGCACTGATGAGGTGGCACTGATGAGGTATTAATATGCCACACTGATGGGCACTGATAGGTGGCACTGATAGGCGGCACTGATGAGCACTGATAGGCGACACTGATGGGCACTGTTAGGCAGTACTGATGGACACTGAAAGGCGGCACTGATGGGCACTGAGAGGTGGCACGGATGGGCACTGATAGGGGAAACTGACGGGCAGCACTGATGGGCACTGACGGGCAGCACAGATGAACAGGCACTGATGGGCAGCACAGATGAACAGGCACTGATGGGCACTGACTGGCAGCACTATGGGCACTGATTGTGGGCACTGATGGTGGGCACTGATGGGCATTGGTTGGGGTGACGTTTGGACACAGTTTTTTACTTTTCTGTAATCAGGGCACTGATGATCAGGGCCCTGATTAGCTGTCCTAGACTCCCCTTTGAGGAGGAACCACTGATTGGCTCTCCTCGCCACACACTCTGACAGCCGATACTCTCTGAGAGCCGATAAACGGCACTTCCTCATTTACATGTGACCGGCTGTGACTGGACACAGCCGATCACATGGGTAAAGAGCCACATCATTGGCTCTTTACCTAGATCAGGGTCACGCCGTGTCCTAGCAACACGGCGCAGCCACGAACGCTGCACTGTGCGTCCCCGAGGGCGCACGAGAGAGGCCGTTCTGGGGCGCTGTCATATAACGTCGTCCCAGAACGAGAGCCGCACCCCTCCACCGTCATTTGATGGTGGGTGGGCGGCAAGTGGTTAAAGTGATTTTAGTCCTTCATACTTTTTATACGAATAAACATGTCATACTTATCTGCTCTATGCAATGGTTTTGCAAAAGCAGCCCCGAACCTCCTCTTCCACTGTCCCCCGCCAGCCATCCTAGTTCTTCCTCTTCTGAGAGTGCTCCCATAGCAAGCTACTTACTAAGGGGCACTTGTGGGGGCTCAATTCCTCGGACATGCTTCCTGTTCCCTCATCACAGGATTTGATTGACAGCAGCAGGAGCCAATGGTTACGCTGCTGCTTCTATGTATGTCCTGTGATGCAAGAGAGAGAGGAGAGAGGCACTGCTCTTGGGCACAGAGCTGGATTGAGACTGGGTTCAAGCAAGTATTGAGGAGTGCTGGAAGGAGGGGGGGGGGGGAGCTAATCACAGAAAGTTTTTTTTAACCTCATGCAGAGTTTTTTTAACCTTAAAGTGATTGTAAAGTCTATTTTTTTTTTTTTTTTTAATAACAAACATGTTATACTTACCTCTTACAATACTTACAGTTGTATTTGCACAGAGCAGTCTGGATCCTCCTCTTCTTGTGTCCCTCGTTGCTGCTCCTGGCCCCTCTCTCCTATTGAGTACCCCCACAGCAAGCAGCTTGCTATGGGGGCACCTGAGCCAAGCTGCAGCTCCAAGTGTCCATTCAGACACGGAGCTGCCACTCGGCTCTGCCCCCTCTCTCTTCTGATTGGCTAACTGACTTTGAATGTCTCAGCTAATCAGGAGGGAGAGTCCCGGATGGCCGAGGGACTCCTGGACATCGCTAGACAGAGAGGGACCTAAGGTAAGTGTTTGGGGGTGCTGGGGAGGCTGCTACCCACAGAAGACTTTTTATCTTAATGCATAGAATGTATTTAGTTAAAAAAACTTCTGTCTTTACAACTTCTTTAAGCCTTTAAAACCACTTAAATTTTGTTCTCTCTGCCCTGCAGAAACCACCTTTTGAAACCATTAGGTAACTCCCATTGAGTGATCTCACCTGTAAGGTGGCTATTATGTCTGTCAGACATATCTCTGAGTTATAAGCGCTCTTGTAAGGAGCCATTGCTGATTCTTCACAAGCATAAAAGTAGTGTTGCACCCAAGACCCTCCTTTATACTTAAAGTGGTTTTAAAGCCTTAAGGTTTTTCATCTTAATGCATTCTATGCATTAAGGTGAAAACCCTTCTGTGCTGCTGCTCCCCTCCAGACCCCCCCTTTTTCTTACTTGAGACCTATCCAATCCAGCGATGTGCATGAGCACAGTGGACAGAGTAATAGCAACAGGAGCTATTGGCTCCCCCTGCTGTCATTCAAAAACTGTGACATAAGATCAGGGGCCGGGGCCGAGTTCCTCTGTCGGTGTCAATAGAGCGAGCGGGGGACCCCAAAAGAAGAGAATCAGGGCTGCTCTGTGCAAAACCATTGCACAGAGCAGGGAAGTATAGGCATGTTTGTTATTTAAAAAAAAATGCATTTACAATCACTTTGAGGTGGTAGTTTCAACCTTCTACCTCAATGAAAACATAGTCCTTCATTCTTTGTGCCCTGCTCCTAAGCAAACAAAATAGATTGTTCTTCATTTTCTGGACATTGCCAGAGTTTATCTAAAATCTACAGCTTCCATCAGAGAAATAGACTTTGTCCTACCCACAGGGGCTCACATAAGGATAAAGTACTATTGTGGTCAGGGAAAAAAGCAGAGTAAGCTTTAACCATTATATTTACTAAATTTGGCTGTGGTGTGCCCAAACCGTAGTTCAGGCAGGCCTGTAAATAAAGAGGGCCCACCAAGATGGAATTTGTAAAAAAGGGAGTAGTGGGTGGGGTGACCAGTCGATGTCAGCCCTGTATAGAGGTAGGCATGGGCTTATATAGGCCGGATCATCCCCTCCCACAACTCCAGGAAAAAAGCAGAGTAAGCGTTAACCGTTATATTTACTAAATTTGGTTGTGATATGCCGAAACCAATGTTCGGGCAGGCCTGTAAATAAAGAGGGCAAAAAGAGATTTAACAATGCAAACCTTAATACGTATGTAACCGTTAACAACAACCGTGTAGATATGACATTTTTATAATTATTTGGCTAACTCTTTGAATGCTTGTCTGAGTTCTTTTTCCAGTTGGAGTATGTAGCAGTTCTATGCTGACAATTTCCAGTTTTTTGATTAAGTGTACAGGAATGTTTTGGCTAGAGGCTGCGGTTGCTGCCCCTATACCGGTGAAGGCTGATGGATTGCAACCTATTTTTGATATCAGAGTTCATTTGTACAGTTGGGATCGAAAGTTTGGGCACCCCAGGTAAAAAATTGTATTAATGTGCATACAGAAGCCAAGGAAAGATGGAAAAATCTCCAAAAGGCATCGAATTACAGATTAGACATTTTTATAATATGTCAACAAAAGATTATTTACATTTACATCATTTACACTTTCAAAATAACAGAAAACAAAAAAATGGCGTCTGCAAAAGTTTGGGCACCCTGCAGAGTTAATATCTTGTACTGCCCCCTTTGGCAAGTATCACAGCTGGTAAACGCTTTTTGTAGCCAGCCAAGAATCTTTCAATTCTTGTTTGAGGTATCTTTGCCCATTCTTCCTTACAAAAGTCTTCCAGTTCTTTGAGATTTCTGGGCTGACTGTCACGCACTGCTCTTTTAAGGTCTATCCATAGATTTTCAATTATGTTGAGGTCAGGAGATTGTGAAGGCCATGGCAAAACCTTCAGTTTACGCCTCTTGATGTAATCCCCCGTGGATTTTGAGGTGTGTTTAGGATCATTATCCATTTGTAGAAGCCATCACTCTTTAACTTCAGCTTTTTCACAGATGGCATCAAGTTACCAACCAAAATTTGATGAAATTTTATTGAATCCATTTTTCCTTCTACTCGTGAGATGTTCCCTGTGCCACTGGCTGCAATACAACCCCAAAGCATGATTGATCCACCCCCATGCTTAACAGTTGGACAGAGGTTATTTTCATTAAATTCGGTGCCCCTTCTTCTCCAAACGTACCTTTGCTCATTCCACCAATGTAACTGAGACAATTAGCCTGCATTCACATTTATTGTGTCAGGAAAACATGCAAAATTGCTTTCCTGACACCACAGAAATGTGCTGCCCTTCGCCCGGTACACAGCAGTGGCATTAATTGTTAATGACACCTTCACGCATCTGCTGAGATGTGCGTATTCACATCCACCATGTGCCACTGGCTGCAATACAACCCCAAAACATGATTGATCCACCCCCATGCTTAACAGTTGGACAGAGGTTCTTTTCATTAAATTCTGTGCCCCTTCTTCTCCAAACGTACCTTTGCTCATTCCAGCCAAAAAGTTAAATTTTAACCTCACCGGTCCACAGAACTTGTTTCCAAAATGCATCAGGCTTGTCTATATGTTCATTTGCAAAGTTCAAACGCTGATTTTTGTGGTGAGGACGTAGAAGAGGTTTTCTTCTGATGTCTCTTCCATGAAGACCATATTTGTACAAGTATCTCTTTATAGTGGAATAGTGTACCACAACTCCCGTGTCTGCCAGATCTTTCTGGAGGGATCGTGCAGCCAAACGTGGGTTTTGAATTGTTTTTCTCACAATCCTGAGAGCTGCTCTTTCTGATATTTTTCTTGGTCTTCCAGATCTTGCTTTAACTTCCACTGTTCCTGATGACTGCCATTTCTTAATTACATTCCGAACAGAGGATACTGACATCTGAAAACGCTTTGCTATCTTCTTATAGCCTTCTCCAGCTTTGTGAGCGTCAACTATTTTCAGTTTCAGTTTTCTAGACAACTGCTTAGAAGATCCCATGGTGCTAATTGTTGGGGCAAGGTCAGATGAGTCTGGGCATTTAAAACCTTTGAGATTGACATCACTTGGTCATCCCAGATGATGATTGAGAACAATCCATGACACTGGCAGGTCTCAGCCTTGCAAAGGGGGCAGTGCATGCTATAAATTCTGCAGGGTGCCCAAACTTTTGCAGACGCCATTTTTTTGTTTTCTGTAATTTTGAAAGTGTCAATGATGGAAATAAAATCGAACTTTTGTTGACATATTATAAGAATGTCTAATCTGTAATTCGATGCCTTTTGGAGATTTTTCCATCTTTCCTTGGCTTCTTTATGCACATTAATACAAATTTTTACCTGGGGTACCCAAACTTTCAATCCCCACTGTATACCATGCATTTTGAGGTTATCAGTGGACTACCGTGTAATCTCAGTAGGGGAGCGCTTTTGTTTTGACCTATTAGGGTCAGATGAAAATGGTTGAGTAATTGAACTGGGCACAATTTGTTGCCTCTGGAGTATAGTGGTATGTCAACCGGCGGGCCCATTCGATTTGTTTTAGATTGCCATAGTGTCAAGACATAGTTGTCCCTAATTTGTTTAGGTCAGCTATTTTTAGCCTGCTGTTGGTAGCAGTTGTCTTTCCTACTGAGAACTCATTTGGTTTTAAGAACCCGTAGAAGGCCAGAAATATAGCGGTTTTGTTTGTTCCTGTTTCGAATGGTTGCGTATCCAATATGTCGGATAATGCTCTGAACTTGTTACCGTCTATAGGTTGTCATTTCGTGGGTTTGTGACCTTCTAATTGTAGGATGCCTTTTAAGATGATGTTCTTTATTGGGTTTGAAGCAGAGTTGTATAAAGTACTCGAAACCCATAGTTGAGTAAAAGTACAAGTGCTCGATCAAAAAGTGACTTGAGTAGAAGTGGAAGTGCTCGATCAAAAAGTGACTTGAGTAGAAGTACTAAAGTATTCAACATTTTTTGTACTTAAGTATTGCAAGTAGTTTTTTAAAAAATTTTGCTACTCAAGTACTGAAAGTAAAAATACCAGTAGTTTTGAAAAAAAATTGCTACTCAAGTACTAAAAGTAAAAGTACAAGTACTGTGTTATGTAGTTATTAAAGAAAGAAGTCAAAAGTTTGAACATTATATTGTTTTTTATTATTTCAAATGCAGCTTTTATTTATACATACAGTAGCATTTATTTTCGTATGCGCTGATAATACACATGTTTTGAGCTTAATGAAACCTGCCATCTACTGTTCTGGCAGTGGTAATTTTTATATTAGTAATGAGTAACTATGCAGCACAAAAAAAAAATATTGGAGTAGAAGTATTGAAATCATCGAAAAAATGTAGTGAAGTAAAAGTGGAAGTAGGAGAAAAAAATTAAACTCTAGGAAAGTACAGATACCGCCTTTCGGTACTTAAGTAATGTAGTGAAGTAGTTCTACTTAGTTACTATACATCTCTGGTTTGAAGACATGAAGGTACTGTGACTGGGGTATGTGTTTATGACGTGGTATTGTATGCCTAGATATAGTTTTATCATGTTGTGCGCAAGTTTTAGATTTAGGTGGCAAAAAAGAGGTAAATGCCACCATAGTATCTAATAAAAAAAAGGGTTCGCAATTTTGTATTCCCTAACTAATCTGTTGAAGATGGTTAGAGCTTGATTGTACGAGCGAATTGTGTTAGCTAAAGCCCCGTACACACGCACAGATCGTCGTCATACAAACGTCGGCGGACGAAAGATCTGCCGATTGTACGCGTGTTAGTATGGTGCCTCCGACAGCTGTCTGCACACAATCCGCGGACAAGAGTCTTTCTTGCAAACATGAAAATTTTTGTCTGCGGACACCAGAACGGACGATTGTTCGCCTGTCAGTACAGAAATCAGCCGACAGACCGCAGATTTGCAAGACTGGGCATGCTCAGAAAATAAAAAACACAGGGAAAGTTAACCATTACATGACATCACTTCTGCAGTCAGCTGAAGTCTGCGGACAAAATTCTTGTGCTGTCCTTGTGCTGTCTTTGCACTTTTCAACAGACACCGACATCCCGGGGAGAAAAGACGAACATTTGTATGACGACGATCTGTGCGTGTGTACGGGGCTTTAGAGAGACATTTGTGCTAGCATTCTCCTGTGTGCCATGAGCATTGCTAGTCCAGGATGAGTTCCTAGAACAGTTACAGCGGTGGTCTGTTCAGGATTATCTCGACTGTGGGATGTACTTGGTAGAAAACCTGTAGGTTAGGGCATCAGCTGCTGTGTTGTGAGTGCCTGGTACGTGTTTGCAAATCAAGTGGAAGTGTTATGTTGCTGCCAGCCACGTGAGTCTCCTGACTAGGCTCATGATTGTGAGGGATGAGGACCTGCCTTTGTTAATTATGTCGCATGCCGGTGTGTTACCTGCATAGCATTTTACTATTTGTCCTTTCCAAAGGTGGCCCCCACACCCAGGCTTCTGCCACTATGGGTTAAATTTCAAAAAGGGCAGAGGTGCTGTTGAACAAAGGCAAATTTACTGTCTCCGAACCATTTATCTCCAAAGATAGCTGCGAACCCCAAGTGGGCTGCCGCGTCTGTCCATAATACTGGGGAGGTTCCTGTAAAAGGTGGGATGAACATGTTTATGCCATTCCAGTGAGCCAAAAACTGGCTCCACATAGACCACATAGACAAATCTGCCCTAGCCTGTCCATCCAGTATGACTATGCTTTCGTTGCTTGGTAGGTTTGGTAGCAGACTATGTAGTCTGGAGACGAACCTTGTGGGATTATTTTCATGGTGTTTCAGGAAGTTCAGAGAACCCAGGAGAGATTGGAGGTCTTTCTGAGATGTAGTACCTCTAAATGTAAACAACTCGACTTCTGCCTTGATTCACTGAAAACTTTGTTGACAGGGAGACACGCTTGCATTGTGACTGAGTCTAGGCAAATGCCAAAAATGTCAGTTTGGTGGTGGGACCTACTGTCTTGTCCGTGGCTACCGGCACCCCTAGCGTGGAAAAAAGTGCTACTGTTTTGGCTATACTTTGAGGAGTATGGCGTGGGGGTCTCTACTGTCAGAAAGTTGTCAAAGTAATGAATAATGACTGGACAGCAGCTGATATTTAATAGGAGCCAACACAGCATTTCTGCAAACAAATTGAATAGTTTAGGGCTACTGTTGGCTCTGAAGGTTAATCGGTTGGCGAAGTAATAAAGACCTTTCCATTTTGTTCCATGCAGAAGCCACAGTGATGGGTGTATCGGAAACAACTTGAAGGCATTGGAGATATCAGTTTCCCAAGCCAAGCTGCTTCCCTGGCCTTCAAGATTGCCTGTATGGCATTGTCAACCGTGGCATACTGCAAAGAAAATTCTTTGGAAGGTATTAGTGAATTTAGGCTTGCTACAACAACAGCATGAGGAGCCGAAAGGTTGATTATTAAACATTTTTTATTATTGTATTTGTAAGTTGCTATGCCCAATGGGTTGGTTCACCAACATGCGAAAGGTGGTGTTTGAAACGGCCCAAGCATGAAGCCTTTCTCAACTCCCACAACTCCAAGCTCCGCCTTTCCATTTACATACTCACCACCCCAGGTCTGTTGGCATTTCATTAAGCCTCTGTTGCCCAGTTATGTAAGGCTGTCACCTAGTCTTCAGTTTATATTTTTTCCAAGTTCTTCAAGGTGATCATTCAAGCTTCTGCAGATGTTACCTTTGGCAGCAAGATTCTTGCAGAAGCACACTGAGTTGGGTCTTTTGATTCTTTCTGTTTTGTTGGGTCTGTTGGCACAGTTCTGCTTTCTTCATTGTTGTCCATCCTTATAATTTATTGCTTGGGGACATCCAAGGGTCTATGAATATGCAGTCAGTGTTTTGTACTGTATGATTAAAATGAAAAATTAATTTTGACTTTGCTCCTCTCTGCCTTCAGCTACTTCTCGTCTAGCTTTCATCGCTGAAAATTGCCTGCCTAAGGGACT
Source organism: Pelophylax lessonae (assembly GCF_965119305.1). Lineage (NCBI taxonomy): Eukaryota > Metazoa > Chordata > Amphibia > Anura > Ranidae > Pelophylax > Pelophylax lessonae. The sequence goes on from NC_138770.1 coordinate 448,439,679, forward strand.
TGCCAACATGCCTGGGCCTGCTGAGACCTGTAGTCCTCCCTGCAGAACACCAACTCTGGAGATCTGACACTGTGGACTCTGCTGTATACAGACTTTTGCCTGTGCAAGTATGCTGGGGCAGAAGCAAACCTAAGTTAGGGATTAGGGATGTTAGGAAAAGACAGAATTTTATGTTGACTGTTATCATGTGAATCTCATCATGCCATATTGTTCAAGTAAAATGTTTAAAATTTTGTCAAGCCTAGTCTGAAGTTACATAAAGGGATGCATGGTGGTAATGGCCTATGGAAGAATAGCGCCTGTAATGCACACACACGAGGTGAATTAGTGACAAGCCATGGCTAGGGGCAACAAGTGCAAGAGAAGGATGATGTGACACCCATATAGCAGGAAAACGGTACCAGCAGGGGTGACAGGTCTCATGTATAGTGTGGGAGCGGTCGGTGCCCCAGCAACTGGGACCGGACCCGTGTGGCAAAGACCCTAGGAACCTAGCCATATGGTAGGGAAGAGAAAAATAGTTAATTGTTCGTGCCCATGGAGTCCACGCTGTTTCCCGTTGGGACCCATTCTGTCACTGGGGGATAGGTAGCAGAGTTAAGTTGGACTGGTTGAACAGGACATTGCTATGTGGTATCTCCTTCAAAATGTTGCATCCTGAGCAGGTGTATGTATCATGGGACCAGGAGGCCACTGTATGACAGTTTCAGGTTACAAAACGGAGACACCATGTACGGCTCGCTTCTAAGTCGGGGTGCCCCCATAATGTTGATGTCACATGAACTCGGCCCTGGGCATTAGCGAATGCATACACCAAAAAGTCCGGAGGAAGGAGAGAAATGAGAGAAAGCAAAAAGGCCTGGGTGAGTCGGTGTAACGCTCTGGTGAATTTTAGGTAGGACTGGATCTACAGCTGCAGAATTCCACTCAGTAGTCTTGCAGAGATATGTTAAATCACCTGACTTAACTCTCTTGACTCATCATAGTGGGTGAATTGTCCCTGAGCAAGCATGAGACATACACAAGCAGAAGCACAGATGATATAGCACAATGAATAGTGTATGGCTATAATATATCTTCCAGTAATGAACAGTACTCAGCAGAAGCAAGCAATAGACATAGATAGCAACTACTTCACTGCAGTGTGACACTGAGGAACATGCACTTGTAGCAACATATATCAGGTCAGTGATTTAGTGGAAATAGCGAGGGATAGCACAGGTATGATGGGATCCCCTATGGGGTACTTATCCTTGTAGGAGATTGATGCAGAGAGAGATGGATATCCTCATGAGACTCCAGAAGGCAGTATAGTGAAGCTGGCTATCCTGGTTAGCAGAAGCAAGGTAAGGCAGGCAGGTGTAAGATTCTGGTACCTCCGGTACCCTTAATCACCACTTTCTCTGTAATGCGTCCCACCTTTCTCTTCAGGTGGTACGCATATACCTTTAAGAACGATGATGTCACTGCTGAGCGCCGCAGAGCGGCTATTTCAACCACCGGCGGTCTCACTCACGTTGTTCGTTCAACCGCATGGTTGGTTCGATCAAGCCATGCCTGAAGCAGCCATACCTGATGTTACTCGCTCATGTATCTCGCTACCTGGACTTGTTTCACTCACTGATCTTGTATCTCGCTACCCGATCACTCTTGGAATACTGCTTCTACTTATGGCTATCTCACCCTGCTTTCCTGCCTTGTTATCAACATGCTTTCAAGCCTGTCTCTCGATCGGAACCTCCAGCTATTCCCTTTACCTGGAGCAGACCGGAACCTCGCTACTGATCCCTGTATCTCACTACCGGATCATTCCTTATCTACTGGACCTCTCTAAACTACTAACATTACAAGTGATAAGTACCCCGCAGGGGAACCCTCCATAACCTTATTGCACTATCTACCTATGCACATTAAGGACTGTTACTACCTATCCATACTATCCTATCATCTGCACTGTTACATAGATTGCTAGCTCTTGAGCCTACTACCATCTATCATCTGCACTGCTGCATAGATTGCTAGCTCTCCTGTCTACTACTATCTATCCTTGCACTGGGTTAGTTTATCCTGTATTTGTCATCTGCTGTCCTCACCACCTGTTAGCATACTCGATACTAACCTATCTGCATTCCTAAATACCATCTTGAACTCTCCTATACAAAACCTATCAAGTGATTACCATCCTTGTCACTGTTCACACCTGTCCCTTCAGCACATCACCTTCATACTATCATATACATCCTATCACTCCAGGAACATCTCATTGAGTGCGTATATATCTGTATGTTGAAGCTGACAGGCCCACGGTGATGAGTCCTGGAGAGTTGGATCTGGTATTCAACACATCTCTACATGACTACTGAGTGGAGATTCTGCAGCTGCAAATCCAGCCTATAATAGAAACGCAGGAGCGTTACAGATTGAACGAACCCTAAAAATGGATTCAGCAGAATTACCCACTCAAGTGACACAATTAACACAACAAGTAAAAGCGTTAATACTTGCTCTGACTGACGTACAAGAAAAGAATCAGACTCTGACACAGCAGGTAACCCAGCTCTCACGGCTTACTGCTGTTCAGCCTCCTGAACCTAAAATAAACACTCCTCTAGTGTTTACAGGTGATCGGAAAAAATTTAGTGAATTCAAAAATGCATGTCAATTGCTTTTTTTGTTAAAACCTCGTACATACCCCACTGATCAAATAAAAGTCTGTACCGTTATTTCATACTTGACGGGTGATCCACGGGCCTGGGCAGACTCTCTCTTTGAGAATAATGATCAGATTCTCAACACCTATTCCTTATTCCTAGCAGAACTCGCTAGTTTATACGATGACCCCAATAGGCAGAATACTGCTGATATTCAGTTGAGGGCCTTAAAACAAGGAAGGAGACCTGTAGAAGACTTTGTATCTGAGTTCAAAAGATGGACCCTTGATTCAGGGTGGAATGACACATCTTTGCGAACTCAATTCAGACTCGGGTTATCGGAAGCTGTTAAAGACGAGCTCGCCCGAGCGGATTTACCTGGCACCTTGGAGGCCTTGATACAACTTAGTATCAACATCGACAGACGACTGCGAGAAAGAAGGGCTGAAAAGATGGGAATGCCATTGTCTAGTCCTTCTCAGATTTCGGCCGTTGACCCTACTCCCATGGATGTAGGAACCATACGCCCACCTTTAACGACTACTGAACGAGCTAGAAGAACATCCAGAAATCTCTGCATGTACTGCGCATCCTCGGATCATTTGATAAGCACCTGTCCCCTTGTCCGCAAAAAAGAGGGTGAGTGTTCACATGTCTTGCTGGGAGGATTAACGACTTCCTTTTCTAACCCCTATCTTTTGTTCATTTAATATTACAGTGGGACCAAACTAGGATCACCACCAAGGCTATGGTCGACACTGGATCTTGTGGAAACTATATTGATACACGCTTTGTTACCTTAAATAAAATACCTATTATTTCAAAATCTAAGCCTGTTTCTGTTAGTTTCATTAATGGTATTCCACTGTCTTCTGGTCCAATCACCAACCAGACACAGGCACTCCTTGCCACTATCACATGTGGAGACCATCACCTTTGACATACTATCCTCACCCCATTTTCCTATTATTTTGGGACTTCCCTGGTTACACACACACCAACCAATCATAGATTGGAAAAAACGGACTTTGGTTTTCCCTTCTCACTATTGTGAGAATACGTGTAACCTCCCATCTTATGGGAAGATTCTGTCTGTGGTGTCAGATGAAATTGCACCACTATGCTATCAGGATCTGTCCGAAGTGTTCCTTGAGAAAAATGCTCAAGTGTTGCCTCCCCATAGGGATTACGATTGCACTATCGATCTACTCCCTAACAGCAAATTGCCTTTCGGTCATGTTTATCCCCTTTCACAGGATGAACTTTCTCATCTCAAGGAATACTTGGATGAGAATTTGACAAAAGGGTTCATTAGACCCTCTACTTCTTCCACTGCTGCAGGACTTTTCTTTGTCCGCAATAAGGATTCCAGTCTCAGGCCTATTATCGATTATAGGCAATTAAACACGATTACGATAAAGGATCGCTATCCTTTGCCGCTCATCCCTGAACTTATTGAACAGGTGCGTGGGGCTACTTATTTCACCAAATTAGACCTGAAAGGGGCATACAACCTAATCCGAATCCGTGACGGGGATGAGTGGAAAACAGCATTCAGAACCAGATACGGACTATTCGAATACCTTGTGATGCCATTCGGGCTATGTAATGCTCCCGCGGCTTTCCAAAGATTCATAAACGACATCTTTAGAGACTTACTTGATGTCTGTGTTGTAGTATACCTAGACGATATACTTATTTATTCTCGATCTATGCCTGAACACATAAAACATGTAAGACTTGTGTTGTCCAGACTGCTCTCACACAGACTATATGTGAAATTAAAAAAATATCTATTTCATAAAGAAGAAATATTATTTCTAGGATACTTCATATCCAAAACTGGAATTAAGATGGATATGAGTAAGATATCCTGTATTCTAGACTGGCCTATACCAACAACTCGTAAGGCCCTACAGCGATTCCTTGGATTCTCGAACTTCTATAGGAAGTTCATCAAGAACTTTTCCGCTATTGTGAGACCTCTCACACAACTGACAAGTATAAAAAAAACATTCAAATGGTCAGAAGAAGCAAATCAAGCTTTCTGCTTGTTAAAATCAAGCTTTACTTCTGCTCCCATACTACGCCATCCAGACCCATCCCTCCAATATATTCTAGAGGTAGATGCGTCAAATATGGCAGTAGGAGCAGTTCTCTCCCAACGACCAACAAACACTTCATCACTCCACCCAGTTGCTTTCTTTTCAAAATCACTAAGCAGCCCAGAGGTGAATTACCCAGTGGGTGAAAAGGAGTTGCTTGCCATAAAACTGGCACTGGAGAATTGGCGACATCTGCTCGAAGGTACCTAGTTACCAATACTCATATATACAGATCATAAAAACCTTCAATACCTCCAGACTAACAAGACTCTCTCTCACCGGCAGGTACGATGGTCATTATTCTTTTTAAGATTTAATTTCCTAGTGACCTACACGCCTGCAGACAAAAATAAAAAAGCGGATGCGCTATCACGATTAACCGAAGATAACTGCGCCGAAATCCCTTCCATTCCCATAATACCCTATGAACGCATTATTGGTGTTGTCCGTTCCTTGAAGGAAGAGATTTTGCACAGTATAAGAATGGATTCACCTCCACCACAACTAAGTACTGATGCAGAAGGCTTCCTCTATTACAATGACAAACTCTACATACCCCCTACTATGCGCACCAAGATCTTGGAGTTATCGCATGATGTGCCCATGGCAGGACATATGGGTATAACGAAAACCTTTAATTTGCTCACCAGGCAGTTTTGGTGGCCTGATATGAAGACGTCTGTACAAAAATTTGGTTCTTCATGTGACATCTGTGCAAGGTCCAAAATCGACACTACAAAACCATCTGGACTACTTTGTAGTCTACCAATACCCCAGGTTCCATGGGAAGTTGTGTCCTTAGATTTCATAGTAGAACTACCACCCTCTAAAGGATTTAATACCATCCTAGTGTCAGTGGACCACTTGACAAAGATGGCACATTTCATTGCTATCCGTAGACTACCTTCATCTAAACAAACAGCGGAACTACTGATGAAACATGTGTTTAAGTTGCATGGAATTCCAAAAACTCTTTTGTCCGACCGTGGTTCACAATTCATCTCTAAATTTTGGCAAGCACTTTGTCAAATTTTACGCATTGAGCGAAAGCTCACTTCTCCCTACCATCCTCAGACCAACGGACAGACTGAAAGAGTCAACCAGTGCATTGAGCAATATCTACGTTGCTACACATCATACTTGCAGGATGATTGGGTGGATCTCCTTTCTCTAGCAGAATTTGCTTACAACAACACAACCCACAGTACTACGAAGCAAAGTCAGTTCTACTTGAACTATGGGTTTCATCCCACTCTTCTTCCACCACGCATCCTGCCATCGAGTAACCCAGTAGCCTCGGATTACCTTACCCAAATAAAAGACTCTTTGGGTTTACTCAATACCACTATATCACACGCTCACAGTCAACAAAAAAAGTACTACGACCTTCGTAGAAAACCTTCTCCTCAGTATGCTATTGGGGACCTTGTTTGGCTATCGACAAAGAACTTAAGATTAAAAATCCCTAGCAAGAAGCTTGGACCTTTATTTTTGGGACCCTTCCCAATTAAAAAACTTATCGGAAAAGCTGCAGTACAGCTCACCCTACCAGCAGATCTCAAGATCCATCCCATCTTCCATGTGTTGCTACTGAAGCCCCATGTTCCTAACCAAGGAATAAGGCCTACCATCTTGCCTCCACCTCCAATACAAGTTGAAGGCGGAGAAGAGTATGAGATCAAGGAAATTTTGGATTCTCGCATCCATAGAGGAAGACTCCAGTATCTCATAAGATGGAAGAACTATGGACCCCAAGACGACACCTGGCTAGATACCTCTGATATTCATGCGCCTAGACTTATACGGAACTTTCACTCGAAACACCCAGAGAAACCTGTCCTATAGGCCTTCCGGAGCCGGCCTTAAGGGGGGGGTACTGTAAGATTCTGGTACCTCCGGTACCCTTAATCACCACTTTCTCTGTAATGCGTCCCACCTTTCTCTTCAGGTGGTACGCATATACCTTTAAGAACGATGATGTCACTGCTGAGCGCCGCAGAGTGGCTATTTCAACCGCCGGCGGTCTCACTCACGTTGTTCGTTCAACCGCATGGTTGGTTTGATCAAGCCATGCCTGAAGCAGCCATACCTGATGTTACTCGCTCATGTATCTCGCTACCTGGACTTGTTCCTTATCTACTGGACCTCTCTAAACTACTAACATTACAAGTGATAAGTACCCCGCAGGGGAACCCTCCATAACCTTATTGCACTATCTACCTATGCACATTAAGGACTGTTTCTACCTATCCATACTATCCTATCATCTGCACTGTTACATAGATTGCTAGCTCTTGAGCCTACTACCATCTATCATCTGCACTGCTGCATAGATTGCTAGCTCTCCTGTCTACTACTATCTATCCTTGCACTGGGTTAGTCTATCCTGTATTTGTCATCTGCTGTCCTCACCACCTGTTAGCATACTCGATACTAACCTATCTGCATTCCTAAATACCATCTTGAACTCTCCTATACAAAACCTATCAAGTGATTACCATCCTTGTCACTGTTCACACCTGTCCCTTCAGCACATCACCTTCATACTATCATATACATCCTATCACTCCAGGAACATCTCATTGAGTGTGTATATATCTGTATGTTGAAGCTGACAGGCCCACGGTGATGAGTCCTGGAGAGTTGGATCTGGTATTCAACACATCTCTACATGACTACTGAGTGGAGATTCTGCAGCTGCAAATCCAGCCTATAATAAAAACGCAGGAGCGTTACAGCAGGGCTCCAGGAGGGGAGCGTGGCAGCAGGCTGTTAACCGATGCGAGAATCGGATAGGTAGGCAGCGATGCGGGGTCAGAGATAAGCACAAGCAGCGTTGCAGGGTAAGGCTTCTGGCTTGAGCGGTTGCACGAACGATTTGTTTGTGCAAACCGCTGATTGAAATAGGCGCCCAGAGTGGCGCCCGAAAATGACGTCAGAAGCGACGTCAGCGTCATGAGTCATATGCGTTCCACCGAGGGGGTGGAACGCAAACAGGAAGTGGAAGATACCGAAGATTCTTACAGTCGGCCCCTCTCTAATCCTATTGAGGATATTTCTCTTCACTTCCATGTTCTCAATGGTTTCAGCAGGGATCAAGAGATTGGCACTACTTGGACCCATTTCTATAGCTTTAAATGCTCAGGAGAATGGTACCTAGACCCTGCATTGATGAAAAAGTTGAGCTACAGGGATTTCCTGTAATGGAGCCAGTTGGCACAGGACCCTGTGTGCACAGAACCCTGCTCAGTTACACCTGACAAGGCATTTCCGCCAGGGTGCTATTGTCACGCCCCTCATGGCTGAGCCTGACGTGCAGAGGAAAGCCTCACAGGATCCAGTGGTGTGGAAACACAGACAGGTCACCTTGGCAGAAGACTCTGGCTAACCTGAGGTGCGGAATCTAAGTGCCAACCGGTATTCACTTTAGCTCCTGATGGTGGAGATGGATTTCACTGTGTGTTTAGCACCAGGTCGCGGCCCTCAGGGTCGCCCCACCAGGGGGCGAGCAAGTCCAGATCCAGTAGCAGAGAAACAGATGAGGATGAAGCAGAAGAGCAGTCACAGGAACAAGCCGAGTTCGGGGCGGGCAGTAATCAAGCGAGGAAGGAGACAGGCCAGATCCTCAATCAGTATACAACAGGTTCAGGTTTAGGAATACAGGAGCAGCTGCAGACAAAACAGCAAAGGACAAGTGTGCCTACTGCCCATATATAGGCCACTAGGCACCAAACATAATGGCTGTTGCGTGCGCATGCACGCATCTGTGCATGGTCGCGTGTGCGCACCTTTTGCGCATACGCATGTGCACTGGCAAACACTTGTTCGCGACTAAACAGGCACAAGCGAGTTTGCGCCTGCACACTCCAGTGCGCCTCTCAGATGTTACAGAAACATGTCTGGTGTGTTCCTGACATTGCCCCCACCTTTTATACTGTATGTATAGATGATATTGTAATGGATTCCTCCTTTTCCTGCAATATTCGGCCCAAACTCATGCTCGGCCCCAACCGTTTGCCCGTCACTAGTAACGACCAGTGGAACTTTTATAAACTGGCTATTTGTGACAGAACGGTTGTGTGCTGTGATGAGAAGCCGAGAACATGTTCTCTGCTCCTCATCTCAACTACATAAACTGATACACACAAGAGATCAGCCATAATCCTCAGGATCACAGCATTTCTCTGTTTCATAAACAGACACCCAAGACTGAGCTGGTACACATACTAATAATTTGATTTTTAGCATGGTTTGCCTACCCATCACATCTGACAGATTCCACCTGATGGTCCATGGGAACTTTGAACATATGTGAATCGATAATCACTGTGAACATGTAATACTGTCTGTGTCTCCAAGGACTCTAGTGGGCATTAGGATAAGGTTCCACTGCGCTGTTTTTTTTTATATTGACATGATAGGATCAGGCAGTTGTTGCAGATTTGTCGGCTGCACATCCTTGATGCAAATCTCCCGTTCCACCAAATCCCAAAGGTGCTCTATTGGATTGAGATCTGGTGACTGTGAAGGCCATTGGAGTACAGTGAACTCATTGTCATGTTCAAGAAACCAGTTTGAGGTGATTTTAGCTTTGTGACATGGTGCTATATCCTGCTGGAAGTGGCCATCAGAAGATGGGTACACTGTATTCATAAAGGGATAGACATGGTCAGCAACAATACTCAGGTAGGCCGTGGTGTTTAAACAATGCTCATTTGGTACTAAGGGCCCAAAGTGTGCCAAGAAAATATCCCCCACACCATTCAGGGCTGCTGATAGAAATCATGGGGCCCCATACAGCCTACCTGGCAAGGCCCCCTGCAAATATATCAAAATAACAATTTTACTAAGAGGTGGTTCACACTTTGAAGCAACTTCAGGGAATGCCTGGGTTATCTTCCTGTAATGTCGGATTCAAATCACATCAATTAAGATAAGGATCTGACTTAGAGGCAACTTCCATTTAAAATCTGTGTGGGAAGCGAGCCTAAAAGTTTACTAAAATCGTTCTTAGAGAACACAAAGATAACAAAGAAGCTGTGTGAATTAACCCTTTTTTTGTGTAGCATCCTTGTCTTAATGCAAGGTTGCTATCAAAATTTAGTTGCTGGGCAGTAACTAGCCTGGCTGTAATTATACTGTGGTCAATTGAACTTCCTCTCTTAATCTGGGTTTGACTGCATTTCTCCCTTCCGTCAGTAGGTGGCACTGTTGCCTCTGACACTAGAGTGAGAATTACAGTTAAACAAACTGTTAATGTACATGTCTCTCTTAGCCAATTACAGTGTGGCTGCGGCATTCTGGGAGACCTTATTTAAGTGAGGGGAGGTCCAATAATCATTCTCTTCCCGCCCGGACCCCTTCGGGGAGGGTGTGTGCTGCTGTGCTTGTGCTGGCTAGGCCTGAAGCCTGGGGCCTAGTCACATGCCTGGGATTCTGCTGAGGAGAGCCAGCGACCCACATGGAAAAGAACATCCACAGACATCCAGTAACCTGTGTGAGGTACCTGCCTGTTTCATATGGAAGACAGCTGTCCAGCCAGTACAGACCGCAAAAGAGATTGAATCTGGTGGAGAGGAGTTGCCTCCCAGAACAATCTGAAGCCTTATGGATACTGAATGAATCTCAAGGTCTGTTATCCTGTACCGCTGTCTGAGTACCTGTCTTTTTGTAATCAGAGTCTGCCTAATAGACTGTTCTCCAATGGTGTCCTGAGCCCTACCCCTCTCTCCTCCAGTTTATTCTTGTCCTGTTGAGTAGAAATAAACTATTTTGTTACTTCAGCATAAAAGTGACTGGCGCCCATCGTTTCTTTTACCTGCATCACTACTTACCATGCCTGACAATCCACACCCACAGGAGGTATGTAGGCCCTCTCTGCCTCTGAGGGTCATCACTAGGCCCTAGGGGGTTTCAGGGGTCCGCTACATCTGGCGCCCAACGTGGGGCTTGGTGGTATTTTTGTGGTGGTTGCCCCTAGCAACCGCGCAGGAATCACCGTCTGGCTCCGTGGGAGAGTGGCAAGTAACATCCTTTGTACCTCAGAGACTGTGTTTTGTCCTTTTCAACAATGTGGGGAAGAACCAAATTGTCTTTTTGCTCTGGGGAGAGTGTCAGCATGGTCTTTAGTCACTTTACGCCAGGGCTGAAGGGGTTAAGGCAGACTCCAGAAGATTTTTGGCGCGCTGCAAAGAGAAAGAGGCGGGCGCTGAAGATTTTTGCTGAGCAGCCAGACCAATCCCTTGGCAGGGGTCGCTGTTCCCACGCGGAGGAAATTAAACCGCGGCTGTGTGCGCAGTTACCTGGCTGCACGTGTTGGAAGAGTGAGAAGATGGTGCACTTTGGAATTCCTTCTTCTGACTTGAGATTTTTTGTGCCAGGCATCCGTTCTAGCTCCATTGGGCTGAAAGAAGTCATCACTGACACCGGGGTGCGGTACACTCCTAAAGGGAACCTGATGCTGTACACGGCGGGAGGCTATGAAGCAATCGGGCTGTCATGTTTGAAATGTTCTGGACTTGCTACTAATATTCGGCCCTGGATCACCTGTGGAAGTTGCGGGGAATCGCTGCTGGAGGTAGTCTCATCGGCCTTATCACCCCGGGTGCTGCAAATGGACTGGCTCAAATGTGTTGCAACTGCTGATTCCGGACTGGCTCCAGTGGTCACTACTACTGTTGCTCTACCTGCTGAAGCTACTGCTACTTCTACTTCTTCAGCTACAGTGACCGCTGCAACGCCAGACATCCCAGTGACCTCCCGCCGTGGCCGCGGTAGAGGTCGCCTGCTTGCTTTACTGATGGGATCACCTGAAGAGAAACCGTCTGAACCCGGTAAGCCTGATGTGGGTGAGGGTGGTGTACCTGTCGGGACTGTGAAACCAGTGTCTTCCTTGGGGGCAGAGTCAGGAGAGTCTGTTACTATAATCCCCCGGCCTAACCTGCTCCCCGCTTCATTCTCCACAGACAGAGTCAAACTCTGATATAATGTCTGACCGAATCTCAGAACTGTTCTCTGACACTGTGTCTTTTTGTGAAAATTGGTCTGATAGTAATAGTGAACCGCAAGTTGAGCCTACAAAGGAGGATGTCCATTCACCCACTATTACCTCCAGTATCAGGCCTAACCTGCCTATGCCTGCACCCCATGCTTCTGGTCCTGCAAGTGTTTCTCAAAGACCAGATAAGGTTGCAGGATACCCTGTCAAGTGTGCTCCAGACACGCCTGTGCTGCCTGGCTATGGAGACCCTAGGAACCTGTCAAAATTGTCCAAGCTTCAGCGAATTGTGATGAAAAAAATAGCTGAGAAGTATGGCTACTTGCATCCTTATGTGCCAGAGTCCCTTGTAGCTGAAATTCAGAAAAAACGGGCCCAATGGATTGATGTTGCTATCAGAGATTACCTGAGAATTCATGTGTGTACCATAAAATCACTGAGTTATCACCTAGACAAGCAGAAAAGTACACTAAACTTCTAAAAACCTAGGACTATGGTCGTCATATATACCCGGACTGTGTCATTATAAGAATGCCCAATCAAGCTGATGTGAGGCATTACATCACCACCATTGGATTTTCTGGGAAGCCTATTCAACTGCCTGATCCACGATACTACTGGTGATGTATAAAGTTTGAATTTCTGTGTCAAAGTCATATGGAATACAGCTATGTGATGTCAAGTTTAAAGCTGTATCTTTCTCACCGGAAGCTGTTCCTTTTTTGAAAAAAAAATTGCTTTGGGGATACTCCTGTCTGTGCTGTCTACTGCTGGACTGTGCTCTTGATACCAGCAGTTACAGGAGATGCCCTGAAAAGTGACCTGTTGCTCTTCATTGTCAGTGTGTCCTGCTATTAAAAAGGTGAGACGTGATTGCCTATGCAGTGGGACTTTGTTGCTCTGAAAAATGAATCAGCAAAGTTCATCATGATTACAGTCCTCTGCATTTTTGTGTGGCTGTGTTGCTTTCTGGAAGTAGCCATGCAAAACAAGCTCAAGCATAAGTACCTGCTGGCTTATGTCTCTGAATGGCCAGCATGATTCTCACCCAGGTGTGAAGAAAACCAGCCTCAGCCTCAGCCTCCTGAAAAAAAAGGGCTGATGCTATCTTTCAGTTATTTGTGTTGCCTATTGTTTGCAACACTACAGTGCAGTTTTTGGAACTAAGCGTTAAATTATGGATGGATTTACTGTAAACAAGACAGTTTTGGTACAATTACTGAACTCGAACTTTCATAGAAAGGAGTGTGTTTTCTTATTTTTGAAACAAGTGCTACAAGTGAAGTGCCTGTTGGACTTTGGTGTGACAGAGCCAACAAGAATCCAAGATTTATGAATGTAACAGTTGCTATAAGTTAAGTGCCTGCTGAACTTTGGTGTGACAGAGCCAGCAAGAAAAGATCTTCGCTAGCAAAAAAATCGGTGGTGTCATGGTTATAGACAATGTACTCCAAAATAACTACTGGACTCTGGGTTTACAGAGACCTTGTAATATAGTTAGTCAGGTAGGCAGTGCTATGGGAAACCGGCAAGTCTTTTTCCTGCATTTTTGAAATTCATGGACTGAAAAGTTTTTTTTGAATGCTGAGTGTTTTCTGTTTCTCCACTAGATGTCGTGGGAGTGTCTATCTCAGTGAGCAGTAAAATTCTATGCTACCGTTATAATTGTTTAAAGTGGATCATCTTCTCAAGTGTGTTGACATGTTTCAGGGGATGTGCCCTTGGCTGGGGGTTGGCACTTCTTCCTAACCCCTGGGGATTAGCACCTTCTCTCTGACATGCAATATTTTGTATATATTCATGGTAAAATGAGCAGAGTATTAGGATGTGATAATATGTGTTTGTTTACTACAATCTTGTCTTCCCTCGGCTGAGGTTAGACAACATTTCAGATGTATATATCTATCCTATAGTAGTTGATATAAGTATGCTGCTAACTCTTCATACCCACAGCAGTCTCCCTCGGCTGAGGTGAGACAGTGCCATTTGGTGAGTATGGTATTGCCTTAAAACACTTTAGAATGTACTGACAGTTAGTTAGTCAGTTAGGAAATATTGTAACTTGTATATTGGTTTCTATTTTTGCTCCGTGTGGAATGCCACACGTATTTGTACACTAAAGTTTATCCTTTTCCTTTTTTTCCCTTAAGCCCCGTACACACGTACCGATCGTCGGCCGAACGATCGGCCGTCTTTTGTCCGAGGGCTGTCGTGTCTGTTGAAAACTGCTAAAGACTGCACACGAATTTTGTCGGCCAACAACAGCCGACTGCAGAAGTGATGTCATGTGATGGTTAACTTTCCTTGTCTTTTTTCTTTGCTGAGCATGCCCAGTCTTGCAAATCTGCTGTCTGTCGGCCGAATTCTGTACTGACTGGCGAACAATCGGCCGTTCTGGTGTTGGCCAACAAAAATTTTAATGCTTGCAAGACAGATTCTGTTCGGCCGAAAATGCGCTGTCGGCTGTCGGAAGCATTATACTAACAAGCCTACAATCGGCCGATCGGTCGTCGGCCGAATCTTTACGGCCGACAATCGGTACGTGTGTACGGGCCTTAACCCATCCATTTTTGCCAGGACATCCACGCTCAGGCTTGAGAGTTTCTGTCTCTGCAGACTCCGAGGACGTAGTCTCCTTGGCAGGGGGAGTGTGTAGCACCCTTGTCTTAATGCAAGGTTGCTATCAAAATTTAGTTGCTGGGCAGTAACTAGCCTGGCTGTAATTATACTGTGGTCAATTGAACTTCCTCTTTTAATCTGGGTTTGACTGCATTTCTCCCTTCCATCAGTAGGTGGCACTGTTGCCTCTGATACTAGAGTGAGAATTACAGTTAACCGCTTGCTGACCGCCGCACGACTATTTACGGTGGCGGTCAGCCCCTCACAGGCAAAGCGACATAGGTCCCGCACGGTCACGGACCCCCCCCCCCCGCGCGCGTGTGCCCGGCGGACCCGATGTCCGCCGGTCACTCGCGAATGTCCGTTAGAGCAGGAGAAAGGCAGGCAAGCCGCCCGTCATTCTCCCCTGTGTAAGAATAGTGATCATACGGTTCTATTATGTAGGACCGTTGATCACTGTTCCTACACCTCAAGCCACAGCCAATCACAGTTAGAATCATGCCCCTAGGGACACACTTAACCCCTCCTTCTCAAAAAAAGTTAACCCCTTCACTGCCAGTGTCATTTTACAGTAACAGTGCATATGTATAGCACTGATTACTGTAGTAATGTCACTGGTAACCCCAAAAGTGTCAAAAATGTCAGTCAAGGGTCCGATCTGTCCGTCGCAATGTCGCAGTACCGCAAAAAAAATCGCAGATCGCCGCCATTACGCGTTAAAAAAACAAAAACAACAAAAATGACAAAAATCTTTCCCTTAGTTAGTAAACGCAATAACTTTTGCGCAAACCAATCAAACTACGCTTTTTGCAATTTTTTTTACCAAACATATGTAGCATAAAACAAATTGGCCTAAAATGTTAAAAAATTTAGATTTTTAAATTTTTTTGGGGAATTTCATATAAAAAAATGTGAAAAATATTGTTATTTTTGCAAAATTGACGCTCTTTTTTTGTTTATAGCGCATGATCAAAAAATCGCACAGGTGATCAAATACCACCAAAAGAAAGCTCTGTTTGTGGGAAAAAAAGGACGTCACATTCGTTTAGGTACAGCGTCGCACGACCGCGCAATTGTCCGTTAAAGTCACGCAGTGCCAAATCGCAAAATAGGCCCTGGTCAGGAAGGGGGTAAAATCTTCCGGGGCTTAAGTGGTTAAACAAACTGTTAATGTCCATGTCTCTCTCAGCCAATTACAGTGTGGCTGCGGCATTCTGGGAGACCTTATTTAAGTGAGGGGAGGTCCAATAATCGTTCTCTTCTTGCCCGGAGCCCCTTCGGGGAGGGTGTGTGCTGCTGTTGGCAAGGCCTGAAGCCTGGGGCCTAGTCACATGCCTGGGATTCTGCTGAGGAAAGCCAGCAACCCACATGGAAAAGAACATCCACAGACATCCAGTAACCTGTGTGAGGTACCTGCCTGTTTCATATGGAAGAGAGCTGTCCAGCCAGTACAGACCACAAAAGAGATTGAATCTGGTGGAGAGGAGTTGCCTCCCAGAACAATCTGAAGCTTTATGGATACTGAATGAATCTCAAGGTCTGTTATCCTGTACCGCTGTCTGAGTACCTGTCTTTTTGTAATCAGAGTCTGCCTAATAGACTGTTCTCCAAGGGTGTCCTGAGCCCTACCCCTCTCTCCTCCAGTTTATTCTTGTCCTGTTGAGAAGAAATAAACTATTTTTTTACTTCAGCATAAAGGTGACTGGCACCCATCGTTTCTTTTACCTGCATCACTACCCACCATGCCTGACAATCCACACCCACAGGAGGTATGTAGGCCCTCGGGCACGGGTGGCAAACACAAGGCCCGCGGGCCGAATCCGGCCCGCCAGGCCTTTTCATGCGGCCCGCGGCTGCCTGCCACCTCTGTGTCATTGTCCGCAAAAAATACATCCTCCGGCACCCTCTTGGCGCATGCGCGGCCGGCCGGTCTCCAAGGAAACATCTCACGCTTCCTCTCCTGGCAGCGCCGCTGTGTTTGTGCGCATGCGCGGCCGGGCATGCGCACAGCTCAATCTGCCGGCGCCGCTAGGACAGAGGGAGCGTGAGATGTCGCCTTGGAGACCGGCCAATCTCCTGCTCTCTCTCCTCAGTCCCTCTAGCGGCGCCGGCTATTAGTGTCAGTGCCTTTTTTTTTTTTTCCTGTCAGCTAGCTGCACCCTGAGAGCGGGCTTTTTGCCCAATACACAGGCAGGGCTTGTACCAGAGCAGGGACAGTTAGGAAGGTAGGATAATGCACAGATGTGAGAGTTTTGGGTTTTTTTTTTGGGGGGGGGGGACCGGGGTGGGGTGGTGAGGGCTGTGGAGGCAGGTGGGAGGATGGGAGCAGAGCACACTCCTGAGCCCCGCACGCCAAAACTCTGCACGCAACCCGGCACTCCATGCGCAGCGCACTCCTGAACCCCGCACTCCGTACCCAGCGCACGCCAAAACTCCACACGCAACCTCGCACTCCATGCGCAGCGCACTCCTGAACCCGCACTCCATAAGCAGCGCACTCCTGAACCCCACACTCCGTACCCTGCGTACGCCAAAACTCTGCACGCAACCCCGCAATCCATGCGCAGCGCACTCCTGAACCCGCTCTCCATATGCAGTGCACTCCTGAACCCCGCACTCCATACCCAGCGCACGCCAAAACTCTGCACGCAATCTTGCACTCCGTACGCAACTCTGCACGCAACCCTGCACTCCATGCGCAGCACACTCCTGAATCCCGTGCTCCATATGCAGCGCACTCCTGAACCCCGCACTCCGTACCCAGCGTACGCCAAAGCTCCGCACGCAACCCCGCACTTAATGCGCAGCGCACTCCTGAACCCGCACTCCATATGCAGCCCACTCCTGAACCCCGCACTCCATACCCAGCGCACGCCAAAACTCCGCACGCAATCCCGCACTCCATGCGCAGCGCACTCCTGAACCCTCTCTCCATATGCAGCGCACTCCTGAACCCCGCACTCCGTACCCAGCGCACGCCAAAACTCTGCACGCAATCTTGCACTCCATACGCAACTCTGCACGCAACCCTGCACTCCATGCGCAGCACACTCCTGAATCCCGCGCTCCATATGCAGGGCACTCCTGAACCCCACACTCCGTACCCAGCGCATGCCAAAACTCCGCACGCAACCCCGCACTCCATGCGCAGCGCACTCCTGAACCCCGCACTCCGTACCCAGCGCACGCCAAAACTCCACACGCAACCTCGCACTCCATGCGCAGCGCACTCCTGAACCCACACTCCATAAGCAGCGCACTCCTGAACCCCACACTCCGTACCCTGCGTACGCCAAAACTCTGCACGCAACCCCGCAATCCATGCGCAGCGCACTCCTGAACCCGCTCTCCATATGCAGTGCACTCCTGAACCCCGCACTCCATACCCAGCGCACGCCAAAACTCTGCACGCAATCTTGCACTCCGTACGCAACTCTGCACGCAACCCTGCACTCCATGCGCAGCACACTCCTGAATCCCGCGCTCCATATGCAGCGCACTCCTGAACCCCGCACTCCGTACCCAGCGTACGCCAAAGCTCCGCACGCAACCCCGCACTTAATGCGCAGCGCACTCCTGAACCCGCACTCCATATGCAGCCCACTCCTGAACCCCGCACTCCATACCCAGCGCACGCCAAAACTCCGCACGCAATCCCGCACTCCATGCGCAGCGCACTCCTGAACCCTCTCTCCATATGCAGCGCACTCCTGAACCCCGCACTCCGTACCCAGCGCACGCCAAAACTCTGCACGCAATCTTGCACTCCGTACGCAACTCTGCACGCAACCCTGCACTCCATGCGCAGCACACTCCTGAATCCCGCGCTCCATATGCAGGGCACTCCTGAACCCCACACTCCGTACCCAGCGCATGCCAAAACTCCGCACGCAACCCCGCACTCCATGCGCAGCGCACTCCTGAACCCCGCACTCCGTATCCAGCGCACACTAAAACTCTGCACTCCATGCGCAGCGCACTCCTGAACCCGCACTCCATATGCAGCGCACTCCTGAACCCCGCACTCCATACCCAGCGTACGCCAAAACTCCGCACGCAACCCCGCACTTCATGCGCAGTGCACTCCTGAACCCGCACTCCATATGCAGCGCACTCGTGAACCCCGCACTCCGTACCCAGCGCACGCCAAAACTCCGCACGCAACCCCGCACTCCATGCGCAGTGCACTCCTGAACCTGCTCTCCATATGCAGCGCACTCCTGAACCCCGCACTCCGTACCCAGCGCACGCCAAAACTCTGCACGCAATCTTGCACTCCGTACGCAACTCTGCACGCAACCCTGCACTCCATGCGCAGCACACTCCTGAATCCCACGCTCCATATGCAGCACACTCCGGAACCCCGCACTCCGTACCCAGCGCACGCCAAAACTACAGATACCACCGGCCCCTTGAGGGCAAGTATACTGCTGATGCGGCCTCCGATGAATTTGAGTTTGACACCCCTGCCCTAGGGGGTTTCAGGGGTCCGCTACATTTGTTTCTTACATTTTTTTAAATATTATAATTTAAAAAAAAAAAAGTTTGAATGTTTTACAATTACCGTATATACTCGAGTATATACGGTATTTAATTTTACACTTTTTTAAATTAATTTTTTTGTACAATTTTTCTTTTTTTTAATGGGACGGGGAAGCCAGCAGCTTCCACGGGAGGGGGGGGGGGGGTGCTGTGTCTACGTCTCTCCTTGCAGCAGCTGAAAGCCAGCGGGAGGGAGAGAAATCAGTTTTCAGCTGCTGCAGAGAGCCACACAGGGCATCCTGTAATTGCCCCTCTGTCCAACCACACTTATTCCCTCTGCTGTTCGGGCCCTCTATGTGCTCGGGCCCTCTACAGGAGGTCTGGTGGTCCCCCCCTATCAGCGGCCCTGAAACTATTATATCACCAGCCTGCACCATTGATACAGGGATGGATCCATGCTTTCATGTGGTTTACGCCAAATTCTGACCCTACCATCTAAATGTCGTAGCAGAAATCGAGATTCATCAAACCAAGCAACGTTTTTTCAATCTTCTATTGTCCAATTTTGGTGAGCCTGTGCGAATTGTAGCCTCAGTTTCCTGTTCTTAGCTGACAGGAGTGGCACCCGGGCCTTCTGCTGCTGTAGACCATCTGCATCAGGGTTTGAGGTGTTGTGCATTCAAGGATGGTATTCTGCATACCTTGGATGTAACGAGTGGTTATTTGAGTTACTGTTGCCTTTATATCATCTTGAACCGGTCTGCCCTCGTCTATATATATATATATATATATATATATATATATACACACACACACACACACACACACACACACACACTATATTAACAAAAGTATTGGGACGCCTGCCTTCACACGCACATGAACTTTAATGGCATCCCAGTCCTTGTCCATAGGGTTCAATATTGAGTTGGCCCACTCTTTGCAGCTATAACAGTTTCAACTCTTCTGGGAAGGCTGTCCACAAGGTTTAGGAGTGTTTCTTTTGGAATGCTTGACCATTCTACGCAGTCATGTTGGAAAAGGAAGGGGCCATCTCCAAACTGTTCCCACAAAGTTGGGAGCATGAATTTGTCCAAAATATCTTGGTACGCTGACGCCTTAAGAGTTCCCTTTACTGGAACTAGGGGGCCAAGCCCAACCTCAGGCCTTCTCGTCCAAAGTCAGTGCCTGACCTCACAAATGCACTTCTGGAAGAATGGTCAAAAATTCCCATAGACACACTCCTAAACCTTGTGGACAGCCTTCCCAGAAGAGTTGAAGCTGTTATAGCTGCAAAGGATGGGCCAACTCAATATTAAACCCAGCAAGCTAAGAATGGGATGCCAATAAAGCTCATGTGTGTGTAAAGAAGGCAGTAGGCGTCCCAATACTTTTAGTAATATAGTGTGTGTATGTGTACATATAGTATATATATATATATATATATATATATATATATCTTTATACACACACACACACACACACACACACAGTATCTCACAAAAGTGAGTACACCCCTCACATTTTTTTAAATATTTTATGATATCTTTTTATGTGACAACACTGAAGTGAGTGTACAGCTTATATAACAGTGTACACATTTGCTGTCCCCTTAAAATAACTCAATACACAGCCATTAATGTCTAAACCGCTGGCAACAAAAGTGAGTACACCCCTAAATGGAAATGTCCAAATTGAGCCCAAAGTGTCAATATTTTGTGTAGCTATCACTGTTTTCCATCGCTGCCTTAACCCTCTTGGGTCTGGAGTTGACCAGAGCTTCACAGGTTGCCACTAAAGTCCTCTTCCACTCCTCCATGACAACATCACAGAGCTGGTGGTTGTTAGAGGCCTTGCGCTCCTCCACCTTCCATTTGAGGATGTCCCACAGATGCTCAAAAGTGTTTAGGTTTTGGAGACATGTTTGGCCAGTCCATCACCTTTACCCTCCGCTACTTTAGCATGGCAGTGGTCGCCTTGGAGGTGTGTTTGGGGTTGTTATGTTGGAATACTGCCCTGCGGCCCAGTCTCTGAAGGGAGGGGATCATGCTCTGCTGTAAATTTGCTGTCCCCTCAAAATAACTCAACACACAACTAAACCACTGGCAACAAAAGTGAGTACACCCTAAGTGAAAATGTCTAGAGTTGAGCGGACACCTGGATGTTCGGGTTTGAGAAGTTCGGCCGAACTTCACGAAAATGTTCAGGTTCGGGATCCGAACTCAACCCGAACTTGACCCCAAACCTGAACCCCATTGAAGTCAATGGGGACACGAACTTTTGGGCACTAAAAAGGCTGTAAAATAGCCCTGGAAAGGGCTAGAGGGCTGCAAAAGGCATCACAGTGTAGGTAAATCCCCTGCAAACAAATGTGGATAGGGACATTACTCAAAATAAAATAAAATAAATAAAAATTAACCAATATCAATTGGCAACTTGGAGGAGGAGGTGGAATAGGAGGTTGATGTGGCGTCAGGTGCTATGGGAGTTGAAGTTCTCATCCCAGCCAAAAAGGATTCATGTCTGCCTGCAATGCCACAGGCCTCATTCACAGACTCAGGGCGATGGCAACCATACATGGGAGTTGAAGTTCACATCACAGCCAAGAAGGATTCATGTCTGCCAGCAATGTCACAGGCCTCACTCATAGACTCAGGCCTATGGCAACCATACATGGGAGTTGAAGTTGTCATCACAGCCAAGAAGGAATCATGTCTACCTGCAGGGCCACAGGCCTCATTCAAACATTCAGGCCCACTGGACCCACAAAGAGGAGAGTTAAAATCACGCCAAGACAGTATTGATTTAACCCAGCAATGCCACAGGCCTCATTCACAGATTCAGACCCATGGCACCCACAAAGAGGAGAGTTACAATCATGCCAAAACAGTATTGATTTCACCCAGTAGTGCCACAGGCCTCATTCACTAATTCAGGACCATGGCACCCGCAAAGAGGAGAGCGGTCCCGTAACAGCAACACAGGCCTCAAGTCAACCTGCAATGGAACAGGATATTATAATTTATGTAGGCCCCTGACACCCAGACAGAGGAGAGAGGTCCCAGAGCAGAAAATCAGGCTTCATGTCACCCAGCAATGGAAAATGCCACTTTCAGTTATTTAGGCCCCAGCAGCCAAACAGAGGAGAGAGGTCCCATAGCAGAAAATCAGGCTTGATGTCACCCGCCAAAGCAGCTTGTGATTAACTGAATTTTAGGCCCCTGAAACCCAGACAGAGGAGAGGTCATTTGACAACAAAAAGAGGTTAATGTCACGCACCAAAGCAGCAGGCGAATAACTGAATTGTAGGCCCCTGACACCCAGACAGAGGAGAGGTCATTTGACAGCAAAAAGAGGTTAATGTCACGCACCAAAGCAGCAGGCGATTAACTGAAATTTAGGCCACTGACACCCAGACAGAGGAGAGGTCATTTGACAGCAAAAAGAGGTTAATGCCATGCACCAAAGCACCGGGAGATTAACTGAATTTTAGGCCTCTGACACCCAGACAGAGGAGAGGTCATTTGACAGCAAAAAGAGGTTAATGTCACGCACCAAAGCAGCAGGCGATTAACTGAATTGTAGGCCCCTGAAACCAAGACAGAGGAGAGGTCATTTGACAGCAAAAAGAGGTTAATGTCACGCACCAAAGCAGCAGGCGAATAACTGAATTTTAGGCCCCGGACACCCAGACAGAGGAGAGGTCATTTAACAGCAGAAAGAGGTTAATGTCACACACCAAAGCAGCAAACGATTAACTGAATTGTAGGCCCTTGACACCCAGACAGATGAGAGGTCATTTGACAGCAAAAAGAGGTTAATGTCACGCACCAAAGCAGCAGGCGATTAACTAAAATTTAGGCCTCTGACACCCAGACAGAGAAGAGGTCATTTGACAGCAAAAAGAGGTTAATGTCACGCACCAAAGCAGCAAGCGATTAACTGAATTGTAGTCCCCTGACACTCAGACAGAGGAGAGGTCATTTGACAGCAAAAAGAGGTTAATGTCACACACCAAAGCAGCAGGCAATTAACTGAATTGCAGGCCCCTGAAACCCAGACAGAGGAGAGGTCATTTGACAGCAAAAAGAGGTTAATGTCAGGCACCAAAGCAGCAGGCGATTAACTGAAACTTAGGCCCCTGACACCCAGACAGAGGAGAGGTCATTTAAAAGCAAAAAGAGGTTAATATCATGCACCAAAGCAGCAGGCGATTAACTGAATTGTAGGCCCCTGACACCCAGACAGAGGAGAGGTCATTTGACAGCAAAAATAGGTTAATGTCACACACCAAAGCAGCAGGCGATTAACTGAAACTTAGGCTCCTGACACCCAGACAGAGGAGAGGTCATTTGACAGCAAAAAGAGGATGCACAACAGTTTTTTCAGCCTAAAACGCAGCTTTTTTTAAATAACACCCCAAAATACAGCTTTTAACTGCTGTACATTAACAGTATATATTTATACTATGTATGGACACCAGATTTGGGGACCCAGAGCACAGATTTGGTCACCAAAATTCACAAATGCAGTAGTGAACTGCTATATATTGGAAATAATTATTTAAACGCTGGATGCACAACTGTTTTTTCGGCCTAAAATGCAGCTTTTTTAAATAACACCCCAAAATACAGAGAAAAGAGAAAATGAATGGTACAACAAAACGTTGTCCAAGCATCTGTTGGCGGACTTTATGGGCACATACTGAGTGAACACACTTATTGATTTAAAAAATTTTGCTTTAATAATTAAGAAAGTTTTAAAAGAAAACAAAGAACACTATGCAAATATTGACATATATATAGTTTCTTATACATTCAAAGTTGATATGCAAGCATTCTTGGCAATAGGTGAGGATTGTGGTTGTTATACCAATCTGATATAGTCAACGCGTTTCGCATTTGCGCTTCATCAGGACCTCAGATGATGAAATAACCTCTTAATAAAACAGAAGCATATCATACATTATTAGTTTATACATATCTATATATATACAGAAATGCATTTACAATCGTATTAACATACATAGATGTTTATTACATATGCATATATGTCGCCATGTGGCTATGAGGGCAATAGAAGAACGGGTAAACCCACCTCCTCAAGATGCAGTGCACGATACCGTACGACCGGGGGCTGAGCTCAATGGCTGAACACCTCAGACTACGACCACCTGAATTGGTAGATTATCAAGTAACATTTATATTGTTTTCCTTGTTGTTTTTTAAAAGATTTTTTTATATTTAGAGTATTTTTAGAAAAAATAAAATTTTGACATCTGTTGTAGAATATTCTATCACACAATGATAATTACCTTGAACTATATTTGATGGATATGGGAACAGGTAGGACGGCTGGATGGAGAATGATATGTGGAACGCCTGAGCGTCTTACACCTGAATGTAAAACAGTATGTTGGTATTTCTATTATAATAACAGTATGTTGGTATTTATATTGTAATGAGATTCCTCAATTATATTATAGTATGTACCTCCCTTTCTCAGGGCATGTACGTGAGCATATTTATGCGCCGTTCTGTGATATAGATATGTCACACCAAAGTGAGAAAATAGAATACGAGAGGGCAGTAGGGAGGAGGTGGAGGGGAAGGGAGTGAGGGATGGAAAAAAGGGGGGGGGGGGGGAAAGGAGGGGACAAAAAGGGCGGGGTGGGGGTTTAATAAAGGAAAAGTAAGGTAAAAGAAAAGAGAGAAATAAAGGATAGGAGTGGAAAAAGGGGTGGGAAGAAGAGGAGAGTGAGATGGGGAAGGGGGGAAACAGAGACAGATGGTTGGTGTGCATATATATAGTCACAGGTATACGATATAATTTGAATATATATTTACTAGTGTTTTATCTCTGTATACCTCAAAGAGGCAGAGGAAGGGATGTCAGTACAAGTCCAAAAAATTCAATTTTATCGGGTAACATAATCCCCCAAGAGGCCCCACCCACTCTATTTCAGGGGGAGGGGGGGGGAGGGGGGAAAAAGTTTTTCTCTATCTATATATACTTACAAATGACTTGTATTCTTATACATCAGACAAAAAGATGTCACTGTTATAGATAGTCTCTGATATCTTGTTATTCTAGGGAATTGGATAGACTCTCATCCAACTGATAGTAGTAAAACAGATCGATTTGTGCTAAGGATAGAAGGTAAACATATGTTTTCTGTTGGTATTAGCTATGCTAGTAAGTAGTACAAATCATATTCAGGAATGCAGTATATTCTGGCTCTGTTACCCACAAAGGGTCTGTGTACTCACATGCTGCTACGTCCACATTCATATTCCAGCCGCCTCATCTTGCTCCCTGGTGGTCTGTGGTCTAAATAGGGTCAGCACACCGGCTGCTAATCAGCACAGGTGTTCGACATCGGCCGCGGTGCCCCGTCCTATGCCAACCTGTACCTGGGGGGGTGGGAGCGGACTCTTTTTTCTGACGACGGCCTTTCCTGTCACTTTCCGCACGTCCTCCTCTGGCTCCGCTACATAGACGATGTGTTTATGTTATGGACGGGGCCGGAGGAGGACCTGCGGAAATTCCTCAATGCCCTCAATACTAATCAATATAACCTCAAATTCACTCATCAAAAAAATCACACATCCATACCCTTTCTAGATATAACTATATCTATTACAAATACTGGGAAAATCGAGACAACCTTGTACCGCAAACCAACCGCAGGTAACACTGTGCTACATGCACAAAGCTTCCACCCAAAACAACTGGTGAGAAGTATACCATACTCTCAATACCTACGACTGCGACGCATATGCTCAAGTGAGGGGCAATTTCGAATGGAGGCCAATAACCTACGTAATAGACTGTTGGAAAGAGGCTATACAACCACAACATTACGTAAGGCCTTCAATAGAGCGTGCCAAAAAACGAGGGAAGAAATTCTGTTCAATAAAAAAACTAGGAACAAGGAGGGAAATGTACGTATTGTCACCTCATATCACAAACAGCATCAAACAGTCCGAAATATCTTGCAACAACACTGGTATCTGCTCAGGAATGATGACATTCTGAGCAAATATCTAAAAGAGTATCCAGAAATAACATACAAAAAGGCAAGATCAATTAGGGACCAAGTAACTAAAAGTCACTTTGAGGATAAAAGGGCTATAGAAGAAGAAAACATATCGGGTACCTGGCGATGTGGCAGATGTGATTTCTGCGATTGGATATACGAAAATCAATCCCTCTATTTACCCAACAACCAATTATATGCAATTAAACATTACGTGGATTGCCAAACCATAGGCATAGTATACATTATGTTCTGTGAGTGCGGCGCCTACTATATAGGCAAAACCAAGAGACAGTTTTGGCGCCGCATCAAGGAACATATAGGGTACGGTAAAAATAACCTCCTATCTACGCCTATTGGAAGACATCTTGGCGTCTACCACAAAAACAACATCAGAGTGATCAAATTCGCCGCCCTCGAACGGATTTTAGAAAATCCAAGAGGGGGCGAATTTGATAAAATTATACTTCAACGAGAGGCTAGATGGATTTATAACCTTAAGGCCACCTCAGGTCCAGGCTTGAATGAGGCTCTTAGCTTCAAACCATTCCTCTGAATTGGTATATATGTATATAAAAAATCTCAATTGCTGTTGTGATATCTGGTGACAATGACAAACTTCAACTTCCCAAATGACCCAACAAAATCTGCACCCAAAAAGATGCCACCATACCATCATAAGGCATATACATACTTGCCTCCTGTCTTCCTCACATGATAATTCGCAGTTATGTAGTGAAAATTGCAATAGTGGATACAAGATCTAACACTTCAGTAATCTTTCTAATATTTCTTTAAATTGAATACTCCCCTCATATGGGTCATCTTAACCCACTTCTCTGCACACAATATAGGCATAATAACCTAACCAGGATGTAATAGACGTCTGCCAAAACGCTCATTAGATGAGCGGTCCTACTCATTACTATCTTAACCATTATAAATATAAAAAAATATAAATAGTGGTATAACAAATAAACTGTTATAAAAACTCCTCTACAAAATAATTTATGATAAAAAAATGAACGAATATTTCTTGATGACAGAAACAAAAATGAAAATGGTGTAATTGTTTGAATATAACTGTTTATATACCGTATTGCATAAAAAAATGTGTCGCTATTTGGCCGTGATGGCTTTGATCGCGGGAATATTCATCTGCTTAGCGGTGTAAGGTACCTCCTCTGGGTACAGTTCAGCACCATGTCGGGGGTGGGGAGGGCCTCTTAGAGGCGACAGGGCGGCGATGACCCACCCCTTCCGGGTCATTGGTGAGCACCCTGCGCCTCCATTGGCTCCCTCTTACCTCCGACATGTGATACGTTCCATTGAACGTCATATCCGGCGACGACCGATGACGCACATCCGGTGCGCCGCGGCCGATGTCGAACACCTGTGCTGATTAGCAGCCGGTGTGCTGACCCTATTTAGACCACAGACCACCAGGGAGCAAGATGAGGCGGCTGGAATATGAATGTGGACGTAGCAGCATGTGAGTACACAGACCCTTTGTGGGTAACAGAGCCAGAATATACTGCATTCCTGAATATGATTTGTACTACTTACTAGCATAGCTAATACCAACAGAAAACATATGTTTACCTTCTATCCTTAGCACAAATCGATCTGTTTTACTACTATCAGTTGGATGAGAGTCTATCCAATTCCCTAGAATAACAAGATATCAGAGACTATCTATAACAGTGACATCTTTTTGTCTGATGTATAAGAATACAAGTCATTTGTAAGTATATATAGATAGAGAAAAACTTTTTCCCCCCTCCCCCCCCCTCCCCCCCCTCCCCCTGAAATAGAGTGGGTGGGGCCTCTTGGGGGATTATGTTACCCGATAAAATTGAATTTTTTGGACTTGTACTGACATCCCTTCCTCTGCCTCTTTGAGGTATACAGAGATAAAACACTAGTAAATATATATTCAAATTATATCGTATACCTGTGACTATATATATGCACACCAACCATCTGTCTCTGTTTCCCCCCTTCCCCATCTCACTCTCCTCTTCTTCCCACCCCTTTTTCCACTCCTATCCTTTATTTCTCTCTTTTCTTTTACCTTACTTTTCCTTTATTAAACCCCCACCCCGCCCTTTTTGTCCCCTCCTTTCCCCCCCCCCCTTTTTTCCATCCCTCACTCCCTTCCCCTCCACCTCCTCCCTACTGCCCTCTCGTATTCTATTTTCTCACTTTGGTGTGACATATCTATATCACAGAACGGCGCATAAATATGCTCACGTACATGCCCTGAGAAAGGGAGGTACATACTATAATATAATTGAGGAATCTCATTACAATATAAATACCAACATACTGTTATTATAATAGAAATACCAACATACTGTTTTACATTCAGGTGTAAGACGCTCAGGCGTTCCACATATCATTCTCCATCCAGCCGTCCTACCTGTTCCCATATCCATCAAATATAGTTCAAGGTAATTATCATTGTGTGATAGAATATTCTACAACAGATGTCAAAATTTTATTTTTTCTAAAAATACTCTAAATATAAAAAAATCTTTTAAAAAACAACAAGGAAAACAATATAAATGTTACTTGATAATCTACCAATTCAGGTGGTCGTAGTCTGAGGTGTTCAGCCATTGAGCTCAGCCCCCGGTCGTACGGTATCGTGCACTGCATCTTGAGGAGGTGGGTTTACCCGTTCTTCTATTGCCCTCATAGCCACATGGCGACATATATGCATATGTAATAAACATCTATGTATGTTAATACGATTGTAAATGCATTTCTGTATATATATAGATATGTATAAACTAATAATGTATGATATGCTTCTGTTTTATTAAGAGGTTATTTCATCATCTGAGGTCCTGATGAAGCGCAAATGCGAAACGCGTTGACTATATCAGATTGGTATAACAACCACAATCCTCACCTATTTGCATAGTGTTCTTTGTTTTCTTTTAAAACTTTCTTAATTATTAAAGCAAAATTTTTTTAAATCAATAAGTGTGTTCACTCAGTATGTGCCCATAAAGTCCGCCAACAGATGCTTGGACAACGTTTTGTTGTACCATTCATTTTCTCTTTTCTTTGTATATTACTAGGATTATGGCACCTAAGGGGTAGCTCTTAATTTATATCTACCCCAAAATACAGCTTTAAACTGCTGTACATTAACAGTATATATTTATACTATGTATGGACACCAGATTTGGGGACCCAGAGCACAGATTTGGTCACCAAAATTCACAAATTTATATAGTTAAATAGTTTGTGAGGTTGAAAAAAGACATCAGTCCATCCAGTTCAACCTATGATGTGTGTGTGTGTGTTTGCTGTTAACCGTACATTGTATACCCCTGTATGTTGTGGTGCCCATCTAATCGTTTTTTTAAACTATCGATGCTCCCTGCTGATACCACTGTTTGTGGAAGAGAATTCCACATCCTTACTGCTCTGACAGTGAAGAACCCCAAATGCAGTAGTGAACCCCAAATGCAGTAGTGAACTGCTATATATTGGAAACAATTATTTAAAAGCCGGATGCACAACTGTTTTTTCGGCCTAAAACGCAGCTTTTTTAAATAACACCCCAAAATGCAGCTTTTAACTGCTGTACATTAACAGTATATATTTATACTATGTATGGACACCAGATTTGGGGACCCAGAGCACAGATTTGGTCACCAAAATTCACAAATGCAGTAGTGAACTACTATATATTGGAAATAATTATTTATATGCCGAATGCACAACTGTTTTTTCGGCCTAAAACGCTGCTTTTTTCAATAACACCCCAAAATGCAGCTTTTAACTGCTGTACATTAACAGTATATATTTATACTATGTATGGACACCAGATTTGGGGACCCAGAGCACAGATTTTGTCACCAAAATTCACAAATGCAGTAGTGAACTGCTATATATTGGAAATAATTATTTAAACACTTATTTAAACAGTTTTTTCGGCCTAAAACGCAGCTTTTTTAAATAACACCCCAGAAAATGCAGCTTTTAACTGCTGTACATTAACTATAGTACTATACATAGTATAACTATATGTACTATTTGATAGCTGAAATGGAATATACGGTTTAGTGCATTGTATACAAAAGTGCTCTGTGGCACCACAGATCCCAGCCTAGACAAATGGACTTTGTCACCCCTTAACCACTTGCCGACCGCTCACATGGAGCGTACTGCGGCAAAGTGGCTCGTTACCGTCCAGCGACGTAGACCTACGTCGCTGGACTCCTCCCCCTGTAGGCGGCGCTCGTGCGCCGCCGGAGGCGCGCTCCCGCTGTTTTCATTCACAGCGGGAGTCGGGCCAGGGGAGGAGCAGCGGCGATCGCCGCTGCTCTGCCCCGATCGTCGGGGAATCTAGTGAGGAGATCCGCCCGCCTGTGTAAACAAAGCGGGCGGATCTCCATAGTGACAGGGACTGACAGATCGGAGTGTTCAGCATAGCTGGACATCCGATCTGTCCTTCTGTCACTCAGTCACCTCCCCTCCCACACGTCAGTAAGCACCAGGCATACATTAACCCCTCCCTCTCCAATAAAATTAACCCCTTCCCTGCCAGTGTCATTTTTACAGTAACAGTGCATATGTATAGCACTGATTACTGCAGTAATGTCACTGGTCCCCCCAAAAGTGTCAAAAATGTCAGTCAAGGGTCCGATCTGTCCGCCGCAATGTCGCAGTCCCGCAAAAAAAATCGCAGATCACCGCCATTACGCGTTAAAAAAAAAAAAAATGACAGAAATCTTTCCCTTAGTTAGTAAACACAATAACTTTTGCGCAAACCAATCAAAATACGCTTATTGCGATTTTTTTTACCAAACATAGGTAGCAGAAAACAAATTGGCCAAAAATTTTAAAAAAATTGATTTTTACATTTTTTTTGGGGGGGGGGGGGAATTTCATATAAAAAAATGTTAAAAATATTGTTATTTTTTCAAAATAAACGCTCTTTTTTTGTTTATAGCGCAAAAAGTAGAAATCACACAGGTGATCAAATGCCACCAAAAGAAAGCTCTGTTTGTGGGAAAAAAAGGACGTAAATTTCGTTTGGGTACGGTGTCGCACGACCGCGCAATTGTCAGTTAAAGTCGCACAGCGCCGAATCGCAAAAAGTGGCCTGGACGGAAGACAGCAAAATCCTCCGGTGGTCAAGTGGTTAAACATACAAAAGGCAATATAGGGGACTTAACCTCCCTGGCGGTATGATTCTTTTGGATTTAAGGTGCTGAAAGCAGTACCATTATTTTGCATGTAATTCTTGTGACTGAGCAGCCCAAACCAACTGTATACATTTATTATATATATACGTATATATATATATATATATATATATATATATATATATATATACATACACACACACGTATACATATACACACATATATATATATATATATATATATATATATATATATATATATATATATATACATATATATATATATATATATATATAAAAAATGTACAGTAAAACTGCAGGAAAGGGCACTGGGGGGAAAACTAATATGATTTTTTTTTTTTATTTTGAATAGTATCAGTGTGTTTGGTGTGTTTTTACATTTGAATTTGCCGCCGGTTCCACCCCCCTGCGAACGTCACGTTGCAGGAGACGGAAGCCGGGGCACGAAGAGGATCGGGAGGAATATCCGCAGCGAGACACCGCCGGGACACATCGCTGGATCCCAGGGACAAGGTAAGTAACCCTGCTTACAGGATCCAGCGATGCTTCTGGCGGTACCCCGAGTGTGGCTCGGGGTTACCGCTTTTGGCTCTGATATTTAACCCCGAGCCACGCTCAGGAATACCGCTAAGGGGGTTAAGCAGCCAGAAAAAAAAGGTTTGTTTCCTTTACTGAGCTATGATTAGGCTGATGTCCCTGGTTGGCTGGGCTGATATGGCCGCCAAGCACCACCTCAGTAACAGATGGATTACAAAAAAAGATTTCCCTTGCAGTGGCTGGGTACAGAAATGTTGGATTGCTGAAGCTCCCTCCCTCCCTCTCCATTTGCTGTATCTTGTGGATTAAAGTAGCACAGGTTGTTCTGATATGTGCCCTATTCTGTCCCTGATCGCGGCAGCAGAATCCTTTCCCTAAGCTTGTTGCAGAGTGCGATCACTGGGTGCAGCGGAGTCTATTCAGATCAGACATTGTGGAGTAACAGGAACTGGCTTCTTTATTAGAACATAACACAGATAGCAAAGATGTCACCTTCTCATGGTGAGGAAAAACAGAGACAGTAAGAGGTAACCAACAAGTAAAAATGTATAGCAAATCACTGAGCATTAGCGACATCTAGTGTCCTATTTGTAAAACTGCAGTTAATCGGCTAAGCTGAAAATTGTTGTATCTCCAACAAAGCTCACAGCAGCAGAGTGATGTGCGGCAGTACGTGACTCCAGCTTATAAAGAGGCTGGGTCACATGCTGCACTCAGCCAGTCACAGCCATGCCATTAGTAGGCATGGCTGTGATGGCTTCTTAGGGCAAAAAGTAAAATGCTTGCTGATTGGCTGCCGTGCAGCCCTTCAGAAAGCGGTAAGAAATCACAGAATAACGGACCCGGACCCAAACATTTTTGGTCCGTGTCCCTAACACCCCAAAATTCTGTACGGACCCGAACTATACAGTTCGGGTTCGCTCAACTCTAAAAATTTCCAAATTGGGCCCAATTAGCCATTTTACCTCCCCACTGTCATGTGACTTGTTAGTGTTACAAGGTTTCAGGTGTGAATGGGGAGCAGGTGTGTTAAATTTGGTGTTATCGCTCTCACTCTCTCATATTAGTCACTGGAAGTTCAACATGGCACCTCATGGCAAAGAATTCTCTGTGGGATCTGAAAAAAGAATTGTTGCTCTACATAAAGATGGCCTAGGCTTTAAGAAGATTGCCAAGACCCTGAAACTGAGCTGTAGCATGGTGGCCAAGACCATACAGTGGTTTAACAGTACAGGTTCCACTCAGAACAGGCCTCGCCATGGTCGACCAAAGAAGTTGATTTCACGTGCTCAGCGTCATATCCAGAGGTTGTCTTTGGGAAATAGATGTATGATTGCTGCCAGCATTGCTGCAGAGGTTGAAGGGTGGTGGGTCAGGCTGTCAGTGCTCAGACCATACGCCGCACACTACATCAAATTGGTCTGCATGGCTGTCATCCCAGAAGGAAGCCTCTTCTAAAGATGATGCACAAGAAAGCCCACAAACAGTTTGCTGAAGACAAGCAGACTAAGGACATGGATTACTGGAACCATGTCCTGTGGTCAGATGAGACCAAGATAAACTTTTTTCGTTCAGATGGTGTCAAGCGTGTGTGGCGGCAACCAGGTGAGGAGTACAAAGACAAGTGTGTCTTGCCTACAGTCAAGCATGGTGGTGGGAGTGTCATGGTCTGGGGCTGCATGAGAGCTGCTGACACTAGGGAGCTACAGTTCATTGAGGGAACCATGAATGCCAATATGTACTATGACTTACTGAAGCAGAACATGATCCCCTCCCTTCAGAGACTGGGCCGTAGGCCAGTATTCCAATGACCCTAAACACACTCCAAGACGACCACTGCCTTGCTAAAGAAACAGAGGGTAAAGGTGATGGTGAGGTGAGGGACATCCTCAAATGGAAGGTGGAGGAGCGCAAGGTTTCTAACATCCACCAGCTCCATGATGTCGTCATGGAGGAGTGGAAGAGAACTCCAGTGGCAACCTGTGAAGCTCTGGTGAACTCCATGCCCAAGACGATTAAGGCAGCTATGGAAAATAATGGAAGCCACACAAAATATTGACACTTTGGGCCCAATTTGGACATTTCCACTTAGGGGTGTACTCACTTTTGTTGCCAGAGGTTTAGACATTAATGGCTGTGTGTGTTGAGTTATTTTGAGGGGACAGCAAATTTACACTGTTATACAAGCTGTACACTCACTACTTTACATTGTAGCAAAGTGTAATTTCTTCAGTGTTGTCACATGAAAAGACATAATAAAATATTTACAAAAATGTGAGGAGTGTACTCACTTTTGTGAGATACTGTGTATATATATATATATATATATATATATATATATATATATATATATATATATATATATAAATATACAGGGGCGGACTGACAATTCATGGGGCCCCTGGGCAAGAGGAGATCATGGCCCCCTGTGTCCCTGCCCACTCTCAAGCCACACCCATGTAAAGCCCCACCTACATACATATCTTACTGCCCACATTACAAACGTTTGTCACAGAATTTCACTACACTATGTTCAAAATAAATGTTTAATAAGTTAAGAGAATAAAGAAAATTGTGACAGAAATTCCTATAAATCTCAGAAACCTATAGTGTAAATGGGCTCTGGGTGTCAGAGTCCAACACTAGGGGTAAAAGAACAAAGAAAATAAGAGGGGGGGGGGAAGGAAAAGAATGTGCGGGGGGGAAAGGGAAAAAGGGGGGGAAAGGATGGGGAAGAAGGGGGGAGGGAAGGAAAAAGGGGGGGAAAGGGGGGGAGGGAAGGGGAGGGGGAAGGAGAAAAAGGGGAAAGCGAGGGATTGGGAAAGGAGGAGGAACAATTCTCCTTTCCCAATCCCTCCCTTTCCCCTTTTTCTCCTTCCCCCTTCCCTTCCCTCCCCCCTTTTTCCTTCCCTCTCTCCTTCTTCCCCATCCTTCCCCCCCCCCCTTTTCCCTTTCCCCCCCCGCACATTCTTTTCCTTTTCCTTCCCCCCCCCCCCTCCCTTCCTCCCCCCTCTTATTTTCTTTGTTCTTTTACCCCTAGTGTTGGACTCTGACACCCAGAGCCCATTTACACTATAGGTTTCTGAGATTTATAGACAGATTTGGGATGACGGTACCTTCTTATACTAGATACAACAAACAAAACATTGTCAATTGACAGAAATTCCTATTAGAAGCTAAAAGAACTGATATATTTCACCCTTTTGCTGCCAAGTCCATATGTTGTATGGACCCGACAGCGAGGGGTTTCATACACAATCCGGTGGCCTTAGCCACCGGAAAGACATGTCAAACTGACTTCTGCCTGTCAGGTGAAAGCATTTTGGTGGCTGCGCTGCCGCCCGATGGCTCACACTACCAGTACCGGTGCCCCCCCCACCCCCTCTCACCCCTCCATATTTTCTGGGCTCCGCTTGCCCATGTGTGGGCACAGGAGTGACATGGCAGGTACCCTGCTCCCCTTCTTGCTGTGACCTTGAAAGTGACATCTATCATGTCACTTCCGGGTTAGCATCTCTTTGTCCATGGCTAACTTGGCCGGAAAGTAATGTTTTGCAATGCAAAAATTTAGTAGAGCCCAAAAGAGACATGCAGGGTCTTTTACATATAGTTACATAGTAGTTGAGATTGAATAAAGACAACAGTCCATCCAGTTCAACCTGTACTGGTGTGTGTGTGTAGACCATGCATATCTCAATAAAGAGAACCTGTCACCTAAAAATCATCATAAAGGGGACTTTTTAACCACTTGCGGACTGCTGCACGACTATATACTGCGGCAGTCAGCCTCTCCTGGGCAAAGTGACATATGGGTACGTCACTCGCCCATGAGCCTGTAGGGGGCGAGTGCACGCCGCCGCGCTCCCACCACCGCTCGTTCACTGACATTCTCGCACGTGTGACCAGTGGCTCCGATGTCCGCCGGCCACTCGCAATCTCCCGCAGGAGAGGGAGAAAGACAGACGGCTGATGTAAACACAGCCGTCTGTCATTCTCCCGTAGATCATGACAGAGGCTATGCGATCCTGCTATGTAGGATCGTATGTCTCTGTGATGATCGAACAAGCCACGCCCCTTGACAGTTAAAATCACGCCCCTAGGGACACACTTCACCCCTTGATCACCAATAAAGTCAACCCCTTCCCTGCCAGTGTCATTTTTACAGTAACAGTGCATATGTATAACACTGATTACTGTAGTAATGTCACTGGTACCCCCAAAAGTGTCAAAAATGTCAGTCAGGGGTCTGATCTGTCTGCCACAATGTCGCAGTCCTACAAAAAACAAAAATTGCAGATCGCCGCCATTACTAGTTAAAAAAAAAACAATAAAAATGACATAAATCTTTGCCGTAGCTAGTAAACAACATAACTTTTGCGCAAACCAAACAAAATACGCTTATTGGGATTTTTTTTACCAAAAATATGTAGCAGAAAACAAATTGGCCTAAAATGTTAAAAAATTCTGATTTTTACATTTTTTTTTTTTTTGAGAATTTCATATAAAAAAATGTGAAAAATATTGTTATTTTTTCAAAATTGTTGCTCTTTTTTTGTTTATAGCGCAAAAAGTAAAAATCGCACAGGTGATCAAATACCGCCAAAAGAAAGCTCTGTTTGTGGGAAAAAAAGGACATCAATTTAATTTGGGTACAGCGTTGCATGACCGCGCAATTGTCCAATAAAGTCACGCAGTGCCGAATCAAAGTGACATATGGGTACGTCACTCGCCCATGAGCCTGTAGGGGGCGAGTGCACGCCGCCGCGCTCCCACCACCGCTCGTTCACTGACATTCTCGCACGTGTGACCAGTGGCTCCGATGTCCGCCGGCCACTCGCAATCTCCCGCAGGAGAGGGAGAAAGACAGACGGCTGATGTAAACACAGCTGTCTGTCATTCTCCCGTAGATCATGACAGAGGCTATGCGATCCTGCTATGTAGGATCGTATGTCTCTGTGATGATCGAACAAGCCACGCCCCTTGACAGTTAAAATCACGCCCCTAGGGACACACTTCACCCCTTGATCACCAATAAAGTCAACCCCTTCCCTGCCAGTGTCATTTTTACAGTAACAGTGCATATGTATAACACTGATTACTGTAGTAATGTCACTGGTACCCCCAAAAGTGTCAAAAATGTCAGTCAGGGGTCTGATCTGTCTGCCACAATGTCGCAGTCCTACAAAAAACAAAAATTGCAGATCGCCGCCATTACTAGTTAAAAAAAAAACAATAAAAATGACATAAATCTTTGCAGTAGCTAGTAAACAACATAACTTTTGCGCAAACCAAACAAAATACGCTTATTGGGATTTTTTTTACCAAAAATATGTAGCAGAAAACAAATTGGCCTAAAATGTTAAAAAATTCTGATTTTTACATTTTTTTTTTTTTGAGAATTTCATATAAAAAAATGTGAAAAATATTGTTATTTTTTCAAAATTGTTGCTCTTTTTTTGTTTATAGCGCAAAAAGTAAAAATCGCACAGGTGATCAAATACCGCCAAAAGAAAGCTCTGTTTGTGGGAAAAAAAGGACATCAATTTAATTTGGGTACAGCGTTGAATGACCGCGCAATTGTCCAATAAAGTCACGCAGTGCCGAATCGCAAACTAGGGCCTGGTCTTTGAGCAGCCAAATCCTCCGGGGCTTAAGTGGTTAAACATTTTTGAGGCCTCCCATCCCCACACATATGCATGCACAAACGTAAACGTATGCGTCGGGTTCGGCCTACGCGTGAAAACGTCGATACAAATGTTACATATCGCAGCGCAAGCCGGAGTGAGAGCAATAATTCTAATACCAGACCTCCTCTGTAACACTAAACTGATACCTATAGGGGGCTTTTGAAGCGTCGCTTATAGAAAATATAGGGTGCTGAAGTTTTTTGCCATTTAACAGACGCACACAAATTTAAGGTTTGACATGTTGGGTACTATATCTATTTACTCGGTGCAACCTTGTCTTTTAGATTTTACCAAAATTTGGAGAGTTTATTGCGTTTGTTTGCCCAAATATTACTTTAGTGTGTTTTTTACTGAAATTTTGTGTTTCCTAGACCTTTGCGGTAATAACGTTTGGCATAAAAAATTGGAACTACCGCTATTTTTTTTCTCTAGTCTAGGGTGTCTGCTTTCAGAACATATATAATGTTTGGGGGTTTTGTCAGGGCCGATCCTAGGGCAATAGACGCCTGGGTGCAGAAATATTTATGGCGCCCCCTGTGTGGGCGTGGTCATCTTACTAACTCCTCCCCTTTCCTAATGGGACCTGGAGGGGGTCTCTCCAAGGAACACAGAGAGGGCCTCTGTTAGAGAGTCTGTTAGAAAGAGCCTCCACCAGGCCCCATTAGAGACTACAATGGGGTTGTATCATGGGACCTGGAGGGGGGTCATCTTTGTGTGCATTTTAAAGTCTATGTTAGAAAGACCCCCCACCAGGCCCCATTAGAGACTACAACGGAGTCTAATGGGACCTGGAG
Organism: Pelophylax lessonae; assembly: GCF_965119305.1. Classification (NCBI taxonomy): domain Eukaryota; kingdom Metazoa; phylum Chordata; class Amphibia; order Anura; family Ranidae; genus Pelophylax; species Pelophylax lessonae. The sequence continues at coordinate 448,477,778 of NC_138770.1, forward strand.
GGGGGTTTATCTTACAGAAGCCCTCTCTGTGCCTATTGGAGAGTCTCTGATAGAAAGAGTCCCCTCCATCCCCGATGAGAGACTACATTAGAGTGTCACCGAACAATAGAAAAATAAACAATATTATATTAATAGCACTTTGATGCCCAGGCCCAAGACTAGAAGACTTCACTTATCTTAAATAATGGGTACTGGGGCTGGCTGCTGGTCCTGGGGCCTGGCTTCTGGGGCTTTGCTGCTGGTCCTAAGGTCTGGCTGCTGGGGCTGGCCTGCTGGTCCTGGGGTCTGGCTGCTGGTCCTCCTGATTCCTGGCTGCTGGTCCTGGTTTTTGGGGCTAGGCTGCTGGTCCTGTATTCCGGCTGCTGGTCCTGGGGTCTGGCTGCTGGTCCTGATTCTTGGCTGCCTGTCCTGATTCCTGGCTCCTCTGTGGTGTGCCGGGCTCTGTGGTGCTGGGCTCTGTGGTGTAAAGCTCTTGTGTGACATCTCAGCGGGGCTGCGGATGTCACTGTGAGAACGGCGCCTCCATAGTCCCGGCTCACAGGCGGAGTGACATCAAATGCACTCCGCCTGTGAGAGGAGGAGCCGTACAGAGAAAGTAGGCGGCTGCAGTAGAGAGCAAAGCCATTGCTTCCTCTGTATGGCTCCTCCTCTCCAGGGCTGGTGCAAGGATTTTTGGCCCCTAGGCAAAATAAAAATTGCTGCCCCCCCATATGCTCGTGAATGTGCGGTACAATGCGCATTATTAGTACACATACACTTCCATAAGCCTAAAACGTTTTACTATGCATTAAACTTCAGTCTAAGTTACAGTCAGAGCATGTAATGTACACTACACATACACTTCCATAATGGTAATGTGACATCACCGTCATGTTATGGAAGTGTATGTGTAGTGTACATTACATGGTCTGACTGTAACTTATCAAACCCAGTGATCACACTGTGATCAGCCCATACACAGGCAGGCACTTTAATTCATCTGTCAGTGTGGGACTGAGATGTCCTCTGGTGAAGTCTGCCTCCCTCCCAGGCTCTGCTAATCAGTGTCACAAACTGCCAGCATACACTAAAACTTCAGCAGGCTCAGGCTGTGGGATCGCATGGCCGAGTCACACTCACACTCATGCCATGAGACTTCTTCCTCCACAGCTCCGCATGGGAAAAAGGGGCTGGACTGGAACTCTCTGAGCAGCCCCCAGCCTGCTTGCAGTAACAGACAGAGGAAGATTGTAAGGAGAGGCAGCTGCTATACTACACTCAGCGATCCATCCGATCAATGGTTACACCTCACCTGATCATCTGTCATTGTCATGTGCTTGCCTTTTTAAAGCTGGAACTCTCATCTGGCATCTCCCTCTGTCCTGTCTTCCTCCCCCACTGTCGCCCCTTCCCTCAGCTCACAACTACAAACATAGGCGTGCGCAGCCTATGGCATTAGGGTGCGCACCTCAAACCAAAGCTCAAACACTCACAGTGTATACACACACAGTACACAAACACACAGTGTATACACACACACACAGTATACACGCACACACACACACAGTATACACGCACACACACACAGTATACACGCACACACACACAGTATACACACGCACACACAGTATACACACGCACACACAGTATACACACACACAGTATACACACGCACACACAGTATACACACGCACACACAGTATACACACACACACATACACACAGTATACATACACACAGTATACACACACAATATATACACACAGTATACACACAGTATACACACACACAGTATACACACACACAGTATACACACACACAGTATACACACAGTATATACACACACAGTATACACACACAGTATATACACACACAGTATATACACAGTATATACACACACAGTATATACACAGTATATACACACACAGTATATACACACACAGTATATACACAGTATATACACACACAGTATATACACAGTATATACACACACAGTATATACACACACACACAGTATACACACAGTATATACACACACAGTATACACACACACACACACACACAGTATACACACAGTATACATACACACAGTATATATACACACACACACACACACACACACAGTATACACACACAGTATACACACAGTATATATACACACAGTATACACACAGTATACACACACACACAGTATACATACACATAGTATACACACACAGTATATATACACACAGTATACATACACACAGTATACACACACACATACACACAGTATATACACACACATACACACACACACACATACATACACACACACACACACACACACACACACACACACACACCAGCACTTTCCATCTAAATATCAGCCTGCCTGATTGAACACACTGCTGCTGCCTCCATTTCCTGGCATGCTGGTACTTGTAGTGCTCCAGCAGTTCACAGACATTGCATGTGGTAATGCAGAAGAGAGGGAGGTGGTCAGGTATGGAGTAGGGAGGTGCAGTAGAGATTGGAGGAGAAGGTTAGAGTATATCCTCCCTCCAGAAGCAGTGCACTGCTACTCACGCAGAAAAAACAACAGACTCAGAGACAGGAAGAGAAAACACAGCCCTCCCCCCTCCTCAGCAGGGGAAGCACTGACAAGAATACATTTAGTTTATTTTCCCCAGCTCACCTTCTTCTATAAAGGCTGCAGCCCGTCCCACACTGCAGGCTGTGTACTCTCCTCTCTTCTCCAGGTCGGCATCTCCTGCTGAGATATCAAACAAGGCGCGCTGTGGAAGGGGGCGTGTCCACTGTGTTCCCATTAGCTGAGGAGGCAGCAGAGAGGCGGAGCAGCTATAACCAATGTATTTTTTCAGTGAAAGGCGAGGCTGCAGTGAGAGACTTGCAGCCGGGAGAGGATAGTGCGCCCCCCACCTTGCGGCGCCTGGGCGCACTGCACCCTAAGCACCCGCCTCGGACCGGCCCTGGGTTTTGTGTAATCATCAGGCCTAACATTATTTTTAAACGTGTGATAAAAAAACAAAAAAAAACACAAAACGGCTCTGGCAGCAAAAGGGTTAATTTAAACAATATGTATATATTAACGCTGCCAGTAACAAGCAATCTGCTTGGTTTTACAATAAAAAACTAAAAAGAGTGAAACAAAATGTGAGCATGTCTAGGATCATGAAGGACCTGGGAAAACCTGGGATGGAGCCACAAAACAAGTCCCGTGGCACACATAGCATGTTGTGGCAAACAAAGGTGATGGTCAGTTTGTGCGTAACAATGGGACTGGCTTAAAAAAGAAGTATGGGAAATTTATTTTAAATTATACTTGTGACAGTACTCACTGTCACTGGGAATGAAAGACAGACAATATGCTAATATCATGAGCTTAACCACCTGTCTTCCAGACATCGTTGAATATGCTGATGTACTCAGCTGTTATCTGCAATAGGTTCTGAATTTACACCTACTGTTTGTGTATTGTATTGCAGGAGCTCGAGAACTTAATTGGCTCATGTTGATTGAATCACTGTCATCTATTGCTGAGTGGAAATATACTGTTTGTGTTGGTTGTTCTTTAGATATGTTAATTCTATTTCTGTATAAATTTCATCTGCATAGGATAATGTAATCAGGCAACCCCTAACCTGCGTGTAGTAATTTGATCAGGAGGGGGATGTGCTCATGTGTGTATAAATTAAGTGTGAAACTGTTCAATAAAGGAGAAGGTTCCAAAACTTGTACGAGCTAAGTTGTGGCTAGCTTTGTATGAGGGCGGCTGGGAAAATCTATATATGTTCAGGACTGCAAGAAAGCCGTATACTGACGGAAGACCGCAAGTACAGTATGGGTTGGCGGCTCCGTTACAATCCTTAGGTGTTCTCCGCTGGCTCTAAGGCCCCTTTCACACAGGCAGACCGTTCAGATCCGCCTGTCCGTTTTTTTGGCGGATCTAAACGGTCCCCCCATGCATCTCTATGGGGGATCGGATGTCAGCGGAGACATGTCCGCTGACATCCGATCCGATCCGTCAAATCTGGACAGATGGAAACCCTATTTTCCATCCGTCCAGCGGATCGGATGGGTTCAGATGAGAACGGACCGATGGTCTGTTCCCATCCGATTTCCCCCATAGAGATGCATGGGGAACTGACAGCTGTGTCTCCGCACACAGCACGGAGACACAGCTGTCATCCTCCTGCTCAGCGGGGGATCGGCGGCTCGATCCCCCGCTGAGAAAAACGGAATCCGTCCGAAGGACGGATAGTGTGAAAGGGGCCTAAGGGTGAGAACTGAGTGATCAAACAGCGCTGATCACTCAGTTCTCCCCTCTGCTCTGAGCAGAGAGCTAGTGACTGTCAGTAAACAGCTCTCTGCTCTGCCCCCCGCACTCACTGGAACGATGGGCTGTGGGGATGGGAATGGCTGGCCCAGGTTCTAAGCGGTTTGCTGAGAGGCTAAACCAGGTGCTGGTCCAGACTTTTGGGTAGATCCAGACTTTAAAGTCAGGATCTTTCCCCAGCATGGACCAGCTCTGTGATGTCAGCCGACAGCGGGCCATAGCCTGCTGTCGGCTGAAAACGGGTCTTATGAGTGCAGAACCAACTGCACTCCTCTGATTCACAGGAGAAGTACAGCTAAACAAGTTTTAGCTGTACTTCTCCTTTAAGGTCCTATGTACTAGGTTCACCCTTATGCGATTGCAGACATCGCATGTGATTTGCACCGCATTCCTGTGATGTATACAGGAATGCGGTTCCTTTGATGCGCATCACATGCGATTTCTGTGCGGTGCGATGTCAGCCATACAATTTGTATGGCTGAAATTGCACCGCATTTGCACCAAAATGGCGCAGGACCCTCTTTTGTCCTTGCACCCGATTGCATTGCATGGGTGTTTACAGCCATGCAACGTGATTCTGGCAATTGCACTGCATTTTGCAATCTGTTTCAGGGTGTTGTTAACAATGACACCGCCACAAATCACATGGACGCCGTGCGATTGCAATGCGATATGGGAAAAACACAGGATTCACTGCGTTTCCCGCATCGCACAAGTGTATCCTAAGTAGAGTTATGGGAATAAGTTCAAAGTTAACCGTGTCATTACCAGCAGGGATTTGCATTTAGGTGGTTTAGGCTTGGTTCACACTGGTGCGATGCAAGAACCACAGCAGGTTCCTGTGTGGGTTCCCACATCGCATCTGAATTGCAGGCAGTTCACACTGCTCTTTGCGAACCGCTGTAGGTGTCAATATAAAGGTAATGACACCCCCAAATCTGTTTACAGAACACAATGCGAACTGTGGAATTGGGTCACATGGGTCTGAACACCCATGTAAAACGATTCCAGTGCGGACAAAAAAAGGGTCCTGCATCATTTTGGTGTGAATGCAATGCGATTTCAGCCATACAAACTTCATGGCTGAATTCACATCGCACAGACATCGCATGTGATCTGCACAGGAATGCGGTGCAAATGACATGTGATGTCTGCAATTGCATTAGTGGGAACCCAGCCTAAAACAGGAAGTGAGGATACGCAATCACCTCCTTACTGCCTGTCAAATGCCTCTGAAAAGTGACCTGAGCATAGATCACTCTTCAGTGGAGTGGCACTGCCTGCTGCAAGCATTAAAATGCCTTTGGGTTCACACTGGTGTGCTGGAGTTTTTGTCGCAGTGCTGACGTATACACAGTTTTCCTACATTTTATCCCCATTTTTAGCCGCAGTCCCATAGACTTCTATTAGATTGCGTAATTTAACTGTGTTTTCTGAAAATACACCAAAGATGCAGCATACATTTGGTGCACTTTTAGAAAACACATTAAAATTACCCAACCTAATAGAAGTCTATGGGACTGCAGCTAAAATAGGGGTAAATGCAGTAAAACGGTGTATATGCCAGCACTGCGACTGAACCACAGTGCATCAGTGTGAACCCACCTAAAGGAACATGATGGGGCAAACTACTAGCATAGGCTGGTTAAAGGAAAAACGGCTTCTAAATTGCCGCTGTGGGCTACTTCTGTGGGCTACTCATTTAAACTTCCCGCCCCCCACATCCTCTTCAGATGCAGAACACGGGGCTGCACAGAGTGTGGACAGACACAAGGGGAGGGAGGAGGCAGACCCATCCAGACTCTCCCATTTGTGTGGAGGGGGAGCTGTGCTCGCTGGGCTCTGTTACAATGTAACAGAGACACACAGCAGTATAACAACTACAGCCGACAGCTCTATATTTATGGATGGCTGGCAACACGGAGGGGTCCCCCTACTGGCCCGGGCCCTCGCGCAGCGCCTGAGTGCCCAATGGGTCAGTCTGCCCCTGTATATATTTAGATTTTTTTATGGTGCGGACGGCAACACATCATTTTGATATGCACTTACCAAGAACTCGTTTGTGAGTACTTTTATCTCTTTGTCTAATAAAGCTTTTATGGAGGATAATGCGCTAGGCCGGTGTGCCCTTATGTTTGTTTTTTGATTGCAGTGGTCCCAGACTACCCTGGTCTTGAAGGTGCTGCAAGGCCGAAGCATCCAGGAGAAGCCAAGTGTAAAGGTCTCTGGAGGCCGCATGTGTGTGGCTCGAGTTGGTCAGAAGGTCACCTCTCAGAGCCCAGGAGATAGGTGCATTGCACTATTATTGGTTGGGCACCTGTATATATATCTGTCTGTCTATTTTTTCTTTTTTCCAATAATGTTTTCATAATTTATGCACAGGCATATATGTACAGGGTATAGAAATTTAGCATACCTGAACTTTCAAGGACATCCTTGACCAGATTTCTGAAGTCAGCCAAAATTCTTTGGGCCACAATATTTCCTTTATCATCAATGTATTTATCCATGGTTGGTGGTTTGTGTTGTTTAAATGTTAGCATGTAGAATGCACCACTCCTATCAATACTTGTCAGCTCAATTTCCTGGTAACTCTCAAATTTAATTTTCAGCATGATGTCAAATTCATTTGGTCTTGATAGCTGAAGAAAAAAAAAAGCAGGTCTTTTATTTTCAATGTTCTTTTTAAAATTTAACAAAACGCAAATCTTTTTTATTTATTTTTTATTTTTTTTTGGATAAAGTGGAAAAGGATGAGAACCCAGGTCAGGTTTTATTTTTTCTGCCCTTATCCCTGTCATTCACCCAATCCTTTTGTCCTGTTATCATTATCACCAGTCACAGTGGAAGTGAAACAAAATCCCACATTTTGGATTGCCACCAGAACAGAAATAGAGGGGAAATCTTCCAATGAAGACACTTGTTTGGTGACCGACAGGGATTTCCACACTTTAGAAGGCTTTCCTTTCACCTCTGGCTATAGGTCCCACTAAAAGCTGCCACCACCCCAAATGGTTGGGAGCTATACCCAAAGGACAATACATGCGGATCAGACGAAATTTTAGGAATGAGGATGATTATATCACCCAATCAAACTTACTAATGTTTAGATTCGTGGAAAAAGGGTATAAACTGGAAGAGATTCAAAAAACACGAGATGAAGTATGCTGTATGCCAAGAAGTGAGTTATTAAAAACTAAAAGAAAAGAAAACGAGAATAAGGGTGAAATGGCCTTTCTGACCAATTTCAACAGAGATTACAGACAGGTAGAAGGCATCATCAGAAAACATTGGGCCATCCTGCAGAAAGATAAAACCTTAAGCAAAGTGTTGCCATCCAAACCCACATTTATCTACCGAAGGGCCCCTAATCTAAGGCATAATTTGGCCCCCAATATACCAGATCCCCCAAATAAAAAAGTCACATTCTTGGATTTAACAGGTTTTTTTCCTTGCAAAAGGTGTAATGCGTGTAGAACCACTAAGAAAAATCCTAGGAAAATAACCAGTTTCCAATCAAAGTATACCGGTCAAAACTTCACCATTAAAAAGTTAATATCCTGCAGATCCACTCATGTAACTTACATGATAACCTGTCCCTGTGGATTACAGTACATCAGGAGAACCACTAGTAAATTATCCGTTAGAATCAACGAGCACATAAAGAATGTGAAAAAAGGGTTCCCCAAACACAGCCTCTCCAACCACTTTCGTCTGTACCATAATAGAGATCCCACCCTGATGTCTTTTTGTGGGATAGACAAAGTGGAGAATCATTGGAGAGGGGGAAATATGACACAGAAGGTTTCTATGAATGAAACAGAATGGATCTATAAAATGAACACTCTATATCCGGCAGGTATGAACGTTGATATCGACCTAAATTGTTTCATATCCAACTTTTAATCAATCCCACAAATTTTATTCCGTAGTACTTCAGTTCATTAAAAGTGCCTTCAGTCCATTGGAGAGATAAGATCCTATTTATTTATTTTTTTAGATAATAAATTTTAGATAATTTTTTAGATAAATTTGAAGCTTTTAATATTCAGATTTTAATATTTAATAAAGATCTCATCTATTAGGATGATTTTTTATAGTAATAATATATTGTTCCATTGTGTTTAATTTCAATTTTAATATGTTCATTTACCCCCCATTCACTTCCATAACTTGATTTTATGGCGTCTGGCACCTTATATACTAAATGATTGTAGTGCATTTGATGTTCGCTCTCAAAATAGTAATGTTGATGCCAGCAATAATAGATTATTTTGATTCAAAATGTCCCTAGCGAGCATCTGTATTATGGGGGTTGAACCTAACAAGCCGAGAGGTTTGGGCGGTTCAGGTAATCTACAGTACAACACGGAAGTGATTGGTGCAGATATGGCCACGATCTCCATAAATACCACGTAGTAAGGTACGGTCACATGATCCCCTGATGACGTCAGCCGCGACTGACGAAACGTACGCCGGGAACATGAGACCATACACTTCCGGGTCTGAGGTCTGAGGAGCGCAAGCGTGGAGCGGCGTCTCCTATTCCCAGCCACCGATTCTAATCCAAGGCTTTACCTACACTGCTTGTAGTAAGTGCAATATGTCTTAAATAAATGCTTTCCTTTTGAGAAATACTGCACCATGAGAGCGTGTTTATTATCTTCCCATTTATGGCTTGGCTCCTGAATGTGTCATCGTTCTGGCTGTTGTACTTTTACCTATGAGAAAATGGGATGCACAAGATTCTAATGTGGATCACACAGCGTGTCTGACCCCCTATAATTAAGGGGTCTAGTGGCTCTGGTAAGCGGTATCTATACATCTCACTGGGTGATCGTGTGGAGGTGAAGGCTTTTTCTAAGGAATCACTCCTATCAAGTCTGTGTTTCCATTATTGGCTGTTTGGTTGACCCAATTTGTTTGGACACTAGAGACTATTATTTGCACGATTGTCTTTGATTTCATTAAGAATTCACTGTGATTTATTTGTTGAGTGCTACAATTTTATTCCTTTTTCACTTATCACGTTTTTCACGTTTATGTGGCAGCTTGCATTGTGGGAGATATTCCACCTGAATCACGTTTTATATTATTTACTTTATTCATTTGCGCAGTTTTTTGGTTCACCCATTTTTTCACATACATTTCACTTAATTGTGTTTAAACTTGCAGCAATGGATATCTTTGAGTTTATGAATAATAGAAACACCACTGATTTATTTTCAGCTCTGAGTACTGTTTCCAAAGATATGGAACAAAATATCAAATTTCTTAAGAACACTCTTGAGAAAAAAATCAGAGTCTGGTGGGATTTGGCCACCTTGGAACAGTATTCCAAAATGAAAATGACCCCCAGGAGGTTACGTTGGGACTTGGGCCCCAATGATGGGCTCTTAGACCCAGACCTCAATAAGGAATGGTTCAATTTTTTCAACCAAAGTGAAGCCAGGTTGCTTAATTTAATTATAGCACGTAGAAAAACCAAAATGGCTAAACTAGATGAGAAAATTAAGGAGCTGAAAACCGCTTTAGAACCTTTTAAAGAGACCACTGAATTTATAGAAAAATTGCCTCAACACAGAAATTTCTGGATAAAGTTGACAAAGATACCAGGCATAAAAAAATGACCAAGTACCAAAGGGATGTGATAGATTATAAAGAATCAAAAGTTTATAGATGGCAGGAGATCCCAGACGGGCAAAATGTAAACCCCACCCAATCACCAGCTGTAAGGGAAATTGGGATTGAGAGATTTACTAACCCGAATTTCACACCGATAGGAGGAACACCTAATTTTGACTCAGTAAGAACACAAAGGAATCCAGAAAATAGACCTAATAACTTTCAATATCCTAACCCACCTCCTTCGGAATACGCTGTATCGACCTATAACAGTTGTTCACCTTTGGCCTATACCCCAGAGCAGTACCAACAAAGGGAGGTTTTTCAGAAGAGGGGGAGGGGTGGCCCCCCTGGTCAAAGAGGGAGAGGGAGAGGGAGAGGCTCTGGCCACCCAAACTGAGCACCCCGAGGACACAGAGGGGGAAGGAGAGGCCAACCGTGGTACCGGGGAGGTCACCAGTATTGGGGGAGACCCCACCAACCCTGGCCCAAGAGAACCATTGGCAACAATGGGAAGGGGATATTTATCCCCAATATCAACAGAGGGATACCCCACACAGGAATGGTCCTCCACCAGGAAGGGTAGAAAACAAAGAAGGGGATGTAGAGGCGGACGAAAGAAACAAAAGGAAAAGAGAGTTCTAGGTGCTGGGATTTTCAATCTAAGTGACGTCCAATTCACCCATGATGAGTTAAAAATACTAGAATTGGGCTTAAAGTTTGCCCCAGATAAGGGTGTTGATAAGTTCAATACGTTTATTGACATAGAGAAATATATCAGGAAACTTAAAATAAAAAAACATTTCCTGGAGAAACCTATGAGTCAAAATAATATTACTACAGAATATCAGCACAGTGTACTGAGAAACCGATCTATCTTCAACCCTCCTAAAGCCTCTAACCATTGCTTAGAGGTCTTTAAAAATATGGTTGAGGATGATGTCCGTAAACTGAAAACAAACAGACACCCAAACAAGGACAATCTACATACTGTAAAGGACTGAAAGAATTGGAAAAACGGAAAAACATTGTAATTAGGGGAGCAGACAAGGGTGGAGGTATCGGGGTTCTCAATAAATGTGATTATAAACAGGAACTTGATAGACTTGTGGGAGACCAAGTTACCTACCAAAATTTAGACAAAACCCCACCTCAAAACTAAAATTGAAACTAGAGAAACTAGTTAAGAAGGCTAAAGACCAGGGAATACTTAGCAAAAAAGAAGCAAAATATCTCGTACCAAATGCTCCTAAACTACCTACCATATATCAACTGCCAAAAATCCATAAAAATAAAACAAAACCACCTGGCAGGCCAATAATTAGTGGAATTGGATCCCTCTTCTCACGGATTGGAGAATATGTGGATCACTTCCTACAGCCAGTGGTGCCCCTCTATCTGTCTCATTTGAAGGACAGTAAACACCTGATTAATATATTGGAAGACATAGAGGGGCAATCGGAAACATTCTTAGTTACAATTGACGTTGAGTCATTGTATACTAGCTTGAAGCAAAAGGATGTGATAGACACCACTATAGCGGCTTTAAATGCTAAAACAAAAATAAAACCTGCCCAAAAAAAGTTTATATGTGACGCCCTTGATTTGGCTATGAGCAACAACTATTTTTGGCATGATGGTTGTTGTTACAACCAAATCAAGGGCGTAGCGATGGGAGCTAAATATGCACCTAGTGCAGCAAACTTACTCCTTGGACAATGGGAAGAGGAGGACATTTTTCGGAGACGGGAGCCTTCCCTAATCCTTTACAAAAGATTCATTGATGACCTCCTAGTCCTATGGAGTGGATCAGAAGACTCTCTTATAGAGTTTGTAGAGAGAATAAATAACAACAAATATGGCTTAAAATTCACTGCATCATGGGACAGAAAGACGGTTAATTTTTTGGATTTAACTTTGGAGAAACAGGGTAACGTTGTCTCCACAAAAAGCTATTTTAAGGAAACCGATAGGAATAGCTATATTCCCACTAAAAGCTGCCACCACCCCAAATGGTTGGGAGCTATACCCAAAGGACAATACATGCGGATCAGACAAAATTGTAGGAATGAGGATGATTATATCACCCAATCAAACTTACTAACGTCTAGATTCGTGGAAAAAGGGTATAAACTGGAAGAGATTCAAAAAACATGAGATGAAGTATGCCGTATGCCAAGAAGTGAGTTATTAAAAACTAAAATAAAAGAAAACGAGAATAAGGGTGAAATGGCCTTTCTGACCAATTTCAACAGAGATTACAGACAGGTAGAAGGCATCATCAGAAAACATTGGGCCATACTGCAGAAAGATAAAAACTTAAGCAAAGTGTTGCCATCCAAACCCACATTTATCTACCGAAGGGCCCCTAATCTAAGGCATAATTTGGCCCCCAATATACCAGATCCCCCAACTAAAAAAGTCACATTCTTGGATTTAACAGGTTTTTTTCCTTGCAAAAGGTGTAATGCGTGTAGAACCACTAAGAAAAATCCTAGGAAAATAACCAGTTTCCAATCAAAGTATACCGGTCAAAACTTCACCATTAAAAAGTTCATATCCTGCAGATCCACTCATGTAACTTACATGATAACCTGCCCCTGTGGATTACAGTACATCGGGAGAACAACTCGTAAATTATCCGTTAGAATCAATGAGCACATAAAGAATGTGAAAAAAGGGTTCCCCAAACACAGCCTCTCCAACCACTTTCGTCTGTACCATAATAGAGATCCCACCCTGATGTCTTTTTGTGGGATAGACAAAGTGGAGAATCATTGGAGAGGGGGAAATATGACACAGAAGGTTTCTATGAATGAAACCGAATGGATCTATAAAATGAACACTCTATATCTGGCAGGTATGAACGTTGATATCGACCTAAATTGTTTCATATCCAACTTTTAATCAATCCCACAAATTTTATTCCGTAGTACTTCAGTCCATTAAAAGTGCCTTCAGTCCATTGGAGAGATAAGATCCTATTTATTTATTTTTTAGATAATACATTTTAGATAATTTTTTAGATAAATTTGAAGCTTTTAATATTCAATTTTTAATATTTAATAAAGATCTCATGTATTAGGATGATTTTTTATAGTAATTATATATTGTTCCATCGTGTTTAATTTAAATTTTAATATGTTCATTTACCCCCCATTCACTTCCATAACTTGATTTTATGGCGTCTGGCACCTTATATACTAAATGATTGTAGTGCATTTGATGTTCGCTCTCAAAATAGTAATGTTGATGCCAGCAATAATAGATTATTTTGATTCAAAATGTCCCCAGCGAGCATCTGTAGTATAGGGGATGAACCTAACAAGCCGAGAGGTTTGGGCGGTTCAGGTAATCTACAACACGGAAGTGATTGGTGCGGATATGGCCACAATCCCCATAAATACCACGTAGTAAGGTACGGTCACATGATCCTCTGATGACGTCAGCCGTGACTGACGAAACGTACGTTGGAAACGTGAGACCATACACTTCCGGGTCTGAGGAGCGCAAGCGTGGAGCGGCGTCTCCTATTCCCAGCCACCAATTCTAATCCAAGGCTTTACCTACACTGCTTGTAGTAAGTGCAATATGTCTTAAATAAATGCTTTCCTTTTGAGAAATACTGCACCATGAGAGCGTGTTTATTATCTTCCCATTTATGGCTTGGCTCCTGAATGTGTCATCGTTCTGGCTGTTGTACTTTTACCTATGAGAAAATGGGATGCACAAGATTCTAATGTGGATCACACAGCGTGTCTGACCCCCTATAATTAAGGGGTCTAGTGGCTCTGGTAAGCGGTACCTATACATCTCACTGGGTGATCGTGTGGAGGTGAAGGCTTTTTCTAAGGAATCACTCCTATCAAGTCTGTGTTTCCATTATTGGCTGTTTGGTTGACCCAATTTGTTTGGACACTAGAGACTATTATTTGCACGATTGTCTTTGATTTAATTAAGAATTCACTGTGATTTATTTGTTGAGCGCTACAATTTTATTCCTTTTTCACTTATCACGTTTTTCACGTTTATGTGGCAGCTTGCATTGTGGGAGATATTCCACCTGAATCACGTTTTATATTATTTACTTTATTCATTTGCGCAGTTTTTTGGTTTACCCATTTTTTCACATAGGTCAGAAAGTGATGGGAAATATCCCCATGGCACACAGATGGCAAAAAAAAAAAACACGACGACAAGGGTTCGAACCCTCCTTTGCTCTATCCAAAATGAAAAAAAGGTTTTGCCTTTAGAACAACTATAAGACTTTAACAGTCCACATTTTTTTCAAACATGGCAACTTATTCATTCTTAAAATGATGCCTAGGAACAGTAAAAGTGATGAAAGTTTTTGCTACAATACTCCACTTCAATCCAGACCTGTCCCCTGCTGTAATTCCTTTCCACCACTTGATGCTGGCAGTCTTTCAGGTAGAATGAGGGGCAGCATCATTCAACCTACTTTCTGTGGACTGAAAGGAAGGAATTCACAAAAACTGTTGGAGACAGAATCTTGAGCAGCTGCACTGGCATACTAAATGGGGAAGGGGGGGGGGGGGTGGGTGCTGAGGACAGTTGACATTTCTTTTTTGAGTTGCTATGTTTTACACTGCAGCATCGTGTACTCAAACATTAGCTGGCTGCAGCAGCCCCAGCTGAGTAAGAGGAAGGCTCATCCCCTCTCTGCCTATATGACAAAGCTAAAAAGGCTTCAACTCACTGCGAGATCCTGCCCCTTCTGTTGAGAGAGTTTACGTGGGGGGGGGTCTTTATTTTGGAGGGGGGATTATGTGGGGTGTCTGTACTGAGAAACCTGTATGAAATGAGGGGTGTCTGTACTATTAATTCTGCACGGGATACTGAGGATTCTGCACTTGAGTGGGGGAATAGGGGGTATCTGTACTCTGGGTTGTGTACTGCGGGGGGGGGGGGGGAGGAGTATAGGGGTGTGTGTGCTGAGGGTTTTGTACTTGGAAGGCTATGAGGGGCTATCTGTACTAAGAGGTCTGTACTGAGGAGTGGGTGGCTGGGAGGGATGATTTTGGAATGTTAGGGGGATCAGCCTGTACTGAGAGGTTTGTGTTAGAGGGGCGTCTGTACTGAGGGGTCTGTGCTGGGGGAGGTTGGTCTGTGCAGGAGGGGGTTGATCTGTACTGAGGGGTATGTCTGTACTAAGGATTTGGGGGCTGGGAGAAGGGATTTAGGAATGTTGTGGTGGGGGGGGGGGTGTCAATCTGTACTAAGGGGTTTGTGCTGGTGGGGAACTGTACAGAGGTGTCTGTGCTGGAGGGGCAGGTCAGTCTGTGCTGAGGGCTTGGTTTGTGCTGGGAAGGAGAGTCTGTGCTGAGGAGTCTGGAGCAGCTGAGCACAGCAACCAGCCAGCTTCTATATTTTATTTTCAAAGCTTAACTGAACAAGCTGACAATAAAAGCTGATTGGTTGTTATGCACAGCTGCTTCAGATTCTGGCTGCTCAAGTTTGGAAAAATTCCACTCACTTTGTTTTATTTTTCATAATCATGACTACTACACTATTAGGCCCAGGGCTCGAGTCCTGCGGGAACGCATGGGAATGGCGTTCCTGTACTTATTCTACAACAGGAACGCCGTTCCCGTTCCCCCCGAGCCCCAACATGATCCCGGCACCACCTCCTGCTCTGGGATGGCGGGTCGGTAAGCCCAGATTGCGGGTCCCCGACCTGCTATCCCCGAGCATCTCTGTAAACATAGCCGGAGGCACTACAGGAAGCAGAGCCGATACTTCCTGTATAGCGCCGACTTCTGTCACAGGCGGAGTGATATCAAATGTACTCCACCTCCGCCTGTGACAGGGCACAGGAGCCATAGAGGAAACATCGACTCTGCAGATGGGAGGGAGGTAAGGAGAGACATGAGAGGACAGGGTGAGAGAGACATGAGAGAGCGAGACATGAGAGAGAGAGACATGAGAGAGAGAGACATGAGAGAGAGACATGAGAGAGCAAGACATGAGAGAGCGAGACATGAGAGAGCGAGACATGAGAGAGAGAGAGACATGAGAGAGAGAGACATGAGAGGAGAGAGACATGAGAGGAGAGAGACATGAGAGAGGGAGAGACATGAGAGAGAGAGAGACATGAGAGAAAGAGACATGAGAGAGAGAGAGACATGAGAGAGAGAGAGACATGACAGAGAGGAGAGACATGAGAGGAGAGGCATGAGAGAGAGAGACACGAGAGAGACATGAGAGGAGAGACATGAGAGAGAGAGAGACATGAGAGAGAGAGAGACATGAGAGGAGAGACACAGAGAGGTATATACGGTATACAGGAACACACACTTTTTTTTATTTTTGAGGTTGGGTGTGGTAATCTTGGGTGAGTTCCCACACTGTATTTCCCAAGACTTGACCCCTGATTAGGCCCCTTTCACATGGCTCCCTTCTGTCGACCGAGCCGTGCTGCTCAGTGGGAGATCGATCCGACGTAGGTGTCAGACAGAGCTGTCAGATCCCCGCTCTCCTCTATGGGGGAATTGGATGAGAACGGACCGCCAGACGGATGGAAAATAGGGTTTCCATCCATCTGGATATGACAGACAGGATCGGATCGGATGTCAGCGGACATGTCTCCACTGACATCCGATGCCCCATAGAGATGCATGGGGCATCTGTTCAGATCTGCCTGAAAAACTGACAGGCGGATCCGAATGGTCCGCAAGTGTGAAAGGGGCCTTAGTCTTGAAGTCCTGAAGTTCTTTAAGGTAGGCTGTGTGTAGAAAAAGACGTGTAGCGCTCCTCAGTAGGCTACTAGGAGCAGCAATCCTTGTTTAGTGTCTGTTCTAGGTTCTGCTGGTGCAGCCTCAGCTAGTTTTTCCTGCATCCCACTGAAATGGGATATAGTGGGTGGAAGAGCTTTGACCCTGGCCTGCATATTCATGCATTCATACCCCTCACCGCCAGGTCCACCCGCAGCAAGGTAGCCAAAGGCTCCAGGGCCAATGCGAACAAACCCAGGGATAACGGACAACCCTGCCGCGTCCCCTGCCCCAACGGAAGG
The DNA here is from genome assembly GCF_965119305.1 of Pelophylax lessonae. Lineage (NCBI taxonomy): Eukaryota > Metazoa > Chordata > Amphibia > Anura > Ranidae > Pelophylax > Pelophylax lessonae. The sequence goes on from NC_138770.1 coordinate 448,494,757, forward strand.
AATCTGACAAGATACCATTAGTCCTGACCCTCGCTCTAGGATGGGCATATAACAGCTGCAACCAGGACAAGAAGCTGGGGCCAAAGCCAGCCAGAACCACCCAGGGAAAGCCCCATTTCACTGAATCAAATGCTTTCTCAGCATCCAATGATGCCACAACCCCTGGGCAGTCTGGAGTAGCCACATCCATATGCGTGTGGAGGTGTCTGATATTGATACTTGCACCCCTCCCAGGCATAAAGCCAGACTGATCTGGGTTGATCAGCTCAGTAATAACGGTATTAAGTCTATTGGCCAGGATTTTTGACAAGAGCTTCATGTCCGCATTTAGCACCTCTGCCCTTTCCAAGTCCGCTCTACAGGATTTATGTGTCTGAGTAATAAGAGAAGTGTACTGACCCCTTGTGAAGGCCTTAAAGGTGTTACAAACAGTGGAGTCAGAGTCAGAGGCAGAGCCCAAAATGTCTCTCCAAAAACAACCATTTGCACGGCAAACTCTGAAGCAACTGCTTCATCAGTTATCCAAAACCTGGAGAGCCTCCATAAACCAGGCGAGTGGGCTTCCACAGCTTGAATTTGAAAGAAAATGGAGGCATGATCAAATATTCCCCTCTGTAAGATAAAAATCTCCCTGACCATGGGCAGGGCAGGACAGCGCCCCCCCCCCCCTCCCCACACACAAAAGCTGAATCAATGCGAGAGAACGTTTAATTCGAGGCAGAGTGGCAGATGTAGGCCCTGTGACCAGGTGTCTCCCCCTACCCACATCAGTCAAGTCGTATGTTTATGCCCACACCAAGAGATCTGAGGAGGGGGGACAAACCCCCCGAGGAGAGCCGATCCATACCCGGGTCAGGGACCATAATAAAGTTTCCCATAATTATCAAATTATCGAGTGTATGTTCGGCCACTATCACTGTCTAATAGAGGCAAAAGAATGTAGCCGTAAAGACCATAGCCTGGAAATTAAAAAACTGATTTGACCCGGAGAGACTGACAAGGAGCATGGAACAATAATAGTCAGACAGCCACACACTGCACAATATATAATGCATTAAACAACCAGAACAGCATAATATGAGCTAAAGCAAAACTAGACCAAACACACCAATCACCCCCCACGCCACTAACAAGGGGTGCAAAGCGCAAGAGGCGCAATCAAAATGTCAGCTCCAGGGAAACAGATAGGCCTTCCGGCAGATAATTGTGGTGATAGGCATTCCGGCAGATAAATGTGGTGCATGCAGATCTACATAACCCGTTGGATCCAGGGCTCTATCCCACGGAAACGCCCACATATATACTCTTATTATTTAGAATGGTCTGCCTAGCTGGTGTTTAAGTGCAGAAGTTCCCTTTTTTGTTTTGGTTTTGTTTTTGTGCTTTTGATATACTGAGACCGGGATAACATTTTTGTTTACTTCATCTAAGAATTCTTAAGCTGCTTCCCCTATGTTGGTAGATGTACCTTTCCATAATCAAAGTGTTCCCCATGTGTAGTATCCAGGAGGCTACAGTGGGTGGTGCGATAGATTTTCATCCCAATAGGATGAGTTTACGTGCCTAAAATAAAGTTGTAGAGAAAGCTATTCAAACCATCTCCTCTGGGACAACCTCCTCCAGGACACCCAAGATACAATGAATTGGGTCTAAGGGGACGGTCGTCTGGAACACCGATTAAGTGACCCAAGTACTTTGCTCGAATACCTATGGAGCTTTGGGCAGCACCAGAGCAGATGAATGAGATCTTCCCTGTGGTACCCACATTTTACTGAACGCGCCGACCTAACGCGTATAGGGGCAGAGCCTGTTTGTCGAACTTCACATCCTCTCCGGAACATTTGCGGAACTGCGCCTTACATGCATTATTGAGTGCCATTTTTGTAAGTGTCATTTGCCTAAAAAATTATTGAGATTATCCATCAGAGAGCATTTGATTTATTTTGCATTAATCTTTTCTATTCCTGGGATTGTTCTTGTGAATGAGTGATACCTGGTCCTGGAATATCTGCCGTTCTCCCCAGTGTGATCTTTCCAACCATCCATTAACCCCTGTGGGGTACAGCTGTATCTGACCCTTGGTGATTCTTGGGTCAGATAGTGACATGAGAGGCTATCATTTTCTGGTGGTGGTGAATCGAGGAGTACGTTCACAGAGGTGCAGATTATTGGACACACTTGTGATTATTGGGACTTTATTATCACAATTCACATGGGTTTCATTTATAATATTTATCTCAATGGCTCATTGTAAGAAAAACATAGTAGTGAGTTTGAGGTACCACATCCCAATTAATTCAGAAAAGATTGGAGTCATGTGGGGCATAAGTCGGGACTTTTATGGTACCGTCTAGGACCAATAATGGTGGTATAACTGATACAATGGATTGTATTAAAAATATTTATTTATTACACATAAATATATCCAAAAGGAAGATAAGACAAAAAAAAAAAAAAAGACAGGAGAACAAATAATATACAAAAACCACTAAATATAAAAACATCAAGCATAATCGTAATCCTCATGTATTACTAGTGGAATCACCGGGAAGTACCGCTGGGCCAGACTAATCCAGTACCAATCGTGTACTTCCTTAGGTGCACCACTACCCTACATGTTTCACGGTGCGAACTGCTTCTTCAGGGGTACAGGGGTACATGTAGATGTTCAAGAGGATAACTGCAGAATAATTGAAACAAAAAATTAATTACAATACAAATTTACTCCAAACATCATATAAACATTGTTTAACAATATATTAATCCATACTACGCGCATTGGGAGGGGGATGAAGAACTTCCCCAAAACCGTGTCCCCATACGTGTATTACATGTTGGACGATGTTTGTAATTATACATTTATATCAATTATAGATCACAATATATCACATAGACAAAGAGGCCAGGAAAAAACATGGATACTCCCACCTGAGCGGCTGCTGGTGTGTGGATCGGGAGGCGGATCCCGCTAGAGGCAAACCAAGTCCCCCAGGCGGACATGGACAGTCCAAAATAAGCCCACAAACACAGGGTAGGTATGAGGCCTAAATAATGTATAACAAAAAACATTGAATTAGAATGGGAAGGTATAGTGGACTAAGAGCTATAGTTGATCCATCCTGTCGGTAAACAGGGAGGATCTATGTCCACAGAGAATACCATGACCCTATCTATATATTGAGTACAATTCATAAACTATATGTTAGGGAAAACAGTAGTGAAATCCCAAAATAATAATCATCGTAAGAAACCTACCAGTAATTGCAGCCTAACAATCGTGATGGTCATATGGTGGGATGGATGGATATAGGAACAATAATATAGTCCCAGAACATCTGGAAAGAGTTGGAAAATCCAGGGAACTCAGAGGTTCCTGCATGTATGTAAGGAAAAATGGAGTGTCACTAGGAAATTCCTATATATAATTAGAAAGTATATATGAAGTTACATATGAAAAAAGGGTAATATAATTGTCAAATATGACCAGACAGATAGAATATAATTGCTGTCTGCGATATAGTAAAAGTAAAATGGGTAAAAAAAGCCATCAAAAGTATCGGCCAATGTTTGTCAGTCCCTTTGGTACAGAAAAGAAAGAGGAAGAAAAGGAATCACCATGTAATCGGTGCCGCAATATACCTGACATGTCCGCTGTCTCCAGCATCCACCATCTGCGACCATTCTGCGTGCTGTATGGGCTCTATGACCATCAGCTGGGCTTCCATTATGCCCCCAATTACCTTTCAGGGGGGATGGGCCACCTCCAGGCTCACCTGCCCCCTATCTATCCATTAGCTTGCATGTGCTTCCACTGTGAAGACTCTTATAAATTCTTAAGAGTTAGGCCTGCAGGTAACACAGGGAGCCGTGGAGTGGCCCTGCAGCTTACACATGCGTTTGCAAATGTGTGCTAACTAAACCCCTGTTTTGACGCAAACTGTTAGACAGGTTAATTTGGTTGGTAAGCAAACTGGTTAGCAAATTGAACTGGGAATTTTATTTTTGTTTGTTTCATGTGCGTTGCCCTTCCATGTGTTCTTTGCTATGAAGGCCAGTTATAGGTGGGGGTAGAGGCCATTTTCTTTGTTGTTTAGAATATAATTGCTGTCTGCGATATAGTAAAAGTAAAATGGGTAAAAAAAGCCATCAAAAGTATCGGCCAATGTTTGTCAGTCCCTTGGATACAGAAAAGAAAGAGGGAGAAAAGGAATCACCATGTAATCGGTGATATATATATCTGACATGTCCGCTGTCTCCAGCATCCACCATCTGCGACCATTCTGCGTGCTGTATGGGGCATAAATGGGCCATCATCGACGGGGACGACGCAGTCTGTGTATCGGACTCCGGAACGTCATCACGGGGTGTCGTCCCCATCGATCACGCCGGAGTTGACGGCCCATTTATGCCCCATACAGCACGCCGAATGGTCGCAGATGGTGGATGCTGGAGACAGCGGACATGTCAGGTATATTGCGGCATCGATTACATGTTGATTCCTTTTCTCCCTCTTTCTTTTCTGTATCCAAGGGATACAAGGGCCACCTCCAGGCTCACCTGCCCCCTATCTATCCATTAGCTTGCATGTGCTTCCACTGTGAAGACTCTTATAAATTCATTAGAGTTAGGACTGCAGGTAACACAGGGAGCCGTGGAGTGGCCCTGCAGCTTACACATGCGTTTGCAAATGTGTGCTAACTAAACCCCTGTTTTGACGCAAACTGTTAGACAGGTTAATTTGGTTGGTAAGCAAACTGGTTAGCAAATTGAACTGGGAATTTTATTTTTGTTTGTTTCACAAGCAATTATATTCTATCTGTCTGGTCATATTTGACAGTATTTTTTCATATGTAAATTCATATATACTTTCTAATTATATATAGGAATTTCCTAATGACACTCCGTTTTTCCTTACATACATGCAGGAACCTCTGAGTTCCCTGGATTTTCCAACTCTTTCCAGATGTTCTGGGACTATATTATTGTTCCTATATCCATCCATCCCACCATATGACCATCACGATTGTTAGGCTGCAATTACTGGTAGGTTTCTTACGATGATTATTATTTTGGGATTTCACTACTGTTTTCCCTAACATATAGTTTATGAATTGTACTCAATATATAGATAGGGTCATGGTATTCTCTGTGGACATAGATCCTCCCTGTTTACCGACAGGATGGATCAACTATAGCTCTTAGTCCACTATACCTTCCCATTCTAATTCAATGTTTTTTGTTATACATTATTTAGGCTTATTTTGGACTGTCCATGTCCGCCGGGGGGACTTGGTTTGCCTCTAGTGGGATCCGCCTCCTGATCCACACACCAACAGTCGCTCAGGTGGGAGTATCCATGTTTTTTCCTGGCCTCTTTGTCTATGTGATATATTGTGATCTATAATTGATATAAATGTATAATTACAAACATCGTCCAACATGTAATACACGTATGGGGACACAGTTTTGGGGAAGTTCTTCATCCCCCTCCCAATGCGCGTAGTATGGATTAATATATTGTTAAACAATGTTTATATGATGTTTGGAGTAAATTTGTATTGTAATTAATTTTTTGTTTCAATTATTCTGCAGTTATCCTCTTGAACATCTACATGTACCCCTGTATCCCCGAAGAAGCGGTTCGCACCGCGAAACATGTAAGGTAGTGGTGCACCTAAGGAAGTACACGATTGGTACTGGATTAGTCTGCCCCAGCGGTACTTCCCGGTGATTCCACTAGTAATACATGAGGATTACGATTTTGCTTGATGTTTTCATATTTAGCGGTTTTTGTATATTATTTGTTCACCTGTCTTTTTTTGTCTTATCTTCCTTTTGGATATATTTATGTGTAATAAATAAATATTTTTAATACAATCCATTGTATCAGTGTTATACCACCATTATTGGTCCTAGACGGTACCCTAAAAGTCCCGACTTATGCCCCACATGACTCCAATCTTTTCTCATTTATAATATTTGATTCTTATAGCACTTTGGATATTTATTGCACATTTTTTTACATTTATGGTCTGGCGCAGCACTTTTTGGTTTGTCATATTGTACTTTATTGTGAAGTGGGAACGCAGTCGGTGTTAGCAGCCAGACACTGAAATTGGTTGATATTTGTTTGATATTATTTCCTATTGAATTACTGTATCACTATTATATATATCACCTTGCACTTTTTTGCACAGTTTATTGCGCTGATAGTTTTCTACACTAGCATATAGCAGCTTGACCCAAGCTGTAAACTGATCAACAAGCCCAAATTTGGACAAGACCACCCACAAATACCGCCAACCAACACTGTTGAATATTTTGTTGGTGTCTAGGGACAGTAGAGCCCAACGTCCCCCATTATCCGCCAGTAGTTGCATGTTCAAAAAAAGGCGTCTAAGGTTTGTGGCCGTGGATTTTTGCGGCATGGTCTGAGTGTATTATAAAGGCTATAATCCCATTGACCTGAAGCGCCAGGACCTTAGCAAGGATCTTCACATCACTCTGCTTGAGGGAAAAGGGTCTGTAGGACCCCGGGTCAACCGGATCCTTCCCAGGCTTAAGATCACATTAGCTCTAGTCATCGATGGCGGAAGGTGACCTCTTCAATAGAGGCATTAAACACCTCCAGCAATCGTGGTAATACCTGCTCACCATATTGGGTATATACCTCCATGGGCAAACCATCCTCCCCGGGGGCCTTGCACATCGGAAATGAACTTGCAGCCATCTGCAGCTCCTGCAGAGTTAGAGGAGCACCCAACATTTGCCTGGCCCCCTCGGATAGGGAGGGTAAGTCGATACCAGAGAGGTACCCCTCAAGATCAAGATCAGAGTAATCATCTCTCGACCCATGCAAGTCCCCATAGAAGGACGCCAGTTCAGTTATAATTTGTTCTGCTGAGAGCTAGCTTTTTTTGCCAATAGGCTCCCTGTTTTTTCCCCTTCCTCATAGAAAGAGAGCTTAGGGAAAAACCTCTTGCATTCCGCAGTTGAGGATCGCAGGCGGTCCAATGAATCCTGGGCCGACAACCATGCCTCCCTCACAGAGTCTGTTGGGTCTGTAACATACAATAGTTCCAGCCGTCGTACCTGATCGCCCACCCACTCCAGCAAAGCGGAGGAGTTCCGTTTAACATTTGCAATTTCAGTAATAAACACCCCTCTAAGGTAAGCCTTGAACATTTCCCACTTTTGAATGGCATTGGTGTCCTGGCTATAGGATAGGAAAAAATTCTCAATTTGGGTCTCTATGCGGTCTGGTGAAGTAAACAACTTTAGCCAAAAAGCGTTGAGTTTCCAGGGGGCCCTAGGCAGGGAGGCGGGGGGGCTGGGAAAGCAGCCATAGGGCCACTGGGGAATGATCCGACACTCTACGATGGAAATATTCCACTCTGGAGGTATAATCAACCAAGTAAGGTGTGCCTATGCACAAATCAATACTTGATAGGGAGCCATGGGTTTTGGAGAAAGTAGGCGACTAAGAGCAGTACCCCTACCACCCCTAGGGGGAGATATTGGGGGATGCCTATCCAAGCCCGGGTCTAAATAGCAATTAATATCCTCCATGATCAACAGTGGAATGTCAGGTTTGTTCGCCAGGTATGCCAGGTATGACAGCAGCAACTGCAAAACATCCCATGAAAATGAGGGTGGGATATATACAAAAGCTTCAGCAGAGTTAGAGTATTCAATTTACAGTACAAAAAAAACAAATCTACCCGAGACATCCACCAGCGAATCGAGTTCCTGATAAGCCAGGTCCCTGTGTATCAAAACACTCACCCCGCGGGAGTAAGCGGAGTGAGTGGAGTGATATGCCACACCCACCCAAGAGTACTGAAGGAACCCCGCATTGGCTCCCGGGAGATGCCTCTCCTGCAGGCCAATGATGGCAGCGTGAAACTTGCGTAAACAGGATAAAATCATAGTCCGTTTCAAATGATTGTAGCGGGGTTAAATATGCCTAAAGATACTGTTGACATGTGAGAAGGAATTAGGCTCCCTCTAGTGGTAGCTGTATGGAATTTCCCGGGCTGTGACTTCCTTTTTGGCAAGATGAAGAGACTACATTTCCCAGTGTGCATTGTAAGATCCAGGGTGCACGGCTGCACCGCACAGCTTTATGGGGGAGGTTATTTAAAGGAAGGGAGGAGCCAAGCTCGGGCCTTCTGCGCTGGACTCCGAGGAACCAAGAAGCTAGAGCTGAGGACTGATGCTGGATATTAGGTCAAAGCCTCTAAGCCTGGAGTGACGACGTTGAACCGTCCTATCTCAAGCCCGAGACACATTCCCGGAGCTCATACCACTGTTCGCAGAGACCGGAGTCATCCGCCAGAAAGACCTCGCGCGGCTGACATAGAGCAAAAGGACTGAAACCGCAGTGGAGCGCGCGAAGGAGAAACTCCTGTTGGTGAGAGGGCACATGCCCAATAACTGACTTTATCTGCCAAAGAAGTAGCTTTATTTACAGATAGCGGTAGCGTAACAGGAGGTGATAAACCCCGGGGTAGAATAGTATATCATCTCAGGATATTCGTAGACAAACAACAGAATCTATAAAATAGGCGCCAGAGGTATACCACTCTCACAGAAGTTATTGCTCAGCCACACAGACACCCTGCAGTGACAACCAACAGCTCGCTGTATTTCTCTCTCTTGATCTTCATTCCTAATTTGGATTACAAATGAGCTCTATTCAATACCCTTGCTAGCGAAGAATCAAGAAGACAGAAGAGAACTCTGGGGGAGGGACTCAGATAGGCCTACCTGTCTGGTACCGTGTCTAGCATAAAGGAAGGGAGAAGTGTGGGGTATTTATTTTATCTGTTTTAAAGCTGATTTAACCCATTTTAAGGAACTGTGTTTCAATGTATCTTCCTTGTTCAATTTGAAGCATAGTAAACTAAGTTTTGGTCAATTACAATCCTGTGTGTTGTTCCATTGTGTCACCCAGAAGGACTATCATTGAAAAAGGTAACAAATCACTGTCGCATATTGAAGTATTGTATTCTAATCTGTGTATCCATTTGATAGTCCAGTCCTATTCTGGGTCAGTTGTGTCTGAGGAGGGATCGAGCCAATTCTGTGGGTTGTTAGGCAGGGTGTAGACCCAATAACATAATCAGCAGCTCCTGCGGGGGTGGTGCTACACGTGGGGGCTCGTCCGGGATTTCTACAGTCCTGCAACACAACCCTCTCAGCCACAGAATCCCCTCCCACGCAGAAATGGATCCTGCCGCTGCAGCTGAGTGGTGCAAGGAAGAGAATGTCACAGTGGAAAATGGCCTGGTGGTTGAAATCAAAGGAGAAGTCTGGACTGAAGAAAAGCTCCTCCCTGTTTTAAGGGCACTATCCACAGACAGGAAATTCTGGGTGATTGACATAAAAACCGACACCACCGTCCCACACACGTATGCACTGTGTGAGTGGAGGAAAGGGGTCCCTGACTATTTTAATGGAAACAGTGTAAAAACTACTGACCAAACAGAACTTTTCCTAATACATCCAGGAGTTCCTACTACAGGTCCCTCATCCACCACTCCTGGGGTATCCAGCCAAGAGAAAGGTGTCCAAGAAGGGCAACCCGAGTCATCACCTTTGTCGACTTTTAGCTCAGAACTGTGTGCTGTTCTTGGGGAGATTGTAGCAAAATGTAGTAAGGACTCCCCAAGCTATCTGATGACGGGATATAGGAAACTCCGGACATTCTCTGGGAAACAGCCTGTGCCTTCAGCAGAAGATGGGTTCGAGGAGTGGTTAGACACCGCCACTCAGGCTTTGGAGGAATGGGAGGTACCGGAACAGCACAAGAAGCAGAGAATCACAGAGAGTTTAAGGGGACCTGCATTAGAGGCTGTACGTAATCTAAAGCTTAGCAAGAAGAACTGCACTGCACAGGATTATTTGGACATTCTGCAAGATGTGTTTGGTCGGACGGAGAACGTGGCTGAACTTCTCTACCAGTTGGACCACTGTTATCAAGAAGAGGAGGAGAAGTTGTCTGAATTCATTAAACGCCTGGATAGGATTATCCACCAGATCCTGTTAAAGAAAGGAATAGACCCCCGGAAAGTAGATGAGACTCGTGCACAACAGGTTCTGAAAGGGGCTCAACCTTTAGATCCCATTGCCATACTGTTACGAACTCGTCAAGATGGCAGCATTCTAGAATACCCTGACCTGATTCGAATGGTCAGAGAGGAAGAGGTCATGTTGGATAACAAAAAGAAAAGTCGGCAGTTTGACTCAACTGCCCGAGTTAGAGTGATAAGTGTAGAAGAGGGTGTCTCTCAAGTTGAACTCCTAAAGACCCAAGTGTCTCAGTTAATAGAAATGGTGTCCATCCTGACTGGTCAGGTATCCACTCTACCCAAGGGGGGTATATCGGAGAAGCCAGGTGAACCTGCTAGCCTCAGCGCAGATCCAGAGCCAAGACCTGCAAGATTGCTAACTTGTTTCAATTGCGGGGGAATCGGGCATGTTAGAGGAGTATGTCCCAGCCCAGGAAAGGTTGCCACGAAACCTCGCAAGCCAGCGGGAAACTTCAGAGGACACCGGTGAAGGAGTCAACCGGGTGTCCGCCAGTCTTAAGGGACTCCAGGAGGCTCGCTGGTTCAGGGATACTGAGTCAGGGGGTCAGGCCCAAACACAATACCCCCAGTTCTAGACTCCGGGTTACTGAGGGAAGGAAAATCGATGCACACCGGGTTCAGCGGGGGCCCATACCAAGGAAGAAAAAGGAGAAGAGGGCCTGGGTACAGAGAACTGAATCAGACAACAAGGCTACATCAAGAGAATTCCCAACTAACTTGGTCGGGCCCTCCCCAGTGGTCTCAGTTCAGGTAGAAGGAATCTACACAAGAGCCCTCCTTGACACAGGGGCCCAAGTGACTCTTTTGTATAGAGACTTCTATGATAGACATCTTACCCATCTACCTTTGCAGAAGTTGGAAGATCTGGAGATATGGGGCATCGGGACTCAAAGTTTTCCCTATGACGGGTATCTGCCAATCAAGCTGACCTTTGATCCATCAGTGGCTGGTGAATCGGAAACCTTCGACACCTTAGCGGTGGTCTGTCCTCGTCCACCAGGGGCCAACAAAAGCTCTCTTATCGTAGGAACAAACACTGACCTGGTAAGGCGCCTTCTGATACAGCTGGTCCAGGGACAAGATGCTCCAGCGCCAAGGATCCACCCCATGCTACGGCAGGCCTACCAACGATTAGTGTTGGAGCAAGAGACCCCCGCAGAAGGTGTTGGACGACTCTGGAAGTTGGACAGAGCGGAAAAGGTCCTACAGCCAGGAGAGGTGGCCTGTCTTAAGGCTTCTGTTAAACTCACATGGCAGCAACCGGGTCCTTTTATCATCTTTGAATCAGGTCAAAAGGAGAGAGAGAGAGGGATAGAAGTGATCCCTGAAGTGATCCCTTTTTTTTTTTTTTAATTCCAATATTTTATTATTTTTCCACACAACACAATCACATACAAACAATATCTGATGTTCATAATATTCAGAAAGCTTACTGCATAAATGTCCATTCTGATCAACATATAAATCCCTAAAGGAGATTCTCCCAAGTTTCTACAGAAGTGGGGGAGAGAGAGAGGGAGAGAGAAAAAAAAAAAAAAAAAAAAAAAAAAAGGGGTAGGATTGAACAAAATCCTACCCCTTTGTTCTTTCTCCCCTTCACTTCAGTGAGTAGTGATACCCTTCTTTCAAAACGCAATCCACCCGGTGAAAATTACAAATCTTAACAAAACATAGATGTGGTTACATATTAAACCATAAGTCAAAATGTGCTCTCTCTTTCTCTTCCATATGTTTGTTATTTAGTTACCCCTAGTGCTCAAAAAGTGAGCAAAAAAAAAAAAAAAAAAAAAACGGGGGGGGGGGGGTAGGTCAAACAAGCACCTACCCATTTGTTCCACCCCCCCTCCCTTCACATCAATTATTAGTGATACACTTCATCCTTACCACATTCCACCCAGTGGAAAATACAAATCTAACAGAACATAAACGTGATTACATATTAAAACCATAAATCAAATATACTATCTCTTCCCCTTCAGTATATTACTATTCAGTTACCCCAAGTGTTTAGAAAAAAAAAAAAAAAAAAAAAAAAAAACTCCACCTTCATATTCCCCCAGACACTTTGAATCTCCTATCCTCCATAACTATTCTCCTAATTAAAATAATTGATACACTTGATATATCCCATCCTGCAAAAAGAGAGAAAGAAACAAACAACAAAAGAACAATAAAAAAAAAAAAAAAAAAAAAAAAGAAGAAAAACGACATTCCCCCCTACCCTCCGTTTCCCATCTCCTCTTCTCGCAGTCTCAGGTACTCTTCCGAGGCTGTATAAATGGTCCAGGGCTGCCAGCAGATGCGGGCTTTTTCCTCCCTACTGTTACGTGCTGCTATTAATGTCTCCATCCGGTATATTTCGTTTACCTTAGCGAGCCAAGTTTGTAATGATGGAGGTGTAATTTGTCTCCATACCCCAGGGATGCACGCCTTGGCCGCATTAAGCAAATGGATCAACAGGGAATTTCTATATTTCCTGGTTGATAACTTTGTCAAGTGCAATAGGCATAAAGCCGGATCTTCTCCCACCTCGATTGTAGTGAGATCCTTAATCACTCTCGCTGTCTCTGACCAATAGCCTCTGATCCGGGGACAAGACCAGAAGATATGAAGCATTGATCCCCCCGTTTCTCCGCATCTCCAACAATTGTCAGGGTTTTTTTTTTTGTCCATCTTATGCAATACTACTTGGACTCTGTACCATCTCGTCATAATTTTATAACTAATCTCCTGGTATCTATTAGCTATAGAGGCCTTATGTGCGAGTGCTAATATTTTTTTTATTTGTTGCGGGTTAAAATTAGTTCCTAGTTCTCTTTCCCATTTGACCATAAAGGGTAATGCTTGTTCGTCCTGTTCCTTAGTCAGAAGGGAGTAAAAGAACGATAGAGCATGTGGAATTGTATTTCCTCCTTTACATAGAGTTTCGAAAGATGTCAGGGGCCGAGGGGAATATCCCTGTTTCTGTAATTTCACCAAATAATGTCTAATTTGGAACGCAGAAAATATATCCATCGTTTCCTCTGACCCGGTCATAATCTCTCTCACCGTAGGGGGATTCTCTTGCGTCCATATATCTACCAGTCGTGTTTTCCCTCTCTGTGATAGGATTCTGATCATGCCCTTATTATGACCCGGCAGGAACTCTCTATTTCCTACTAATGGTAACATAGGGGATATTGGAGGTGCAATCTGTACTTTTTTTTGTATACTTCTGCATACCTTCATTGTAGTCCCTATCGTCGGGTGCGAGAAGATAGGGTCGCCAGAAGATATCGGTACCCAAGGGCCCCAGGGAACTGGGCTTTCTGTCAACGCATTTTCCAAGCTTACCCATTGTTTAACTTTCTCATTACAATGCCAGTCAAGCACCCTTGTAAGATGTATTGCCCTGTGATAGCGTTTCAAATCCGGCAGACCTATCCCCCCTTGGATTTTAGGCCGGGTAAGAATGTTTATTCCTATTCTTGGAGTTTTATTAGCCCAGACAAAAGTTCTCATCAAGGTATTCATTTGCATAAAAAAATATTCTGGAATTTCTATTGGCAGAGCTTGTAATAAATAGAGCACTCTTGGGAGTATATTCATCTTCCAAGAGCTGCTTCTACCAAACCACGTCAAAGCCAGGGTCTGCCACTTCAAAATATCTTTTTTAAGTGTTCTCAAGAAAGGGGGAAAGTTAGCCTCAAATAGATCTTCTGTTCGGGGTGTGATATGCACTCCTAGATATATAAATGACTTTGTTGTCCATTGAAGGGAAAGAGAGGGCTGCAATTCCCTCCAAATCTCCGTTGGAATTGTAATATTCATTGCCACTGATTTTGCTAGGTTTACTTAAATTGTGAAAATTTCCCATATTTCTGCATTGTTTCTAAAATTAAAGGCAGCTCCTGTACTGGGTTTGTTATAAAGAAAATTAGGTCATCCGCATAGGCCGCTAATTTATGGTACCCTCCCCCCATGTGTAACCCCTTGATCTCTGTGTTTTTGCGGATTAAGCACAAAAGAGGCTCTAGCGTCAGGATGAAGATTAACGGCGACAGCGGGCAGCCTTGCCTTGTTCCGTTTTTGATTTCGAAAAAATCTGATCTCCATCCGTTTACATTCACTGCAGCTGTAGGTCCAGAATACAATGCCATGATATTTGTTCTCATTCCCTCTCCCAGCCCAATATGTGACAGGGTGGCCTCGATAAAATCCCAGGCCACCCTGTCAAAGGCCTTCTCAGCATCCACCGATAGGAGCATTAGGGGCCTATGTGTGCGCTGGGCGTAAGATATGAGATCGATTACTCTGGTTGTGTTGTCCCTTGCTTCTCTTGAGGGGATAAATCCCACTTGGTCGAATTGTACTAGCTGTGGGATGTATGTTATAATTCTATTTGCAATGATCTTAGCAAAAAGTTTTGTGTCCAGATTCAATAACGCAATAGGGCGGTAATTTCCACATAAGGAGGGATCTTTACCCTCTTTATGTATTAAGGAAATGTATGCTCGAAGGCTGTCTCTAGGGACCTGATTTCCTTTAGAAATGTTATTGAAGTGAGCTAATAAGGGGGGTTTTAACTGGGACCAGAACCGTTTATAGTATGGTAAGGTTAAACCGTCCGGGCCCGGAGCTTTGTGGGGTTTATTTTGATTTATAGCATAATCTAATTCTTCCTCTGAAATGTCTCCTTCCATTGCCTCTATTTGTTCTTTCTTTAGTGAGGGCATCCCAGAAGTTTCCACATATTCCCTTGCTCTTATAACTAGATCTCTGTCTCCTTTATCTACTTCTCCCCCTGTGTTTATATTGTAAAGAGATTGGTAAAAATTACCAAACTCCTTCACAATTTCTTCTATCCTTACAACTTTCTCACCCTTTTTTGTTTGTATCTGAGCAATTGTTGTTTTTTTTTGAGGTCCACGTAGCGCCCTTGCCAACATGGCCCCCGGTTTATTGGAAAATTCATATATTTGCCTCCTCATGAGTGTTAAACTTCTGATTGTTTTTTGATATAGAAGGGTATTTAGTTCTTCTCTAGTTTTAGTAAGATCATGCAAATGTACCTGCGCTAATGATTTTTTATGCATTGAACTAAGTTTTCCTAGCTGTGTCAACAATTCCGATATTCTCTTTTCATATTCTTTTTTACGCCGTGATCCTAACATCATTAACGTCCCCCTAATAACACATTTATGTGCTTCCCACGTCATAGACGGTGACATCTGCGTTCCATTATTTTCTTTGAAGTAATTTGTCAAAGCGAGTTCTACTTCTGTTCTTATTTCCGTGGATTGTAAAAGGGATTCATTTAATCTCCATGTGGGGGGTTTTGATGGTACAGAGTCCAGATCCAGTACTATGTGTACTGGAGCATGGTCCGACATAATAGGCATTCCAATTGCAGTAGCTTTAACCCTTCCCAGTTCACTCTGAGGGATCATGAATCTATCTAACCTTGAATACATGTTATGCGATGCGGAGAAATACGAGAAGTCCTTTTCGCCTGCATGCATAATCCTCCACGGATCAATCAAATCGAGAAGAGAAAGTTCTTTTCTCAGACCATTGAGTTTTGCATAAGACAGGTGGGAGGAGCCTCGTGAAGTGTCTAGTAGGGGTTCTGCCACATAATTCCAGTCTCCGCCCATTATCAGTATTCCTTCCCGAAAATCAAGGATCATCGGTAATAGCTGCTGTAAAAATGTTAATTGATTCACATTTGGGAAGTATACATTGATCAGTGTTATTACCTTTTGTCCCACTGTACCCTTTATCATAAGGTATCTTCCCTGTGGATCTATCTTTGATTCCCGGTGTATCCAGTCTACTTCCTTCGCTATAACCATACTGACCCCTTTTGATTTTGATATTGGTGAGGGGGCGTGGTATGCCCATGGATAAAATCTATTGCACAGTTTAGGTATATTATCAGTTTTAAAGTATGTCTCCTGGAAGAAGGCTACCTGCGTATGGCCCTTTCTTATGTCATTCAATACCCGCATGCGTTTTTCGGGGGTAGATAGACCCCTTACATTTAATGAGGTCATCTTTAAACCTGCTCTGCCAGCCCTGGCCATTTTACCTCCCCCTCCTCAATCCCCAGTAACTTTAACTTATTCCACCTTTTCAATATAAGGGGGCGGGGGGGGGGGGGAAAAGAGGGGAGGGAGAGAGAGAAAAAAAAAAAAAAAAATGGAGGGATGGGATATATCAATGCTCGATCCTCACTGTTAATCTCCTGTTTTCCCTAATTGTCAAACCTTGACCGAAGCGCAACTATGCACTTATCTACTCTCGGGGCGAGTGAGAAGGTCGTTCCGTGGGACCTATACTATTTATAGGAAGCGAGAAGACAAAAGAGAAAAAATGAAAAAGAAATCACAGGAAAAAACAACCCAATACAATAGTCTTCCCACTTCAAACTATAAGCGTTGCTCCCTGAGGACCGGCGAGCAGCCGCTCCGACTTTACTTATTTATGAAGAGCAGGACAGCACGAAAGATGTCTATATTGTTTAAAAGATTGATTTAAGCCCAATACGTATGGTCCCTCATTGAGGGGGAATTATCCAATTGTTTATATGGCCAATTAAAGGTCTATCCCCCCCTTATGGTCGGTACAAAATACCCAATTCTGGTCTGTTTCGTGCTATTCCTGCTCCCCAAGCCATATTACCTGTTCCCTCTAGGCTAAAAAGGGAAATCAAAAAACAGAAAACACAACATTTTAGGTCCCTCTATTCGGGGGTGAATCCCCCTCGGTGTGTACTTCATTTCCACGGCCCAATGTGGGGTCTCACCCCTTTCGGGGTGTTAGCCCCTTCTTATAGGCCCTTCCCGGGCATATGGAGCCCCAGGGAGTCTTTGTATCCCTGCAACTCCAGCCAGTCCGGTACCACTACAGGGGGGGTTCCGAGAAATGTAAAAAGACCCGGTAGTTGATCCGGCCACCGTAGAATGTAAGAACTATCTTTTTTAGCCACAATTAAATGGAAAGGGTGGCCCCAATAGTATTTGGCCCCAGCGTTCTGTATGGTTTCCAAAACTGGTTTTAAGGTTGCTCTCATCCTAAGTGTCTGTCTTGATAGGTCCGGTAACAGCCGTATTGTTGAGCCTTCATAATCAAGTGGGCCTTTTCTCCATGCGTTTTTCATAATTCTTTCCTTAATTGAAAAGTAATGGATCCTTATAAGGACGTCCTGGGGAAAGTCTGTTCCCATGCTTCTGGGGGCTTTAACCCGATGGACTCGGTCTATTTCTATCTCCTCATTTTGAGTGGTTTCTAAGAATATATTTAATATAGCCATTACTTTAGTTTTTAAATCTGGGCCTTGCACTGCGTCCGTTAACCCCCGAAGGCGTATATTGTTCCTTCTGTTTCTGTTCTCCCCATCGTCTTGTTGGAGTTTCAAGATCAGTAATTGCCTAGCAAAATTTTTATGTGTGTCTTCCATATGAACCACTCTAGCATTTAAAGCGTTTGTCTCCACTTCCACCGTTTCTATTTTTTTAGACATTGCATCCATCTGTCCTTTAAGAGAATTGATTTCTTGTGTCAATGCCAGGACAATTGAGGATGCCATTTCCGACATGTCCTGTTTTGTGGGTATAGCTGCCAATAAGTCTTTCAACTCTACGTTTAAACTGTCCTGTGTTCGGGAGTTTTGGGGGGTAGGGGAGTCAGTTCTCTGCGTGTTTTTGTCCGTCCCTTGCTGATTGAGATTCCCTAATGGGATTTCAGCAGGTTCCCGTTGATTACTGCCAGTTTTTTTTGAGGCATTTATATTAGCCGACCCCGAGCGTGTCTGTGCCATTTTGGAATAAGAAACACTTTCTTCTTGTGTGGGGGGGGTTCGAATAAAGTACTGAGAAATGTCTGTATGTCTCACCGGCGTGTTAACAGCCGCTCTCTCCCCTTCCCCACTCATAGACCAGAATACAGCTTTTGTCCACCCAGTGTATTGCTTCGGCTGTTTTCTCAGGAGTCAGTTCCCCCTTTTAGAGAAATATTATTTTAAGGAAATTCACTTACAGTTCCGAAGTGATGTCTGGGGCTGCTTCTGATCACCTTGGCATCAGACTCTCCTCTAACTAGGTACGGCTCGCTGCGGACCTCCAGGGATCGATTCGGCTCTGTGTTTAACAGCAGGGCGATACGGATCCCGGGTTGCTCCTTTGGCTCGCCAGGCTGTCTGACTCCCGTTCTCTCCCCTCACTCCTCTGGATTGAGCAACCGCTGTGTCCTGTAGGGAACGCCGGCTTCTTTCCCCAGAGCGGCCGCTCACCAGCGCACACGGAGCCTCGCCACGAGTTGTCTCACGGCGCCATATCCTCAGCCACGCCCCTTACAGGGAGGATCTCCGAAGTGATCCCTTTGAAGGTGTTACAGAAAAACCGTGGAAGGGTTTTAGTGAGTGTCAGAAACACCTCCACTACACCGGTGAAGGTACCGGCCAGAGTGCTCCTGGGCCAAGTTAACCCGGCTACCCCAGTTGCCCCCATTGATCTTAAAGAAAAGGAACAGGGCGAAGCTGTCATAGAGGAGCTCTGCTCTGGAAACGCTTCCCTCCCACCGGAATGGGTGAAGCGGGCCAAGGCACAACTTGCTCGATGGAGGGAAATATTCTCTAAGGACGAGTTTGACGTGGGATGTGCCAGGAGTGCCACTCATAAGATCCGCCTGAGTGAGGACAAGCCTTTCAGGGAAAGAGTCCGGCGAGTCCCCTTAGGTGACTTAGAAGATCTACGTCAACAGCTGGCAGAACTCAAGAAGACTGGGATTATCCGAGAATCCAGGAGCCCATATGCTTCTCCGATAGTGGTAGTCCGGAAGAAAAATGGATCTCTGAGGCTTTGTATCGACTACCGAACGCTGAACAGAAGAACCATCCCAGACCAGTATACCACTCCTCGAATCGAAGATGCCCTACAGAGTCTGTCAGGGGCGAAGTGGTTCAGTGTGATGGACTTAAAGAGTGGATATTATCAGATCCCCATGCACCCTGAAGATCGGGAGAAGACGGCCTTCATCACCCCCGTGGGGTTCTTTGAGTTCAATCGCATGCCTCAGGGGTTGTCCGGGGCCCCTGCTACCTTCCAAAGGCTGATGGAAAGGACCGTTGGAGATATGAATTTGATATAGGTATTGGTATACTTGGATGATGTTATCGTGTTTGGCAGAACTTTGGAAGAACACGAGGAGAGGTTGGAAAAGGTCCTGAAGAGGCTACATGAAGAAGGTCTGAAACTTTCTCCTGAGAAGTGCCAATTCTATCAGTCCTCGGTCCATTACCTGGGCCACATCGTGTCTGAAGAAGGGGTGGCCACCGACCCGGACAAGCTGGATGCTGTTGCTTCCTGGCCGAGACCCACAAATGTGACCGAGCTTCGGTCGTTCTTGGGCTTTTGCTCCTATTACAGGAGGTTTGTAGAGGGGTTCGCCCAGATTGCCCGACCCTTAAATGAGCTCTTGAAGAACGAAGAAGATGATGTTCCTGAGTTGGTAAAGCCGGCAAAGTCCACCATGGGACCCCGGAAGGCTAAGGAATCCATCCAGGATCAGTGGACCCCGGAATGCGAAGAGGCCTTTGTTCAGCTGAAGAAGACCCTAACCACTGCCCCTGTGTTGGCCTATGCGGACCCCACAAAACCATATGAACTGCATGTCGACGCCAGCCGAGATGGGCTGGGGGGGGTACTCTACCAGGAGCATGAGGGTCATCTGCGACCTGTCGCCTACGTGAGCAGAAGTCTACTACCTGCTGAAAGGAATTACCCTACCCACAAACTTGAATTCTTGGCCTTGAAGTGGGCAGTGGTTGACAAACTGAAAGACTACCTGTATGGAGCTGAATTCATTGTCAAGACGGATAATAATCCCCTCACCTATCTGTTGACTACGACCAAGCTGGATGCAACAGGGCACCGATGGTTGGCCGCCCTCTCTAGCTTCAATTTTAGCCTGAAGTATCGGCCAGGAATTGGAAACAGGGATGCAGACGCCCTATCAAGAAGGTTGCATGCTCCACAGGAACCTGAGGAAGAATGGACTCATTTGGCTCCAGAAGGGGTGCGTGCCCTATATCAGGGAACGGAATTTCAATCCAGAGGAGGGTCAAGAGCAGAAGAGATTGGGGTTTCGGCTGTCGGAGTGCCCAAATACTATTGCAGGGTGACCCAGGTTGAAGGGGATGATTTGCCCCGGCTGTCCAAAAGGGACTTGCGGAAGGAGCAGTTGGAAGACCCTTTGGGAAAACTTCTGTTGGAAGCCTTGGAGATCCAGCGCCCTGAGTTGCTTCTAACTGACTCCCCTCAAGGGGCCCGTCTGTTACATAAAGAGTGGACCCGGTTACAGATCAGAGAAGGAGTGGCCTACCGGAGAGGTCCATCTGAAGATCTGGAGAAGTGGCAACTGTTCTTACCAGCTAAATACAGAGAGGGAGTTCTGGCCTCTCTTCATGATAATCATGGCCATCTGGGGCCCGAAAGAACCTTTCAGCTTGTCAGGGACAGGTTCTACTGGCCTTGTATGAGGGCCGAAGTTGAAGGATACTGTCATTCTTGTGTCCGGTGTATACAAAGGAAGACTCTGCCACGTCAAGCAGCCCCAATGGGCCATCTGCAAAGCCAGGGACCCATGGAGCTGGTGTGCATTGATTTCCTTTGCTTAGAGCCTGATCTGAGTGGCCAAGGGAATGTCCTTGTGGTAACAGACCATTTTACCAGATACGCTCAAGCATTCCCAACAAGGGATCAGAAGGCCTCAACGGTAGCCAAAGTTCTTGTAGAGAAGTTCTTTGTACACTATGGGCTACCACAACGCCTCCATTCTGATCAAGGAAGGGACTTCGAAAGCAGACTGATCAAGAGACTGTTAGAAGTGTTAGGCATTCAAAAGACTAGAACTACTCCCTACCATCCACAAGGGGATGCCCAGCCTGATCGATTTAACAGGACTCTTTTGGACATGTTGGGAACTTTGAGCTCAGAGAAGAAACAGCACTGGGGCAAACATGTAGCTGCCATTGTGCATGCTTACAACAGCACTGTCAGTGATGCTACTGGATATTCCCCTTATCGGCTGATGTTTGGAAGGGAGGCTCGGTTACCAGTGGATTTGGCCTTTGGCATTTCGTCTGATCATACCTCTTCAGCATCGCATAGAGGATATGTGGACCGACTGCGGAAGAGTCTGAAAGCGGCCTATGACAAGGCCCAGGCCACATCTGATCAACGTGGACTGCGGAATAAAAAAAATTTCGACCTAAAAGTTCGGATCCATGACTTGCAACCAGGGGACAGGGTTTTGTTGAGAAACTTGGGTGTCCCGGGAAAACACAAGTTGGCAGACCGCTGGAAGTCTCAACCTTATGTTATCTGCAAGCAACTACCAAACCTTCCTGTGTACCAAATTCGGCCTGAAGGAAGTGTGGGTCCATTGAAGGCTTGGCATAGGAACCATTTGCTGCCTCTCTCTGAAGCAGTTCGTATGCCCCCTGTGGAAGACTTGTCAGAGGCCCCTTCGACTTCTCGCCGGTCCAGACCAGTTACCAGATCTCAGACGACGCTCCCAGATGAGGGAGAGGGAAGTTCTCCATCTGAAGATTTGGAAGATGAAGAGGAGGTACCTGACTGGTTGTGGTCATCTCAGTTGCCAGAACCCACACCTGCCTCCCTGTCTTCATCTGTCTTGGCTGACAGAGGGGCCCTTCGGGCAGAAGCCCCTGAATTCATACCCTCTCACATGCTTCCAGAAGAAGTAGCTGAGGATGAAGACCCTGAAGAGGAGGTTGCACCTTTCTCTGAAGAAGAACTCACTGCTCTTGAACCATCAGATTCCTATGTGTTGGGACATGAAGAGGTGGGCATTGATGAATCCGCTGAATTGCCTGGTCCTAGTACCTCTGAGAGCATGCCTCCACAGGAACAGAGGGAAAGGAGAGTCATTCACCCACCTAAGAGATTGACCTATGATCAATTGGGTGAATGTTCAGAAGAAGCTGTCTTTACTTCAAAAAGATCTCCTGACCAGCCTAGCTCTTCCACCGCCGATTTGGTGGAAGACAACCCTAGCTCACCCCCAGGCACATCTGTACAAGCCACCCAAGTGTCGGGGGTCTGTGACCAGACTTGTCTTCCCTCCCCCGACAATTGGTGGGAGGTTCCCTTGTCGAACCTGTGTTGTAATATGCAGTTGTTGAGTTTGGCTTCTGCTCCTGAAAAGCCAGATAACTCCCTGTTAGGCATATGTTAATGTTTTTGTTGTATAATGCCAACCTATGCACTAGGGTACATACTGTTGACCTCTTTGGGGACCAAAGTTTCTCAAGTGGGGGGAGTGTGTAGCGGGGTTAAATATGCCTAAAGATACTGTTGACCTGTGAGAAGGAATTAGGCTCCCTCTAGTGGTAGCTGTATGGAATTTCCCGGGCTGTGACTTCCTTTTTGGCAAGATGAAGAGACTACATCTCCCAGTGTGCATTGTAAGATCCAGGGTGCACGGCTGCACCGCACAGCTTTATGGGGGAGGTTATTTAAAGGAAGGGAGGAGCCAAGCTCGGGCCTTCTGCGCTGGACTCCGAGGAACCAAGAAGCTAGAGCTGAGGACTGATGCTGGATATTAGGTCAAAGCCTCTAAGCCTGGAGTGACGACGTTGAACCGTCCTATCTCAAGCCCGAGACACATTCCCGGAGCTCATACCGCTGTTCGCAGAGACCAGAGTCATCCGCCAGAAAGACCTCGCGCGGCTGACATAGAGCAAAAGGACTGAGACCGCAGTGGAGCGCGCGAAGGAGAAACTCCTGTTGGTGAGAGGGCACATGCCCAATAACTGACTTTATCTGCCAAAGAAGTAGCTTTATCTACAGATAGCGGTAGCGTAACAGGAGGTGATAAACCCCGGGGTAGAATAGTATATCATCTCAGGATATTCGTAGACAAACAACAGAATCTATAAAATAGGCGCCAGAGGTCTACCACTCTCACAGAAGTTATTGCTCAGCCACACAGACACCCTGCAGTGACAACCAACAGCTCGCTGTTTTTCTCTCTCTTGATCTTCATTCCTAATTTGGATTACAAATGAGCTCTATTCAATACCCTTGCTAGCGAAGAATCAAGAAGACAGAAGAGAACTCTGGGGGAGGGACTCAGATAGGCCTACCTGTCTGATACCGTGTCTAGCATAAAGGAAGGGAGAAGTGTGGGGTATTTATTTTATCTGTTTTAAAGCTGATTTAACCCATTTTAAGGAACTGTGTTTCAATGTATCTTCCTTGTTCAATTTGAAGCATAGTAAACTAAGTTTTGGTCAATTACAATCCTGTGTGTTGTTCCATTGTGTCACCCAGAAGGACTATCATTGAAAAAGGTAACAAATCACTGTCGCATATTGAAGTATTGTATTCTAATCTGTGTATCCATTTGATAGTCCAGTCCTATTCTGGGTCAGTTGTGTCTGAGGAGGGATCGAGCCAATTCTGTGGGTTGTTAGGCAGGGTGTAGACCCAATAACATAATCAGCAGCTCCTGCGGGGGTGGTGCTACATGATCATTCACTCCACGGACGTTCCAAGACACAATGGGTGTGGAAGACATTGCATATTCACAGTGGTAAACTGGAAAAAGGTACCATCGGGGATCAGCAGTCCCCTGGTTGTCCATCTAGCCTGGGCACAGCAATAACCTGGAGTAGTCCTTTGAAGTTGTTAGAAGCAGAGCATGCCCCTCAAGAGGGCCGTACATTGGAAAGACATGGTGAGTGGAAAATAGTCAGTCTTGTGCAACTGCACGGCAGAGAGGTTAAAGAGAGAACATAAAACGATGAAAAGGATACCCTGGGACAGGGCCACGGTCAACCAGACATAGCTCCACACTCCCAGGCGCAGTAAAGTAGTCGTTCCAGAAGAAGTTCTAGTGCCAACCAGGCACAAAACCTTAGGCCATGTAACCCATGACCACAGGAAACACACAAGCAACCAGCACACCAGTAGCAGAGTCATTTGGCGGTGCTAGCATTCACTGCAGCAAAAGATGAAAAGGTTGTTGTCACACGCTGTGTAGAAATTTGCATGAATAGTTCCTCTTCAGAAGTAGACTGTAAAAGGGAAAATATTGCCCTAAATTCCCCTGGATCCAGTAGATTCAAATAGGATTCATCCTGCCCCATATTCACGGCCATGGCGGCGGAGGTCCTACTCATTGAAGTCTAGCCAGGCGATTGCATCCTGTGCACTTTCAAAGAATTGATTCTGACATCTGGCTGTCACCCTCAGCTTAGCCGAGAATAACATAGCATAGGATAACTGCAGCCGTTGAAGCCTCCTCTTGACTTCCGCAAATTTTGATCTCCTGCGTTGAACTTCTGCAGAAAAATCTGGGTAGAATGAAGTTTTTGGCGCCATTATAGTGTATGGCCCCCTTTTCCCTGGCCAGGCGAAGGACCACCTCACGGTCCTTATAGTTCAGGAGTCTGGCTAATATTGAGCGAGGAGGGTTGCCAGGCAGGAGGGGTCTCAGGGGTACCCTGTGTGCTCTTTCCACAGTGTAAAGAGGAGAGAAGGCCTCCTTGCCAAATACATCTTGCAGCCACCCTTCAACAAACGACGTGGGGTCCCTACCCTCCACCTTCTCCGGGAGTCCCCCTTATGCGCACATTATTTCACCACAGGCGGTTCTCAATGTTGTCCCTTTTGTTATAGGCCTGGGAGTAGCCACCCTAACATCCCTAAGCAAAGGGGGCAACTGGTCTGCCACATCACTCACCCTGCCCTCCATTACAGTTGTTCTCTCTCTGATTTTCTGGAGGTCTTGATGCAGGGACACCGTTTCCCGCAGCCCCCCCAAACTTTTCTTTAAAGTCATCCACAGAGGCTGTGCATTTATGTATGGCATGCAGGATCTCACTTACTGAGGGCTGAGCAGTGTCCTCTGATGTTACAGTATATCAAAGATATCAGGCATGGGGTCAGTCTGAAAGTCTAGTGGCCCTGTGTCATCCAGCAGGCCAGTATCATCCCCGCCTGCAGGCTCAGGGGAGAGAGTGTGTCTCTGGAGAGCACTCAGAGATTAATCAGCAGAGGGAGGCAGCTTTTGGGTATAATATAACATGTCTCTGGGTTGACATTTGTGCTTCAGGGGCTTTGTGGACTTACCCCCCTGCTCAGGTTTCTTCTCCATGCCTCATGGCATCTTAGGAGGCTGCGACTGCCCGACACCATCTTAGCTAGCACGGGATGCACCGGCTTCTCCTCGGTTCCCCCGGGTCATCATCGGCTCGGTTCCGGTCCCCAGCAAGTCCTGACGGGTCAGAGCACTGACGGACACTAGATGCGGTGGAATCCGGGAAAAATTTTATGTGAGGACAGGATAGTTCACAGGATCAACAGCGGGAGCTCCGTGCAGCACGTCTGCTCACATGCCTCATCAGGCCACGCCCCCCTTTTGGGTTTTAATGGTTTAAATGGTTTGTCTCAACCATTAAAGTGGAATTCCAGGAAACACCTAACTAATCTTTAACCACTTCAATACAGGGCACTTTCACCCCTTCCTGGCCAGGCCAATTTTCAGCTTTCAGCGCTGTCAAACTTTGAATAACAAATGTGTGGTCATGCAACACTGTACGCAAATGAAACTTTTGTATTCAATAGTTTTTATTGAGTTTTACAAAACAACAATATAGTAAAACAAAGAGAAGGGAAAGCATACAGAAAAGTACCATGCACCACAACAGTGTGTGTTAGTATATAAAACCATGACATATTGGCAACAAAGAATACAGTATTAAGATATACAACATTATGATATACCAAATCTCAGAACTGAGGTTCTTCAAAAGGAGGTATGTCTAGAGTAGTATTCAAAC
Source organism: Pelophylax lessonae (assembly GCF_965119305.1). Lineage (NCBI taxonomy): Eukaryota > Metazoa > Chordata > Amphibia > Anura > Ranidae > Pelophylax > Pelophylax lessonae. The sequence continues at coordinate 448,520,701 of NC_138770.1, forward strand.
ATAACCAATGTACATGGTGTGTGTAGAAACAAGAAAGAAAGAAAATCAGTGGGCTCCCTCCAATAGCCAATAATGCACAGACCCATATTTGGGAACCTAAGCCAAAGCTCCGCACCCGGAGCAAATGTCGTCTCTCCAGCAGCCAGACCCCCAAGAGAGAAAGAAAAGGAAGAAAAAAGAACAGAAGAAAAGGAAAAGAACAAATTGAGCAAGCGTCCCCCCACGCCGGACCCCTTCCTCCCGACCGCAGCTATGGAGCCTACAAATACGCAATCCAGGTGCTCCACACGCGGTCGAATCTATGTTGCCTATCTAAACGAATGCCAACCAACTTTTCATTAAGCATAATCCACGACATTTTATGTTTCACCTGCAATATATTGAGTCCAGGCGTCTTCCAAGCTATAGTAATTTTTTCCGCCAGGAGAATAAAAAAAATAATGGAACGGGTATGTTTTGGTATCTTAACGAACGGACAAATCCGAAAACAGCACCGTCTTGGCGCCTCTACCTATTCTCTGGCCTGTCGCCGAGTGTATTAGATTAATCACCCGAATCCAGTAGCGCCGAACCTTCGGGCAGCTTCACCACACATGATACATATCCCCATGCTGCCCACATTGTCGGAAACACAGGGGGGAAGTTCCCGGAAACAAATTAGCCAGTCTCGTTGGCACCAAGTACCACCGGGATAGCACCTTATAGTTTGCCTCAACTAAAGAAGTGTTGAGTATACCCCTGTGCACCATGGTCGACCATCTATTCCAATCCTCCTCATCAAGAGATTCCCCCAAGTCAGTCTCCCATGCCAGCTGATAGGAAGGCTTAGTAGTCAGGTTGGTAAATAGTCCATACAGTGTTCTTGCAGCAGTTTCAAGGGATAAAACAAAGAAATGTGCATGTATTTTGTTTTTGTACAGATATTCACTTTAACACTAGAATTTGTATGAAATGTTCCTTTTGGTGGCTGAGCCTCTTCTGATCGTATAGCTGTATATTTTACATGGCGGTGCTATATTTTATTTCTCATTGCCTTCAATATGCCTGCATATAAGGACAATTAAAGGGCTCTGTCTAGTCTACCATGCCTCATGTATGAGATTTCAATGGATCTTTGTATGTCGGTCGGCAGTGTTAAGCAAGTGGCCAGTGTTCAGTTTAGTCCAGCCAACCTAATCCACAACAAAAATGCTAATAAGTTGTAACACTAAAACACTATTCTACCCCGAATGGCCATATATCATAAACACTACCCTTCATCTATGTGGAAACCACCCATCATCTATGGTGGAACCGCCCTTCATCTATGGTGAGGCCCCCCTTCATCTATGGTGAGGCCCCCCTTCATCCATGGTGAGGCCCCCCTTCATCCATGGTGAGGCCCCCCTTCATCCATGGCAGAGCCGCCATTCATCCATGGCGGAGCCGCCCTTCATCCATGGCGGGGCCGCCCTTCATCCATGGCGGGGCCGCCCCTTTATCCATGGCGGGGCCGCCCCTTTATCCATGGTGGGGCCGCCCTTCATCTATGGTAGGAAAGGAATCTTGTGTCTCGTAACCAGAACTGCATGGAAAATGTACATTTTAGTTCTGCATGCGGTCACTCCTCTCCCCTCCAAGCATGTGATAGCTGAGCAGTTCCCATCCAGGAAAATCATGTCGTTATTTATGATTTATCAGGATCTTGTGCTTTGCTCATATACACGCTGTGCTGTTAGCCATCATGATGTTTTAAGGGGGGAGAGAATAAGCAATTTGGGTGTCTGCATCCGCCCAAAAGGTTTCAGATTGCAAGGAAAAAGAGGAATTTATCGGCTGATTCATAATAATGGTAGCCGGCAACTCTTAGGCTTCATATAATATATAAATTCTTTATTGGTTACATGGATGCTGATTCAGAGTTCAAAGTGCTAACACGTTCCTCATAGCATCAGCATATAGGCTGATTGGTTAGACCTGGAGCTCCTCTTAAGGTAAAAATATTTTAACTTTAGAACCACTTTAAAGCAACAGCATAAAAGCATATAAATCCATGTTGTGTGCAGCATGGATAATGAAAAGATAGTAAAGACTGCTGTCTCTTCTTGTGCAGGGTGACTGGTCTTGTCTCCGCCTCCCTTCCTGTAGTAATCTGTGGTGGGTGGAGTCTGCTGGGACCCTCCCACAGCTCCATTCTCTCCTTGTGCAGGGTGATTGGTCTTGTCTCTGCCCCCTCCTGTATAGTATTCTGTGGTGGGTGGAGCCTGCTTGGTCCCTCCCACGGCTCTTTCTGCAACGGCTATGTACAGCACAGTGATGATGTCACTGCAACATTTACATACTTTGCAAACTTATGTGGCACACACAAAGTGGATTTATATACTTTGGAGCTACTGAGGAATTTCTTTAAATTAACATTTTTAAATCATTCCTAAATGTAATGAACATGTTTGCAGAGGAAGCAAAGTAATATTTAGTCCAGTTTCCAAAACTGCAACAGTTCTGTGCCCACCCCCTCTAATACATCATGCACAGAGCACAGGAAGAATTCTTTATTATGGGACCTAGACTTTCTTTTTTTTTTTTTTTTTTTTTTCTTCCTTTTGGGAGGAGCAATCATGTGCAGATCCTAATCCTTGTAAATTCTTCCACATGCATGAGCAAATTGTGCTTAATTGCTTTTTCCCCCTCCCTATTGGAAATGTAGCAATCTTCTGATGAAATACATTACCCAGACTTTGCTCCAACAAAATGGCTGCCCAGTTGACATATTTATTTAAAGTAATTGAGTGAAGACCCCATATAGGTCAGAAGGAATGCGAAAGCAGCTTGAAGCAGGTCAAAAGGTGGTTAACTTCATCCAGGTCAGATGCACCTTTCTAATTCTAAACTCAAATGTCAAAAACAGACTGAGTTTGCCCATTGCCATAGGCCCTACGACTGCTTCCAAAGCTTTGGGGACACTGGGTTAGAGGGATAGCCTTGGCCATAGGTGAAGATAATTATGAATAGGGGTGTTATGTGACGGGGGGGGGATGGGGTTTGGTCTGGTGTGTATGCTGTTGACGTTCTGTTCTGCTTGCTGTGTTTTGTCACATGGAGGTTCTTGGCTATGTATACAAGTAAGTGTTTTGTGACCGTTCAGTGGTGCTGTTTTTGGGTGGGGATTTAGCTGTGTATATTGTGCTGATTGTTTTCTAAACTTTCTTTTCTAATTTTAAAGAGTACCTGCCATACTGCATGGAAGCTGCTTTTTCAAGGGTTTAGTCGCCAAGTAGTGGGCAACCCCAATGGACCTAGTCACCAGGTAATGGGCATCCCCAAAGGGTCTAGTCATCCAGTAAGGGGTATCCCCAAAGGGTCTAGTCATCCAGTAAGGGGTATCCCCAAAGGGTCTAGTCATCCGGTAAGGGGTATCCCCAAAGGGTCTAGCATCTGGTAATGGGCATCCCCCCAAAGGGTCTAGTCATCCGGTAATGGGCACCCCCCAAAGGGTCTAGTTACCCGGTAATGGGCATCCCCAAAGGGTCTAGTCATCCGGTAATGGGCATCCCCCAAAGGGTCTAGTTAAAAAATAAATAAAAAATAGTCCATACAGTTCTGTAATTCCCCCCCTCATTCCAGACCTCCCCATACATCTATTCTCGTACAGAGTTCTAGTCGTAATATCAGTATGGTCATCCTTCAGAGTCCGTAGGAAATGGGTAATTTGGAGGAGGTGATAGGATTCCCCGGGGGGCATCTTCAGTGTCTCCCTGAAATAAGTAGAAGGCCATACCCCCTTGTGGTCGATGAAATGACCTATTCTAAAAAGTCCCCTGTCAATCCACCACTGGAATTGAGAAACCTGAAGCCCTGGGGGGAAGTGAGGGTTATTAAAGAGGGGAGCCACCAGCATGTGGGGAGACCGAAGAGGATATATCCTACATGCTACGTCCCACAGTCTCAATAAATGGGACAGAGCAGGGCACAACACTGCCCTCCGTTCCCTAGCGGGAAGCCACAGCAGAAGATCCAAAGGCACGGGTCGACAAGCCTGCGCCTCCAGATCCACCCAGTGCAGCCTATTGGCGGTAGAAAAAATCTGATAAAGTTGTGCCAACTAGGCCGCCCTGTAGTATCGCAGCCCCCCCTTCCACTTAGATCTGTACATAGTGGAACGGGCCAGCTGGCTCCCCCCCCCCCCTATGCCAAATAAATTTGTAAATAAGGGCCTGAAGATGCCGCAAGAAAGCCATCAGCAATGGGATCGGGAGAGTCCTAAAAAAGTAGAGCACCCGCGGAAGGACCATCATCTTGACGGCCGCTATTCTGCCCATCCAGGAGAGATCATGTGCCCGCCATTGTGTCAAATCTTGAGCCGTAGCGTCAAAAAGAGGTTTAAAATTCACACTAAACAGCGAGGTAATGTCGGGAGTCAGCCTAACCCCCAAATAGGGAAGTGCCCGCGGACACCACTGAAAGGGGAAGGAAACCCGCAGAGCCGCCACAGTCACGGCGTCCAGGTTTATATTTAATGCCTCCGACTTGAGTTGGTTAACCCCTAGGCCAGACACCCCCTCAAATCGCGATAGAAGCACAAACAGGTTGGGCAAGGTGGAGAAAGGGTCCGTGACAAAGAGCAATAAATCATTGGCAAACAAGCCGCACTTATGATGTCTACCAGAGCTCTCCACTCCATGTATATTAGGATCAGATCTGATGGCTATCGCCAATGTCTCAATAGCAATAACAAAGAGAAGAGGCAATAGAGGGCTGCCTTGCCTAGTTCCCCTCACGATTTTCAACGAATCCGAGACACCACCGTGCCCAACAATAATGGCCGACGGGTTGGAATACAATGCCCCCAAAACAGTGAGGAAAGTCGGGTCACAATTCCACCTCGAGAGAACACGAAAAAGAAAAGTCCAAGACAAAGAATCAAAGGCCTTATGAAGGTCCAATGATAATAGCATTCCCCTGCAGGGGGAGCCCCCGTCCCAGTTAGATCGTAACACCGTGGTCAAATCCACCGCCCGTCTGATCTGATCCGCCGCTTGTCTCCCGGGTACAAAACCCACCTGATCAATATGAACGAACATCTCCCACGGTATAGTGTGTCTTGGTAGCCGGCTGTTGGGGGCGTGGTTACGTCACGTCTGACTCACCCAACTCCTTCTGGTAAGCAGCCAACTTATTATTTTATCTGGTGATTTGCACATCGGTGTCCTCCTTATCCTCAAAAAGTGCCGTGTGGATTTAATGATCTCTGGGACTTGTGGCTGATCTTCCTAATTTTCTACACCTTATCACCATGGACTTTATTTGGATTTAAATATCCTCTGTGTTTTTTCACTTTCTATTTTGCACGGATTTTTTTAATATATGTGATAATTTGTAAGCAATAATTGTTTTGAACACATATGATATATTTTTAGTGATATCACGATCACGGACGGTTTAGATTTGCTTTTGAAGTTTTATATGACCTTTCAATAGGATTTGAATGGTATAATTAGGTGATTTCAAATTCACTATTTTTAGCGCAGCACACTCTTGATTTCAACATGAGACATATGTTTGCCCTGTTGGCACCTGCGTCAAGAGGTGCCCCCTCCCGCAATGCCTGGAAAAAATTAAGTAAATGTGGGGCCAAGTGGGCTGTAAATTTTTTATAATAAGCGGCGGAAAAGCTGTCCGGGCCCGGGGTCTTAGAGGGTTTCGCCTGCTTGATCACCTGTAAGATCTCTGCCAGCCAAATGAAAATTTTACCAATTTTTTTCACACAAATAGAGCTTTCATTTGGTGGTATTTAATCACAGCTAGGTATTTTATTTTTTACTAAAAAAAAAAAAAAAAAGAAAATAGACAGAAAATTAAAAAAAAAGAAGTTTTTCTTAGTTTCTGTCGGTAAATTTTGTAAATAAGTAATTTTTCTCCTTCACTGATGTGCGCTGGTGAGGCAGCACTGATGGGCACTAATGGGCTGCACTGATGGGCACTGATGAGGTGTCACTTATGGGCACTGATGAGGTGGCACTGATGAGGTGGCACTAATATGCCACACTGATAGGTAGCACTGATGGGCACTGATAAGCGGCACTGATGGGCGGCACTAATAGACACTGACTGCCGGCACTGATGGGCACTAACTGGTGGCACTGATGGGCAGCACTGGTGGCAACTGATGGGCAGGCACTGACAAGCACTGACAGGCACTGACTAATGGGCTCTAATTGGGTGCACTGATTGGTACTGATTGGTTTAACTGATGCGCCATGTTTGATGTCATTCTTGTGCATTTATTTTACTGTATTGTAATCAGGGCACTGATCATCAGTGCCCTGATTACTTGTCTTGTACTCCCCTTCGAGGAGGAGAGCCGAATGACGGCACTTCCTCATTTACATGTAACCGGCTGTGATTGGACACAGCCGATCACATAGGTAAAGAGCCACATCATTGGCTCTTTACCAAAATTGGGGTCCCGCCATGTCCTAGTAACGCAGCGCAGCTGCGGTCGCGCGAGAGCGGGCATTCTGGGGCACCGTCTCAAGATGTTGTCCCAGACGGTGGGTGGGTGGCAAGTGGTTAAAATGCTGACCATCCGCTGACATCCGATTTGTGTCCTTTCAGTTCTGTTCTGTTTTTTGGAACAGAACAGAACCCTATTGTTCTTCCGTTTAAAAAACAGAACGGATGCAAAATCGGATGTCAGCGGTGTCATCCGCTGACATCCGCAATCCCCATAGACATACATTATGTCTGTATATCATCCGCAAATGGATGGGATGATATGCGGTCATAAGGAGCAGATGACACAAGTGTTATTCGTGTCCGTGAAAAAAAAAAAAGTGCCGGAGCGGAAGAAAAAATCAAGGCGGCCGTGTGAAAGAGCCCTTAGGCTCCGTTTCCACTATTGCGACTTGTAGTGCGACTTGTCACATGTCAAGTCGCATAACAAGTCAAAACCCATTATTTTCAATTAGGCCCGTTCTAACTGCTGCGACTTGAGTCGCAGCGACTTGTAAAAAGGTTTTTGCACTACTTTTGGGCCGACTTCAGTGCGACTTGTCCCTCATAGAAGAAAGTCTCACTGAAGTCCCCAGAAGTAGCCGCAAACAAGTCACAATACAAAGTCGCGCTAGAAGTAGTGTGACTTTGTAGCTGCAATAGTGGAAACGTAGCCTTACACGCCTCTGTGCATAGGCAACTGATGGCCTGTATTTTAGCTCAGTAAAAAAAAAAACCAAAAAAAAAAACCTTTACTGAGCTTTTTCAAGCTGCAGTGTGCAAAAGGCCTAATACTTATCTATTTTCAGGTTGCTCCGGTTCAACCATGTGATCCAGAGCAACATGTGTCAGCCAGTGTAGCTTCAGGTGAGAGGAGGGAGTGCTGAAAACGGATAGGCCATAGTAAGCTTATTGCTAATGTCAGTGCTCTAGGCTTTAATAGCCATAGTCAGAGTGTGCTCTCCTCTTCCCTGCAAGCTGACTCAGGGGAGATTACGTGACTGGACTGGACTAGCCTGTAAATAGCTAATCATACACATTTTTGTTACACAGGTTAGTCAGAATAGGTGTCAAAAAGAGGGGAGCGTTTTTATGATTAGTTAGTTTTCTTTTGGTGGCATTAGATTACCACTGGGGTTTGTTTGTTTTTCTTTTAAATATAAAACTATTTTTTATTTTTTTAATAAAAAATGAACAAAGGTGGAAAATTTTGAAAAAAAAAAAAAATATATTTTTTACTTTCTATTTTTACTTTCTGCCATAAAACATATCCAATAAAAAATCTCCATAAATTTAGGCCAATATGTGTTCTGCTACATGTTTTGAATTAAAAAAAATATTAAAAAAAACCCAATAAGTGTTTATTGTTTGGTTTGCGTGAAAGTTATAGCGCCTACAAACTATGGTATATATACTGAAATGTTTTATTTATTTCTTTTTTTACACTACTAATAGCAGCGATCAGCGACTTATAACGGGACTGCAATACTGCGGCAGGCAATCTGACACCAGTGATGGACGAACATCTGCCGGGACAGTTCGCTAACGCGATCGGTGAACTTGCTCAAATGTTCGCGAAATGAAAAACCTCCAGGTCATATTTGCAGCCACAAAATACTTACTAGCTGTGCACACATAGTCCCACAATATGGACACTGACATACCAGAAGTATTGCTATTGGAAAAGTTGCCATAACATTTTTATTTTTTTTTTTCAGCCAAAAAATGTATATTTTTTTTCTAAATCAGCCAGAACTGACAGCAGCCGGTAAATACATGTCAAATACATATAGGGTCCATTCACACGTCTGTAAAATGGGTCTGCATCCGTTCCACAATTTAGCGGAACGTTTACAGACCCATTGATTTTCAATTCAAGTCTGAAAAATTAGGCATTCACAGGATAAAGAAGTAAGTGTCGGCCAGTACAGGACCCAAAAATTAGCCGACAGGCGTACACCTGACAGCAAAGAACTTTGTATTCTGTGGCTGGAGGTACATTAGGCATTTACAGGATACAGAAGTAAATGTCGGCCATCACAGGCCGCAAAAATTAGCCGACAGGCGTTCACCTGACAGCAAAGAACTTTGTATTCTGTGGCTGGAGGTTGCTGTGTGGAGCAGGGACAGAGAGTTAGTGACACAAATCGCTAGCTAATAGGTCCACAAAAGTCTTTTGTCAGTGTAGAGAGAGGTTGCTGTGTGGAGCAGGGACAGACTGTAGCAATTAGGCATTCAACGGACATAAAAGGCCTTTTATGCCGCTGTATTTACCTAAGACAGGGACCATGAATTGTTATGGGTGGTGGCGGATATTTGTGGCCTGTCATGAGGAATTGGAATCAAACATGGTCTACTGGTCACATGTATTGAATTCCTCCGAGATCCATGCCTCATTAATTTTAAGACATGTGAGGTAGTCATAGTCAACACTGTCGTGAGCTAGGCGAGTGCGCTTATCGGTCACAATCCCCCCTGCTGCGCTGAACGTCCTTTTGGACAGGACACTGGACGAGGGGCAAGCCAACAGTTCCATTGCAAATTCTGCAAGCTCTGGCAAGAGGTCAAGCCTGCCCACCCAGTAGTCCAGGGGTTCATCACTTCTCAGAGTGTCCACATCGGCCGTTACCCGATGTTGTCGGACACCTGTTGGTCTAGGAGCTCCCTGATTGCTGGATCCAGAGGACAACTGTAGATGGGTCTGCTGAAAGAATGATCTCATATCAGAAGTGACCAACACATCTTCAAACCGCCCTCTTCTTGCAGCTGCTGTTGGATTGGTACCCACAATCTGTGAGTGGAAATTCCTCTGCCAGGACACGCAAAAGCAGAATGCAGCATTTCTCGAAGCAAGGCCTGGAAGTGCTGCATTCTGACAGCCCTCTGTGATGGTGGTAACATTTCCGCCATTTTTTGTTTGTACCGGGGGTCTAAGTACGTTGCCACCCAGTACTGGTGATTTTGTCACAGGGTCATTAAAAAAATGACAGGCATAGGAAGAGGCAGGCCCTTACGCAGGGGTGGTAGGGGTAGGGCAGGAGCACCAGGCCGGAGCCAATGTGGGAAGTTGCAGAAGGTGCGTTCGATTATGTCAAAGGACGCACCAGACTTGGTTGAGTGGCTCACTCAGCCTTCCTCTTCTGCACCCTCCTCATCCTCTCTATCTGCACCCTCTTCACTCTCTGCTGTGTGCACCCCCAAAGACACCAACACCACCACAGCCATATACCCTCCGCTTAAATCACAGGAATTATTTTCCGATCCATCACAAGACATTTGCGATGCGCAGCCATTCTTGGCATCGGATCAGGAAGAGGAGGTAGCAACAGCCGCCACTCAGCAGTCTGACGACAGTACCCAGATCAGCCCAAGGAGGTTTGTCCCCGCTGTTGCTGCCTACTCCAAGATGTCAAATGTTAGTGGTGGGGAAGGTGACGTCGATGATGACGTGTCTATGGACGTCACGTGGGTGCCCACAAGAGAGGAAGAGGAGGGGAGTTCAAAGGGGGAGATGGACCAGCACATAGGAAGGAGAAGCAGGCTGAACTTACATTGCACAGGAGGGACAAACCAGGCTGCTAATGTATCAGGAGCGAGCCATCAACCATGTACGGTCACATCTGGCGCTACCAGGACGCCGGCACATGGCTCCGCAGTGAGGCCTTTCGAAAATTTGTGGCCATTGGAACACCATAATGGAAGGTCCCAGGAAGGAAATATTTCTCACAGAAGGGCATCACAGAGCTATATGGCCATGTTCAGCGGCAAGTGAATGTATCTCTGGTACACAGTGTCGGTGCCAAGATACATCTGACCACAGACATGTGGTCTAGCAAACACGGGCAGGGAAGGTATATAACTTTTACTGCCCACTGGGTGAACCTTCTGATGGCCATCCAGCATGTAACCTGTGGCACCCATGTAAATTTGGTTTTACTGCCACGGATTGCATGCAGGCCTGCCTCTTCTTCTCCTCCTCCTACTCCATCCTCCCTCTCCTCCTCAGCTGACTCCTCCTTTTCCGCTGCTACCGCCCAAGATCCCCAGAACCTTTTCAACATGCCAGGTGAGACATTGCCATGCTGTGCTGTGTCTGTTGTGCCTGGAGGCCAAGAGCCACACTGGTCCTGCACTCCTTTCAGTTTTGCGTTCACAGGCAGATCAGTGGCTAGCGCCGCTTAATTTGACAGTTGGTAAAGTGGTGTACGACTACGATGCCAATCTGCTGAGCGCACTGAAAGAGGGAAAAATTACACGTGCCATGCTCAGGCACACGTACTGAACTTGGTCACGCATTGATTCGTTGTCAAATACCCTGGGGTCCAGGATGTCTTGCGGTAGGCCAGGAAAATCTTGGGCCATTTCAGAAGATTTTCCACAGCCATGGCTCGCCTTGCTGACATTCAGCGGCGACACAACCTGCCCGTCAGACATCTTATTTGTGACTGCCCGACGCGATGGAACTCAACCTTGTATATATGCTTGATAGGCTGCTCAAGCAGAAACGTGCAGTTAACGACTACCTGTATACGAACTCTGCAGCAGGACAGGTTCTGGGGAGCTTGGGTTTTTTTCACCGCGCTAGTGGCTGCTCATGCGCAATGCATGGAGACTTCTGTGGCCATTTGATGAGATCACCAAACTGGTCAGTCGCAGCCAGGGCACCATCAGTGACATTGTACCTTATGCCTTCTTTCTGGAGCGTTCATTGCTTCGTGTCATTGATCAAGCCGTCGAGGAGCAGGAGCAGGAAGATGAGGAAGTCGCAATGCTGGACGAATTTAGAAAGCATATTATAGTGGATTTGTATTGTGCAGCATTGTGACTGATGAGCGGTTCTACAGCGATACTACAACTACAAAGAGTGACAAGCACAATTAGAAAAAAGTATTATAACTGGTGTGATAGACCAGTAGCCCCCCAAAATGACAGATTGAAGCGGGGTGTTATATAACAATATACTTTCATAATAGTGTATTTGGGTACTGCATCATCGACTTCACCTTCCCCACCGCTAACATTAGAGATCTCAGAGTGGCAGCAATAGCGGGGACCAACCTCCTTGGGCTGATCTGGGTACTGTTGTCAGACTGCTGAGTGGTGGCTGTTGCTACCTCCTCTTCCTGATCCAATGCCAAGAATGGCTGCGCATCGTAAATGTCTTGTTATTGATCGGAAAATAATTCCTGTTACTCAAGCGGAGGGTATATGGTGGTGGTGGTGGTGTCTTTGTCTGTGACAAAAGTCTCTAGAGAAGCTCAGTATATGTGGAAGAAGGTATATAACACCCCGCTTCAATCTGCCGTGTTAGGAACCACTGGTCTATCACACCAGTTATAAAAAAAAATTCCCAGTAACTTTTGTTACTGTGTGTAGCAGAGTTAACGCAGCAAAAGAGGCAAAATTTCTGCAGTACCCAAATACACTATTATGAAAGTATATTGGTATAAAACACCCTGCTTCAATCTGTCATTTAGGGGGGCCACTGGTATATCACACCAGTTAGAATGCTTTTTTCCAAGTAACGTTTGTCACTGTGTGTAGCAGAGGGAACACAGCGAAAGAGGCAAAATTACTGCAGTACCCAAATACACTATCATGAAAGTATATTGTTACATAACACCCCGCTTCAAATCCACTATAATATGCTTTCTATATTGGAAAGTATAATATAAGTGTATTACACCCCTATATACTGCACACCAAACAATAGTACACCTATACACCAGTCCTTAAAAGGACTTTTGTGTACCTATTACCTAGCGCTTTGTGTCACTGACACAAATCAGTGTCCCTGCTCCACACAGCAACCTCTCCCTACACTGACAAAAGACAGAATATAGGCCAAACAAGAGTACACCTATACCAGTCCTTTAAAGGACTTTTGTAGACCTATTACCTAGTGATTTGTGTCACTGACAGTCTGTCCCTGCTCCACACAGCAACCTCTCCCTACACTGACAAAAGACAGAATATAGGCCAAACAATAGTACACCTATACCAGTCCTTTAAAGGACTTTTGTAGACCTATTACCTAGTGATTTGTGTCACTGACAGTCTGTCCCTGCTCCACACAGCAACCTCTCCCTACACTGACAAAAGACAGAATATAGGCCAAACAATAGTACACCTATACCAATCCTTAAAAGGACTTTTGTGGACCTATTACCTAGCGATTTGTGTCACTGACAGTCTGTCCCTGCTCCACACAGCAACCTCTCCCTACACTGACAAAAGACAGATTATAGGCCAAACAATAGTACACCTATACCAATCCTTAAAAGGACTTTTGTGGACCTATTACCTAGTGATTTGTGTCACTGACAGTCTGTCCCTGCTCCACACAGCAACCTCTCCCTACACTGACAAAAGACAGAATGTAAAATGGAGCCAGATCAGGTCTATTTATAAGGTAGGGGGTATGTCCATGTGCTGAAATGTCTCAATTGGCTGTCCTGTACCACCTGATGGATGGGTCATGGGTCAAAGTTCTTCACAATGTAAACTAATATGGCGGTCGCGAACATCGCCATATGTTTGCATGTTTGGCGAATCGCGAACGAGCAAAGTTCACCGCGAACCGACCGTCGGGCGAACCGCAAGGCCATCTCTATCTGACACTAACTCACGCTGGGGGGGGACTAACTGCCACTGACATTAATACAGTGATCAGTGATAATACTATACACTGTCACTATACACTGGCTGGGAAGGGGTTAACATCTAGGGCGATTAACCACTTCCCACCCAAGGACGGACCCATCTACGTACCCATCAGCCAGCGATTCTGTAGAAGGTAGAAGTGATCTGAGTGGCTAATTAGCCACTCGATCACTCCTGCGGGTGGCGGAAGCGGGTCCTATCCCCCTCCTGCCACCGCCGCTGCCTCTCCCGAGCTCTCCGGTCCCATAGAGACCGGGAGCGATGCAGCCAGTAGTGATGGCTGTTTGAGACAGTGATAGAGGAACTGATGTTGTTCCCCTTTCTCTGTAACCCTGGAAACCGGTAGCAACGAGTATTCATCACTTTTGGTTCCGCCTCTTTGTTTACCTGGCCACCAGCAGCCAGAGAAGCAGCCGATCGGACCGATTTCTACAATTTGCTGCATTGGGGCCAGAGGAGAGATTTGGGGTCTAATAGACCCCAAATCTCTCCATAAAAAGAACCTGTCAGGGCCCATGCTATCACAAAGGATGTTGTTCATCCCTTGTGATAGTAATAAAGTTTGTATAAAAAAAAATGTAAAAAAAATTTTTGGGGATAAAATAAATAATCAAAAGTAAAAAAAAATGTTTAAAGTGCCACTGTCCCACTGTGTTTACGCATAAATGCGAACGTTTACGTTACTCCCGTATGTATTTGTAAGTGGTGATCGCACCACACATGAGGTATTGTCGCGAACGTCAGAGCAAAAGCAATAATTCTAGCACCAGACCTCCTGTGCCACTCTAAACTGGTAACCTGTAAAAGCGTTTAAAGCGTCGCCTATAGAGAATTTTAAGCACCGTAGTTTGCCCCCATTCCACGGGCAGATGCAATTTTAAACCATGACGTGTTAGGCATCTATTTACCCATGTAACTACATTTTTCACATTATACAAAAAAAATTGGGCTAACTTTTTTTCTTTTTTATTCATGAATGTTTTTTTTCCAAAAAAATTGCGTTTGAAAAACTGCTGTGCAAATACCATGTGACATAAAAAATTGCAACACACCATTTTTTTCCATAGGGTCTCTGCTAAAAAAAAAAAAAATGTATAATGTTTGGGGGTTCCGAGTAATTTTCTAGCAAAAACAAAAGTACATTTTTACATGTAGGAGCGAAGTGTCAGAATAGGTTTGGCAAGGAGGTGGTTAAGGGGTTAAAAGTGTGCCTAACTATGTGTGTACAGCATGCTGCTTTTCAGTAAGGCCCCTTTCACACAGGCTTTCCGATCAGGTCCACCTGTCAGTTTTTTCAGGAGGACCTGATTAGATGCTCCATGCACCCCTATGGAGCAGCGGATGTCAGCGCTGACACCCGCTGCTCTCTGATCACATCCAGTCTGTGAACCCTATTTTCCATCCGTCTGGAGGATTGGTTTGGATGAAAAAGTCCATTATCATCTGATCTTCATAGAGGAGAGCGGAGATCTGACAGGCCTGTTTCTGCAAAGTAAGCGGAGACAGACCTGTCATCCGCCTGCTCAGCGGCGATTGGCGGATCGATCCCCGCTGAGAAAAATAAAGTCCGCTGGGCAGAAAGCCCATGTGAAAGGACCCTAAGGATCTCTCTATTTCTCATTCCTGCTTTGCAGGGATGAGAGCTGGCAGATCACTCCCTTTGTTCAGAGCTCTGTATTGTTAACCATTAGCTCTGGGCTGTAATTGCACACAGGCAATCAGCAGGTCCTGCTCATGAATCATTAAGCGGGGGGCACGTGCATGCGCCCTAAACCCAGAAGTAAGCAGCAACATACAGGTAAGTTGCTTTGCCTACAGCTGCCATTTGCCTGCAGTACATTGTGGGCGGTTAACTGCCAGTTTTGGAGGATGGCGTGTTCTGCTGAAAAACAACAGACTTACTGGCTGTATCACCAGATGAAAATAAAAGAAAACAATGCCCCAAAAAAAGGAAAGTAATGCAGCTCCACATATAAGAATTGTAATCTGCGATATAATAAATATTTGCGTGTGTGTTTCATACTGCTTTAAAGTGTAAGTTCACCTTTTCAGAAAAAAATGAAAAGATTACCTAAAACCCTACAGTGTTAACCTCTAGGACTCCAAGGCAACTGTTATATCTATAAATATGCTTCTTCAGGGATTGCAGTGATTACTCTCTAAACATCTCACCGCTCTTAAAAAAATATTTTGTGTTAGGAAATATTTTTGGCAAAAACTAAAAGTATGTTTATTGTTCATGACGATCCTTAGAGACCTCATCATTCTAACCTGTTCGTTTCTTATCTACTGTATTATGCTAAAAAAGAGATTCTCTTTACATGGAACTCCTCTGCTCTTCCTGCTGTGCTGCCCTGGAAGGCCACAATCAATGCTGCTTTACTTCTGTATAAACTGACATATATTACCACTTGCCGACCAGCCACCGTACTTATACTGCGGCAGGTTGGCTCTGTCCCGCAAAATGATGTACCTGTACATCGTTTTGTGGGACAGCTAGTGGGGTGACAGGCTAGTGGGGGCGTGCTAGTGTGGCCCGATTGGCCACAAGGGGAGCCAATCAGCGGAGACAGAACGTTGGTCTGCCAATGTAAACACGGCAGACCGCTGTTCTGTCAGTAATGAACACAGGCATCCTGTGTTCCTCTTAGGAATACAGGTCTCTGTGTTCATGCAGCAAGCCCATCCCCTCCAGTTAGAAAGCACCCCTAGGGACACATTTAACCCTTTGATCGGCCCTGGTGTTAACCCCTTCCCTGCCAGTGTCATTATCACAGTAACAGTTCATATTTTTAGCACTGATTACAGTAGAAATGTCACTGGTCCCCCCAAAAGTGTCAGTTAGTAGGTGTCCAATCTGTCCGCTGCAATGTCACAGTCCTGCTAAAAATCGATGATCGCTGCCATTACTAGTAAAAAAAATGTAAATAAATAAAAATGACATAAATCTTTCCTCTAGTTTGTAGACATGATAACTTTTGTGCAAAACGAACAATATGCATGTATTGTGTTTTTTTTTTACCAAAAATATGTAGCATAATACATATTGACCTAAAATGATGAAAAAATTTGATTTTAATTTTTTTTTTTTTTTTTATTTGGAATGTTTTATAGCAGAAAGTAAAATATATATATATATATATATTTTTTTAGAATTGTCGCTCTATTTTTGTTTATAGCGCAAAAAATAAAAATCGAAAGTAGGTGATCAAATACCACCAAAAGAAAGCTCTATTTGTGGGACAAAAAGGACATTTATTTTATTTGGGTACAGCGTCGAACGACCACGCAATTGTCAGTTAAAATAATGCAGTGCCGTATAACAAAGAATGGCCTGGTCATTAAGGGCGTAAAAAAACCTTTCCCGCCAAAAGTGGTTAATCTTGATTACTTAGTAGGACAACTGGATTTCAGGAATTCTCTTTAACTATTCTCAGAGGAAATATTTTTTTCTGCCCGCCTTTTTTCTTCTCCTCCCCCCATATGACATTTTTTTTCCTTTCTCAACTGTACCATTGCTGAACTGCTATCTGAGTTGTGCTGTGCTTTTTATATTACTGGTTTTCGTGCCTGGATCGTGTATTGCATTACAACTTATTTGTATCTTTGTAATGATCGTGCCAAGTTTTGTGAAACACTGCGCTGCTTTTATTATTTCATTAAAAGCAATCCTGATGAGTAAAGGAATAATTATATTTATTACCTTGACGCCTTCATAGTAGCTCCCTGTAGACAATTTCTCCATGCTTTTAAACAGAGGGTGGCTTTTAGCATTCTTAGACTCAATAATTTTGTCTATGACCTTGTTAACTTTCTCTGCTGCTCTGGTAATGTCAGCCATTTTCAGTTTCAAATCCTCTACTGTGTCTCTCAAGTGCTTGCAAAGATTGGAGTTTGATGCTGTTGAATCGATACGGGGTTTTTTTGGAAGAGTTGCCATTTTGTGCTGTCCGTCCTTTGTTGTCTGCCTTGTGTCAAGTCTCGCTTCTTCCGGATGAATGTACAAGCACACTACAACGCATTCTCTTTTATATTCATTTTCTGGTAAAGGTCACTCCCACCTCAGAGGCATAGGTAAGAGAGAAACGAAACTGAAAAGGAGGGAATTAACTGCAAAAATATGCTTTAGACGTTTGGTAATTATTTTACTGTGGCAGTTCCTAAGCTGAAATCATTATTTAAAGCGGAGTTCCACCTAGAAAAAAAAAACATAAAAATACCCCCGGGACAGTCAGGGCTAGTGCATTCCACAATGGCTAGCCTCTGATCTGTCCCGGGTTGCACTTACCTGCAAGAAGAAATACTTACCTAGAAAATGTCCTGTCCAGCACTGCCATCTCAGGTGTGGGCAGCTTGAAGCCAGCGCGATCCTCTTCTGTGTCCTCTTCCGTCCTCTTCGGTCCCACGATGCACTGCACCGGCCCCGCCGTCAATTCTGGTGCTTCAGCGTCATCCCTGCACAGCTTCTGGGCATGCCCAGAAGCTGTTTGGCAAGGTATGACGGCACCTGCACCTGAACTGACATCGGGGCCGGTGCAGGCGCATTGATTCCTGGGAGCGATGACGTTCAGCTCCCAGGAATCATTGCAAGACAAGAAGTGACGAATCGCCGTGGCCGCCGAGGGGAGGAAGAGGAAGTAAGGTAAGTATATTTTCTTCTAAACGAGGTAAGTAAAAAAAAAAAAAAATTGCTATTATCCATTTATTTTTCAGGTGACCCCGGGCATGAAGATGGACCGAAGTCACATTTTAGGGTGGAACTCCACTTTAAAGAAAGTATTAAAAGCAACAAAGAAATTACTTAAGCACTAAAAATGTACACCAGAAATGATATACTAAGCACTTTAAGTCTTGCTTTCTCCTGACAAATGTATAAGCAACCTTCAACCATATGAACAATATTTTACATGTGCTGCACTAGTGTTAAAATATAAAACTAAAAAATATGAACATATAAAGTGAAATACATTATATATATCATCCACTGTGTAATAAACAATATTTGTTCCATGTAAATTTGAAAATCAATTAACCACTTCAAGACAGGGCACTTTCACCCCCTTCCTGCCCAGGCCAATTTTCAGCTTTTAGCACTGTTGCATTTTGAATGACAATTGCGCGGTCATGCAACACTGTACCTACACGAAATTTATGTCATTTTCCCCCGACAAATAGAGCTTTCTTTTGGTTGTAATTGATCACCGCAAGGTTTTTCCTTTTTTGCTAAACAAATAAAAAAAAGACCAAAAAGTTTGAAAAAAAAAATTTTTTTGTTTATGTTATACAATTTTGTAAATAAATATGTTTTTTCCTGCACTGATGAGCACTGATGAGGCTGCACTGACAGGCACTGATGAGGAGGCACTGATGGGGTGGCACTGATATGCGGCACTGATCGGCGGAACTGATGGGCACTGATATGTGGCACTGATAGGTAGCACTGATATGCAGCATTGGCGGGCACTGATAGGCGGCACTGCTGGGCACTGATAGGCGGCATTGATGGGCACTGATAGGTGGCACTGATGGGCACTGATAGGCGGCACTGATGGGCACTAATGGGCACTGATAGGCGGCACTGGTGGGCACTGATGGGCACTGATAGGCGGCACTGATGGGCACTGACGGGCGGCACTGATGGGCACTAATGGGCACTGATAGGCGGCACTGGTGGGCAATAATGGGCACTGGTGGGCGACACTGATAGATGGCAATGATGGGCACAGGTGGGCAGCACTGATAGGGAGGGCACTGGTGGGCAGCACTGATGTGGAGGGCACTGGGGGGCTCCCTGAGCCCTGATTGCCATCCCTGGTGGCCATAGTGGGCATCCCTGGTGGTTCTAGTGGCACCCCCCCCGAGGGTCTGCACTGGTAATCAATGATCTGATTACCAGTGCCGACCCCCCCCCCCCTGTCAGGGGAGCCGCCGATCGGCGCTCCTTTACTCGTGCCTGTCAGGCACGTACTGAGGAAAGCCGATCAACGGCTCTTCCTGTTTACTATGTGACCAGACGTGATTGGACACAGCTGGTCACATGGTAAAGAGCCTACAACAGTAGGTTCTTTACCGAGATCGGAGATGCAGGGAGTCAGACTGACACCTCGCATCACCGATCGCCGCAGAGCGCATTATCCTGCCGACGTCATATGATGTCTGGTCGGGATAAAACAACCACAATCCTGCCGTCAATCGCCTATAGGGCGGGCGGGATGTGGTTAATGTACAAAGTGACAAAAAAGTAACCCAAAACATTACTAGAATTACCATAACACCATCAATTATTTAATGGCATTCTCCATTCACAAATCTACCAATAATTGAACATATATATGCAGCTACACTTTGTTTAAATGTAGTCCCTTTAAAAAAGTGTGTCTCACCTTGCCTCCAGGACTCAACTCAACTCCAGTCCAAAGATAACTTTTTATCAAGTAGTCCTTACACAGTCATCATCCAAGGCGGAGGTTCCCCATCCGGTGGGGACTGTGCGGAAGCTGGGAACAGCGTGGCAAGGGCCTATATACAAGCAGAGGAGACATACTCCCTACATTAAGCTCTCGCCCTTTCCAGATAATAGACATGGAGTGATCACCCTCACTACTATGTCACTATATAAGTGCCTATCTTTGAGCTTCCCAAAACGCACAGTCCTCCTCGTTAAAGAATTTCTCACGAAAATTGAGATATGTGCCTGATTACTATATGTACAGACAAAAGAAATGATATGCTCCAGACGAAGCTTTTTGCCTAAGAAAGCGAAACATGTTGAGCAAAGGTCATATATTATATGGTGAATGTTAATCTATACTCTCAGTTGACCCCGCTGACCGGCACCTTATTGTTTGGGTGTCCGCCGACGGTTCTCTTCTGATATTGAGTAAACGGTTTCCAGAATTATATGACTATTAATGATCTTGTACTCTGAATTGTATGAAAATCACTGCCTTAAGTCTTATGTACTGAGATATTGTACAGTATAGACCATCTATTGGTCTCACTGTGTCCTCAATATACAATTATTTGCCTGTATTGTTTCATGATTTTAAAATATTTTTGTTGAATAAAATAACAATTTTTTAAAAAAACTCTTGTGCCCAAAATCCCTGTTTCCCAATCCTTCCAAATAAATTAGTCAATTGACAATAGGGGCACACCCTAAGTGGATACGTCATGGCCCAGATGGCTGCTGTCTGTGGACACATGACCTGTAAAATAATTCTTATTTTATAACATTGTATTTTAGTCCTGCAAAAATTTGGCCTCTTTGGCTGCCTTAACTGTGCTACACACAGTGACAACAGTTACTGGCCAATTTTTTGTAGAACTGGTGTGATAGACCAGTGGCCCCCCAATACCACAGATTGAAGCGGGGTGTTATATACCTTCTTCCACATATACTGCGCTTCTCTAGAGACTTTTGTCACAGGGTAATTTAAAAGATGACAGGCAGAGGAAGAGGCAGGCCCTTACGCAGGGGTGGTAGGAGTAGGGCAGGAGCACCAGGCCGGAGCCAAAGTGGGAAGTTGCAGAAGGTGCGTTCGATTACGTCAAAGGACGCACCAGACTTGGTTGAGTGGCTCACTTAGCCTTCCTCTTCTGCACCCTCCTCATCCTCTCTATCTGCACCCTCTTCACTCTCTGCTGTGTGCACCCCCAAAGACACCACCACCATATACCCTCCGGTTGAGTCACTGGAATTATTTTCCGAGCCATCACAAGACATTTGCGATGCGCAGCCATTCTTGGCATCAGATCTGGAAGAGAAGGTAGCAACAGCCACCACTCAGCAGTACCCGATCAGCCCAAGGAGGTTGGTCCCCGCTGTTGCTGCCTACTCCGAGATCTCTAATGTTAGTGGTGGGGAAGGTGACGTTGATGATGACGTGTTTATGGACGTCATGTGGGTGGCCACAAGAGAGGAAGAGGAGGGGAGTTCAGAGGGAGAGATGAACCAGCAGAAGTTACATTGCACAGGAGGGACAAAGCAGACTGCTAATGTATCAGGAGTGAGCCATCAACCATATACGTAGGGTGTATGTAGTTCCGCGCTTAGGATGAGGGGTATATATGTACGATAGAACACCGCACCTAGCTGCTGCCCACTTCAAAAATGCGACCCTAGAAGGGGAGCACTTAAAGAAATAAAAGGGGAAGGGAAGTGATTGGCGCTGCCTGGTGGGATGTTATGGGAATGTATATGTAGGATACTGTACTTCTAGTAAGATATCCTATAGAGACATGTGTAGTAATTTGATATTGGAATCAGTGAATCATCAACTTAAAGTCTGATGAATGACAAACCTGTGTAAAACCAAAGTGGGTCTATGTATAAAAAATATAATATAATAAAACCCTATATACATAACATCAATAAATCAATTTCATACGTACAATAATGTGCAAAGAGAAGTGCAAAAAGTGAATCAAAAAGTGAAGTGCTAAAAAAATAAATAAAATTAATCCAATGAAATCCAGTGGTAAATATGTGACCATAAAATAACAATAGGTAAGTATGCTATAAAAATTCTTAATAAATATAAGTAAAGTAATAAATAGCGTATATATGACCGTAAAATAACAATCGATGGGTATGTTCTTAAAGTGCCAATAAATACGAAAATGAATAAATAATTCTCAATAAATAAATAGATAGGTGCAAACGGTGCTAAAGGTGAACCAATTAATTGGTGAAAATATCCGTGCCGAACTAGCGATACATAAATGAAAAAATGCAGACTAAAAAGTCAATACAAATAATCCCACAAATGAATCCAAGTATATGTGCCGTCTCAGTGGTTTAAAAAGTCCAAAAAAAGTCCTAAATAGGTGAAGTCGATATATGGTGGATTTCTAGTGCTCTTTTCTCTATGCCCAAAGTATAGTGGGTGGGCAGAAGGAAGAAGTGTTCCCCTGAGCCTGGGGTCCTGCGCTTACCAGATTCCCTTACCCCTACAGGGGTAAACAGCGGGTCGATAATTAGGGGATCGCTCCCACACACTGGCAATCAGGATCTCCTATGGCCTTGGTATCACTCCGTAGTAGTAGTGCAGATGTCAGCTCAATAGGTATAAAATAGAAATCCAGTACAGTGCCCGAATATGTAGGAGAAAAAGGGAAGGAGCCTCCAATAGTGTAAAATTGTTTCACAGAACAGCTTTATTATATAAAAAAGACATGTACTCACAAGGTATAAAATACAAAGATATGCCCGTCTGGCATAGGAGCCGCAACCTCCTCTCTTGCGGTGCACGCCAGGAAGTAGCGTGCGAGCCAACCGCCGGATGTGCGTCCCAAGCCTCGGGTTCAGTGGACGGAAATGACGTGGTCACGCTCTCTACCGGTTTCGTCTTGCTGACGTCATCTGGAGAAGCATTGACCACGCCGTCTCCGTCTCATTATGTATAGAGTGGTTACCAGGCAACCCGGTCCGGAAATGGGATGCTAATTTATGTAGCCAATCAGGCCGTAGCTTGTCAGCTGTTGCTAGGCAAGCAACGCCTAGGGAATTGGAACGTGCATGCTATTAATCTGTAATTTCTATGTAGCCAATCTAAAGATAAGGGGATGGAATGGTCAGGAGTTGCTAGGCAGAACTTATATGTTAGATGGAAACTGGGGGAGTAAAAGCGCTTCCCGCACTAGTAATATATATAAATTAACTGTATCATCTGTAAATGTTACATATCAGTAATTAAGAGACCAGAATCAAATATGGGTATAATTTAAAAGAAAGGTACAATTAATCAGAAATGGTAATACAATTATGTGGAGCTGATGGTGTTGTGTTTATTAAAAGAATTGAAGGATTAAATATAAATGGTGAGGGATTAGAAACAAAAGAGGAATAAAAATTTGAGGAATAAAAAATTCAAGGAATAAAAAATTCATGGGGAGTAGATGATTAAAAAGCCAAAATTAAGGAGCTGAAAGGTGTAGTTAATTAAAATTAGTGATTGTTAATATAATTTGAGTGGAGCTGGTAGTGATATGCTTATAAAAAATTAATTAAAAATTAAAAATAACGGGATTTAGAGGATTAAATATAAATAGCGAGGGAATAGAAGAGTCAAAAAAATAAAAATAAAAATATATATAAATTAATAAAAATTATTAATAAAAATCAGGGAATGAAAAATCATAGGAATACATATGTTATATTTGGTAGGTGTAATCACCAAATAGGGATATTGGCTGGTTATTGTGTATTAATATATATATGCAATGGGATGTATATCATTATATGTACAATAAGATCCTGATTGGTAAATTGAAAAAATTCTAATTCTAATAAGGTGCTCTGGAGTCTAGGAGAAGTATATTCATATATATGGATTTGTTGACCTAGGGGATGATAGAACGATACTGAATAATAGAACTAGTTAGGTTATAAGGAGAAAGGTAAGAGAATATATAAAAAATATAAAAATATATATATATTGTTCCATATACCCGGTGGTCTGGCATATATAGAGAAAGGTAAAGAACTAGGCATTCTTACGGAAAAGGAAGCCAGATATTTATTACCATCCTCATCCAAAACACCTGTGATGTACTATCTTCCGAAGATCCACAAAAGATTGGACAAACCCCCGGGTAGACCTATTATAAGTGGGGTTGACTCCCTCTTTTCTAGATTGGGGGAGTATCTAGATAAATACTTACAGCCCTTAGTACCAAAAGGGAAATCCTATTTAAAAGATAGTGCACAACTTATTAGGGAGTTACAAAGTCTGAAAGTTGATGAACAAAGCTTTTTAGTAACAGTGGATGCCAATTCATTGTATACTAGCATTAAGCAAAATGACGGACTGAAAGGAGTAAAAAGAGCACTACACCTGGATTCCGATCTCAAACAAACACAAATCAAATACATTCTGGAAGGTCTGTAATTAGCTATGTCCCATAATTATTTTTGGCACTCTAAAGATTTTTACGTCCAAACAAAGGGCGTAGCAACGGGAGCGAGATATGCACCAAGCGTAGCAAACGTTTTCATGAATTTATTGGAGGAAGAACTCATATATTCCACACACAGACCACACCTGAGCTTCTACCGGAGATATATTTATGATATCTTTATGATATGGAAAGGACCACAAGATACGCTAGAAACTTTTATTAATGAGCTCAACAATAATCAATATGGCATTAAATTCACGGGACATCAAGACTTAAGACAAGTCGATTTTTTAGATCTACAGATTTTTAAAGAGAATGGGAAATTAAGCACACGCACTTTTTTTAAACCCACTGATAAAAATGGGTATATCCATACATCTAGTTGTCACCACCCGAAGTGGAAACATAATATACCCAAAGGACAATACATGAGGTTGAGGAGAAATTGTGGCAATTTAGAGGAATACGATACGCAAGCATGTACACTGACCGAGAGATTTATTGAAAAAGGATACAACAAGGAATTATTGGAAAGCACAATGAAAAATGTCAGAAACATGAAGAGGGAGGAATTACTAAAAGAAAAATCTAAGGATACCAACAATGCATTTGAAATGGCTTTTATCACTGGTTTTAATCAACAACATAGACAAATGGAAAAGATTTTTAAAAGATACTGGCCTATTTTAAAATCAGACAGGACTTTAGCTAAGATCCTACCTAGACAGCCGAAGTTCATATATCGGAAGGCCCCTGCACTTAGGAACCGGCTTGTCCACAATGTGGTAGATCCACCTAAATCTGTAAAGATTTTTCCAGACCTGAAAGGTTTCATAAGATGCAGGAAATGCCTAGCTTGCAGGAACAACATATTACAACCAAGGAAAATGACGGAATTCAGATCCTGTTCCAACAAACGGAAGTTCAAGATCAACCAATTGATCACCTGCTCTAGCACACATGTGACGTATGTCATAGAGTGTCCTTGCCATAAACAATATGTGGGTAGAACCACCAGGCCGTTATATGTGCGAATAAGGGAGCATATAAAAAATATCAAAAAAGGCTTCCCCAAGCATGGTTTATCAAGACATTTTCTTGAGGTGCATAATAAAAATCCCAAAGGCCTACTATTCTATGGCATTGACACCATAAAAGCTCATTGGAGAGGAGAGAATAAAACTAGGAAGATTTCGAGAAACGAAACGAAGTGGATATTCCAATTGGAATCACTCCAACCTGGGGGATTGAATCTTGACATAGATCTTAACTGCTTCATCTCCAACTACTGAATACACACTTTTTTAGACTAGGGCGATCAACAATATTTACTATATTTATCATACATCTCTTTATATATATTATACCAAAACTTGCCTTATACAAGAACACCCTGAAGGGTTAACCAGATATCCACTTTTAATAAAATACACATGAGCATCTAACTACAAAGGCAGGCACTCTTCTATATCACTTCTAACCACTGCTGTGGATTATATATAGTGGAATAGGGATACAATTTTTTAATGTTCAGAACAAATATGTACTTTTTAGTTTTTGATTTATTTTGGATGTCTTACACTGAATCAGATGGCCTGATTATATATCAAGGTTTATATTATTCCACTAGACTGACTATGGACAATGTTATATATCTGTAAATCATGTGTAGAGTGCCTGCCAGACCACCGGGTATATGGAACAATATATATATATTTTTATATTTTTTATATATTCTCTTACCTTTCTCCTTATAACCTAACTAGTTCTATTATTCAGTATCGTTCTATCATCCCCTAGGTCAACAAATCCATATATATGAATATACTTCTCCTAGACTCCAGAGCACCTTATTAGAATTAGAATTTTTTCAATTTACCAATCAGGATCTTATTGTACATATAATGATATACATCCCATTGCATATATATATTAATACACAATAACCAGCCAATATCCCTATTTGGTGATTACACCTACCAAGTATAACATATGTATTCCTATGATTTTTCATTCCCTGATTTTTATTAATAATTTTTATTAATTTATATATTTTTTTATTTTTATTTTTTTGACTCTTCTATTCCCTCGCTATTTATATTTAATCCTCTAAATCCCGTTATTTTTAATTTTTAATTAATTTTATATAAGCATATCACTACCAGCTCCACTCAAATTATATTAACAATCACTAATTTTAATTAACTACACCTTTCAGCTCCTTAATTTTGGCTTTTTAATCATCTACTCCCCATGAATTTTTTATTCCTTGAATTTTTTATTCCTCGAATTTTTATTCCTCTTTTGTTTCTAATCCCTCACCATTTATATTTAATCCTTCAATTCTTTTAATAAACACAACACCATCAGCTCCACATAATTGTATTACCATTTCTGATTAATTGTACCTTTCTTTTAAATTATACCCATATTTGATTCTGGTCTCTTAATTACTGATATGTAACATTTACAGATGATACAGTTAATTTATATATATTACTAGTGCGGGAAGCGCTTTTACTCCCCCAGTTTCCATCTAACATATAAGTTCTGCCTAGCAACTCCTGACCATTCCATCCCCTTATCTTTAGATTGGCTACATAGAAATTACAGATTAATAGCATGCACGTTCCAATTCCCTAGGCGTTGCTTGCCTAGCAACAGCTGACAAGCTACGGCCTGATTGGCTACATAAATTAGCATCCCATTTC
This sequence comes from Pelophylax lessonae, assembly GCF_965119305.1. Classification (NCBI taxonomy): domain Eukaryota; kingdom Metazoa; phylum Chordata; class Amphibia; order Anura; family Ranidae; genus Pelophylax; species Pelophylax lessonae. Next base: position 448,547,448 of record NC_138770.1, read on the forward strand.
CGGACCGGGTTGCCTGGTAACCACTCTATACATAATGAGACGGAGACGGCGTGGTCAATGCTTCTCCAGATGACGTCAGCAAGACGAAACCGGTAGAGAGCGTGACCACGTCATTTCCGTCCACTGAACCCGAGGCTTGGGACGCACATCCGGCGGTTGGCTCGCACGCTACTTCCTGGCGTGCACCGCAAGAGAGGAGGTTGCGGCTCCTATGCCAGACGGGCATATCTTTGTATTTTATACCTTGTGAGTACATGTCTTTTTTATATAATAAAGCTGTTCTGTGAAACAATTTTACACTATTGGAGGCTCCTTCCCTTTTTCTCCTACATACCCGGGCACTGTACTGGATTTCTATTTTATACCTATTGAGCTGACATCTGCACTACTACTACGGAGTGATACCAAGGCCATAGGAGATCCTGATTGCCAGTGTGTGGGAGCGATCCCCTAATTATCGACCCGCTGTTTACCCCTGTAGGGGTAAGGGAATCTGGTAAGCGCAGGACCCCAGGCTCAGGGGAACACTTCTTCCTTCTGCCCACCCACTATACTTTGGGCATAGAGAAAAGAGCACTAGAAATCCACCATATATCGACTTCACCTATTTAGGACTTTTTTTGGACTTTTTAAACCACTGAGACGGCACATATACTTGGATTCATTTGTGGGATTATTTGTATTGACTTTTTAGTCTGCATTTTTTCATTTATGTATCGCTAGTTCGGCACGGATATTTTCACCAATTAATTGGTTCACCTTTAGCACCGTTTGCACCTATCTATTTATTTATTGAGAATTATTTATTCATTTTCGTATTTATTGGCACTTTAAGAACATACCCATCGATTGTTATTTTACGGTCATATATACGCTATTTATTACTTTACTTATATTTATTAAGAATTTTTATAGCATACTTACCTATTGTTATTTTATGGTCACATATTTACCACTGGATTTCATTGGATTAATTTTATTTATTTTTTTAGCACTTCACTTTTTGATTCACTTTTTGCACTTCTCTTTGCACATTATTGTACGTATGAAATTGATTTATTGATGTTATGTATATAGGGTTTTATTATATTATATTTTTTATACATAGACCCACTTTGGTTTTACACAGGTTTGTCATTCATCAGACTTTAAGTTGATGATTCACTGATTCCAATATCAAATTACTACACATGTCTCTATAGGATATCTTACTAGAAGTACAGTATCCTACATATACATTCCCATAACATCCCACCAGGCAGCGCCAATCACTTCCCTTCCCCTTTTATTTTACATCAACCATATACGGTCACATCTGGCGCTCCCAGGACGCCGGCACATGGCTCCGCAGTGTGGGATTTTTTTAATGTGTCCGCTGCTGACAATAGTGTTGCCATCTGCAGCCTTTGCAGTCAATGCATAAGTCGCGGTAAGCCCAACACTAACCTAGGGACAACCACCTTAAGAGGGCACCTGGACTCCCATCACCGAGCCCAGTGGGAGCAACGCCGTCAGAACCCACAAAGCCCAATTCCAGGCTCTCACCGTCCAGCCTCTTCTCCTTCTCCTCTCTCCTCACAATTGTACTTCACTCCACCTTCCATCATGCTGTCCTCACGTTGTTCTGGAAAAAGGCAGGCTTCCGTGGCCCAAATGTTGGAGCGTAAAAAAATGATGACGCCGAATAACCCTCTTGCCCAACTATTGACTGCTGGCTTGTCGGAACTGATAGCCCGCCAACTACTGCCATATCAACTGGTGGACTCGGAGGCCTGTTGGATATTTGTGGCCATTGGAACACCACAATGGAAGGTCCCAGGCAGGAAATATTTCTCGCAGAAGGGCATTCCAGAGCTGTATGGCCATGTTCAGCGGCAAGTGAATGTATCTCTGGCACACAGTGTCGGTGCCAAGATACATCTGACCACAGACACATGGTCTAGCAAACACGTGCATGGAAGGTATATAACTTTTACTGCCCACTGAACCTTCTGACGGCCGTCAAGCATGTAACCCGTGGCACCAGTGTAGATTTGGTTTTACCGTCACGGATTGCATGCAGGCCTGCCTCTTCTTCTCCTCCTCCTACTCCATCCTCCCTCTCCTACTCGGCTGACTCCTCCTTTTCTGCTGCTACCGTCTCTTCCGATGCGCTGCCCAAGATCCCCAGAACCTATTCCATATGCTAGGTGAGGCGTTGCCATGCTGTGCTGCGTCTGTTATGCCTGAAAGCCAAGAGCCACACTGGTCCTGAACTCCTTTCAGCTTTGTGTTCACAGGCAGATCAGTGGCTGGCGCCGCTCAATTTGACAGTTGGTAAAGTGGTGTGCGTCAAAGTTGCCAATCTGCTGAGCGCGCTGAAACAGGGCAAAATTACACACGTGCCACGCATGGCACACGTCCTGAACTTGGTCGTGCAGTGATTCGTTGTCAAATACCCTGGGGTCCAGGACGTCTTGCAGCAGGCCAGGAAAATCTCAGGTCATGTCAGAAGATCTTACATAGCCATTGCTCACCTTGCTGACATTCAACGGAGACACAACCTGCCCTTCAGGCGTCTTATTTATGACTGCCCGACGCGATGGAACTCAACCTTGTATATGCTTGATTGGCTGCTCCAGCAGAAACGTGCAGTTAACGACTACCTGTACGAACTCTGCGGCAGGACAGGTTCTGGGGAGCTTGGGTTTTTTTCACCTCGCCAGTGGCTGCTCATGCGCGACGCATGCAGACTTCTGCGACCATTTGATGGGCTCACCAAACTGGTCAAACACGGCCAGGGCACCATCAGTAACATCGCACCTTACGCCTTCTTTCTGGTACATGCATTGCGTCGTGTCATTGATCAAGCCATCGAGGAGCAGGAGCAGGAAGATGAGGAAGTCGCAATGTTGGATGAATTCCCAGGGGATGCTACTCCATCTGAGACAAGTCAACAACAGGAGTCTGAAGAGGAGTCAGAGGAGGATGGTTCCGGGGCAGATGAGGAGGAGCAAGAAGAGCATGCTTTAAACTTTTCTGGGATCCCTGGTGTTGTCCGTGGATGGGGGGAGGAGAACGAGGACGACATTATCCTGGATGATGAGCTGGAGCCAGGCCACTACACCGCTTCCAGTTTAGTGCGAATGGGGGCCTTAATGCTCCAGTGTTTTAAGGGGGACCCCCGTATAAAAAGCATAAAGGGCAAGGACCAGTACTGGGTGGCAACGTACTTAGACCCCCGGTACAAACAAAAAATGGCGGAAATATTACCACCATCCCAGAGGGCGGTCAGAATGCAGCACTTCCAGGCCTTGCTTCGAGAAATGCTGCATTCTGCTTTTGCGTGCCCTGGCAGAGGAATTTCCACTCACAGAGAAACAGTTGCAGTTAGCAATCCAACAGCGCCTGCAAGAAGATGTGTTGGTCACTTCAGATATGAAATCATTCTTTCAGCCGACCCATCAACAGCTGTACTCCGGATTCAGCATTCAGCATTAGGGAACGCCTAGAGCGACAGCTGTCCGACTACATCGGGTTAACGGTCTATGTGGATGCTCTGAGGAGTAATGAACCCCTGGACTACTGGGTGGGCAGGCTTGACCTCTGGCTGGAGCTTGCACAATTTGCAATGGAACTGTTGGCTTGCCCCCTGTCCAGTGTCCTGTCCGAAAGGACGTTCAGCGCAGCGCACTCGCCTAGCTCATGACAGTGTTGACTACCTTACATTTATAAAAATGAATGAGGCATGGATCTCTGAGGAATTCAAACACATGTGACCAGTAGACCATGTTTAAATACAATTCCTCATGACAGGCCACAAATATCCACCAGACAATTCATGGTCCTTGTCTTCGGTAAATACAGCGGCATAAAAGGCATTTCATGTCCATTGAATGCCTAATTAATAAAAAAATATATTTTTTCTGTCAATGCCTAATGTACCTTCAGCCACAGAATACAATGTTCTTAGCTGTCAGGTAAACGCATGTGGGCTAATTTTTTGGGCCTGGAATGGCTGACACTTACTTCTGTATCCTGTGAACGCCTAATGTACCTTCAGCCACAGAATACAACGTTCTTAGCTGTCAGGTAAACCCATGTGAGCTAATTTTTGGGGCCTGGAATGGCCGACACTTACTTCTGTATCTTGTGAATGCCTAATGTACCTTTAGCCACAGAATACAACGTTCTTAGCTGTCAGGTAAACCCATGTGGGCTAATTGTTGGGGCCTGTAATGGCCGACACTTACTTCTGTATCCTGTGAACGCCTAATGTACCTTCAGCCACAGAATAAAATGTTCTTAGCTGTCAGGTAAACCCATGTGGGCTAATTTTTGAGGCCTGTACTGGCCGACACTTACTTCTGTATCCTGTGAATGCCTAATGTACCTTCAGCCACAGAATACAACGTTCTTAGCTGTCAGGTAAACGCATGTGGGCTGATTTTTGGGGCCTTTACTGGCCGACACTTACTTCTTTATCCTGTGAATGCCTAATTTTTCAGACTGGAATTGAAAATCAATGGGTCTGTAAACGTTCCGCCAAATTGTGGAAGGGATGCAGACCCATTTTACAGATGTGTGAATGGACCCTATATGTATTTGACATGTATTTACCTGCTGATGTCAGTTCTGGCTGATTTAGGGGGAAAAAAAATAAAAAATAAAAACATTTTTTAGGGCAACTTGTGGTGGGACTATTTGTGCACAGCTAGTAAGTAGTTTGTGGCTGCAAATATGACCTAAAGGTTTTTAATGTTCGCCTCCCATTAACCACTTAAGCCCCGGAGGATTTGGCTGCTAAAGGACCAGGGGTTTTTTTGCGATTTTTTACTGCGTGACTTTAACGGACAATTGCGCGGTCGTGCGACGCTGTACCTAAACGAATTTGACGTCCTTTTTTTCCCACAAACAGAGCTTTCTTTTGGTGGTATTTGATCACCTGTGCGATTTTTTGATCACGCGCTATAAACAAAAAAAGAGCGTAAATTTTGCAAAAATAACAATATTTTTCACATTTTTTTATATGAAATTCCCCAAAAAAAAAAGTAAAAATCAAAATTTTTTAACATTTTTCGGCCAATTTGTTTTATGCTACCTATGTTTGGTAAAAAAAATCGCCGGGGCTGGTCAAGTGGGAACGGGATCTACGGCTGCACCTTACTCCGGCGCAGCGCCTCAAGGTGTATACCCTGGCTTTGAAGACTCCGACCTGCGCGAAATTGCAGGAGTTAAATTATAAAATTCTCACCCGGTGGTATCAGGTTCCCTCTCTTTTGGGCAAATTCTACCCCGGCACGTCGAACCTCTGCTGGCGGTGCCAGGGTGAAGTAGGCACCATGCTCCATGTCTTTTGGTCCTGTCCCCTTCTGGCGGGACGTCCGGGCCCTTTTGGGGGAATTGTCGGATCGGGAGATCCCGGATACCCCGGAATTCTTCCTGCTCCAGGTTTCCCCTATGCCTATCTCGAAGTGCAAAAAATCAATTATCCCTCATGTTCTGAGCGCCGCGAAGGCTTGCATTCCGGTACTTTGGAAGACGACAGGAGTGCCGACTATTGGGGACTGTATGCGCAGGATGGAGGATATAAACAGGATGGAGGACCTCACCCTCACGAGGCAGCATCGCAGGGAACGATATACTCAGATTTGGGGTTTCTGGAATGCCTTTGTGCTATCCGACAAGGGCAGGTCTCTGATTTGCGGTTGATTACTGCTCCGGGTGTGCCCGTGGGTTCGTCCATGCGGGGAGTTTCCCCATCTGGCCCTCTCACCCCCCTTCCCCCCCCCTTGTCCTTTCTCTCGTCCTCTTTCCTCCATTATCCCTTCTTGTGGTATTTGTTTGTGGTCCCGTCTGGGACCCCGTTCTCTTTCTCTTTTTCCTTTTCTTTCTCTTAGAAAAAAGTAGGGAGCGGCGGTTGGGAACGGTTCTTCCTTTCTCATATAATACGGTTTTCTCGCATAGTTGTGTGGGGCCTGGTCATTCATGACTTAGGGTGGAGGTGCCCGCACCTTCCCCGAATCTAGGGTTGGTTATTGGATTATATCGGGTCATCCTGTGTATCTCGATGTGATGTTATTGTTCACCTATCTGTGTTATGCAATTTCAGTTACAAATATCTGTATGGAACGTGTTTCAGCTTGTTTCTCAACTGTGGTTCCTTTTCTAAAATAAAATATTTGAAAAAAAAAAAAAAAAAATCGCAAAAAGCGTATTTTGATTGGTTTGCGCAAAAGTTATCGCGTTTACTAACAAAGAGAAAGATTTTTGTCATTTTTGGTGTTTTTTTTTTTAACGCGTAATGGCGGCGATCTGCGATTTTTTTTTCGGTACTGCGACATTGCGGCGGACAGATCGGACCCTTGACTGACATTTTTGACACTTTTGGGGTTACCAGTGACATTACTGCAGTAATCAGTGCTATACATATGCACTGTTACTGCAAAAATGACACTGGCAGGGAAGGGGTTAACTTTATTGGACAGGGAGGGGTTAAGTGTGTCCTAGGGGCGTGCTTTCTACTGTGTAGGGACATTCCTATTGGTGTAAAAGCAAAGATCAACCGTTCTACATAGTAGAACGGTCAGATCTTTACTTTTACACAGGGAGAACTGACAGGCAGCTTGTATACACAAGCTGCTCTGTCTTTCTCCCTTCACAGGAGCGATCGCAGTGTGACTGGCGGACATCGAGTCCGCCGGTCACACGCACTGACTTGCCTGTGAACGAGCCGCGGCGGGCGCGCGCCTCGGCGGGCGCGCGCCCGCCCGCGATAGGCTCGCAAGTCAGTGACAGGCGAGTGACGTACCGATACGTCACTCTGCCTGGCCGGGGCTGACCGCCGCAGTATATAGTCGTGCGGCGGTCGGCAACCGGTTAAAGTCAATGGGGCCCGCTGCGAACTTGCGGTTCGCGAACATTTGAGAAAGTTTGCGGCTAACGTTCGCGAACCATCCTGGCCAATGTTCGTCCATCACTATTTCTCATGATCTAACTCCAAGGTTCCCAGCAGAATATGCTCAGAAACAAATAGAAAAAATCTTAGTGCTTTCTGTTATAATAAAACCTAAAAATTTTAACCCCCACCAGAACACTCACTTTAATCCAGCCTAAACTATATCTTCAGATAAAAAATAGGGTTTTACCTCTTGCACAGTACTCCAATCGGTGACACCAGTGCTAGATACACTATATTGTCAAAAGTATTGGGACACCTGCATTTACACACACATGAACTTTAATTGCATTCCAGTCTTAGTCCGTAGGGTTCAATATTGAGTGGGCCCACCCTTTGCAGCTATAACAGCTTCAACTCTTTTGGGAAGGCTGTCCACGGGAATGTTTGACCATTCTTCCAGAAGCACATTTGTGAGGTCAGACACTGATGTTGGATGAGAAGGTCTGGCTCATAGTTTCCACTCTCATTCGTCCCAAAGGTGTTCTATCAGGTTAAGGTTAGGACGCTGTGCAGGCCAGTCAAGTTCCTCCAACCCAAACTTGCTTACTTTTTGCACTGGTCCAAATCATTTGGTGGAGGGATTATGGTGTGGGGTTGTTTTTCAGGGGTTAGCCCCTTAGCTCCAGTGAAGGAAACTCTTAAGGCACCAGCATACCAAGACATTTTGGACAATTTCATGCTCCCAACTTTGTTGGAACAGTTGAGGATGGCTCCTTGTTTCAACATGACTGCGCACCAGTGCACAAAGCAAGGTCCATAAAGACATGGATGAGCGAGTTTGTGGTGGAGGAACCTGATTGGCCTGTGCAAAGTCCTGACCTCAACCCGATAGAATACTTTTGGTATTAATTACAGCGGAGACTGTGAGCCAGGCCTTCTCGTCCGAATTCAGTGCCTAACTTCACAAATGCGCTTCTGGATGAATGGCAAAACATTCCCATAGACACACTCCTAAACCTTGTGGACAGCTTTCCCAGAAGAGTTGAAGCTGTTATAGCTGCAAGGGGTGGGCATACTCCAGAGGCGTAACTAGAGCCTTCAGGGCCCCGGTGCAAGAAACCATTAAGGGCCCCCCTGACCCCTGGGGCAACCCAGCCCCATGCGTCACCTTTCTAAACCTGGATAGAAGGGGCAGCATATTTTCTTCCTGCAGAGGAGAGGAGATTAGTTCCTCTATATGCCACCCCCCCCCGCTTCTCCTATCCAAGTGTACAGGGGTGAGGCATTGGCCCCCTGGAGCTTGGGGTTGGAATGAGTCACAGCGGTGGTGGTAGTAATGGGGGATGGAATGGGATGAGTGGCAGCGGTGGTGGGGGGATGGAATCAGTGGCAGCGGTGATGAGATGGGATGAGTGGCAGTGGTGGGGGGGAATGGGATCAGTGGCATCAGTGGTGGTGGGGTAGATGGGATGGGATTAGGGGCAGTGGTGGTGGTAGTGGTGGGGGGATGGGATAAGTGGCAGTAGTGGGGGGAAAGGATGGGATCAGTGGCAGCAGTGGTGGTGGGATGGGATCAGTGGCAGCGGTGGTAGTGGGATGGGATGAGTGGTGGTAGTAGTGGTGGGGGGGAATGGGATGGGATAAATGGCAGCAGTGGTGGGGGGGATGGTATCAGTGGCAGTGGTGGGATGGCATGATTGGCAGTGGTGGTGGTGGGATGGGATCAGTGGCAGCTGTGGTGGTAATGGGATGGGATGAGTGGCAGCGGTGGTGGTAATAGGATGGGATGAGATCAGTGGTGGTGGGATGAGATCCGTGGCAGCTGTGGTGGGATGGGATGAGGGGCAGTGGTGGTGGTAAAGGGGGGGGATGAGTGGCACTGGTGGAGGTAAAGGGGGTGGGATGAGTAGCAGCAGTGGTGGTGAAGGGGGTGGGATCAGTGGCAGCAGTGGTGGTGGTGAGGAGGGTGGGATCAGTGGTGGTATTGAGGGAGGGTGGCATCAGTGGCACTGGTGGTGGTGAGAGGGGGTGGGATTAGTGGAAGCAGTGGTGGTGAGGGGAGGGTGGGATTAGTAGAAGCAGTGGTGGTGAGGGGGGTGGGATAAGTGCAGTGGTGATGGTGAGAGGGGGTGGGATTAGCGGAAGCAGTGGTGGTGAGGGGGGTGGGATTAGGGGCAGCGGTGGTGATGAGGGGGGTGGGATTAGTGTCAGCGATGGTGGTGAGAGGGGGTGGGATTAGTGGCAGTGGTGGTGGTGAGGGGGTGGGATTAGTGGAAGCATTGGTGGTTAGGGGGGTGGGATTAGGGGCAGCAGTGGTGGTGGTGAGCGGGGTGGAATTAGGGGCAGCGGTGGTGGTGAGGGGGTTGTTACATAGTTACATAGTTACATAGTTAGTGAGGTTGAAAAAAGACATCAGTCCATCCAGTTCAACCTATGATGTGTGTGTGTGTCTACTGTTAACCGCACATTGCATACCCCTGTATGTTGTGGTCTTTAATAGTTACATAGTTAGTGAGGTTGAAAAAATACATCAGTCCATCCAGGGTGGGATTAGTGACAACGGTGGTGGTGAGGGGGGGGGGGATTAGGGACAGCGGTGGTGGTGTTGGGGGTGGGATTAGGGGCAGCAGTGGTGGTTAAGGGGTTGGATCAGTGGCATTGGTGAGAGGGGGTGGGATTAGTGGCAGCGGTGGTGGTGGGGGGGTGGGATCAGTGGCAGAGGTGGGATTAAGGGCAGTGGTGGTGGTGGGATTAGTGGCAGTGGTGGTGGTGAGGGGGGGGGATCATTGGCAGTGGTGAGGGGGGTGAGATCAGTGGCAGCGGTGGTGTCATCCTACCACCCACCACCACCACAGATCTCATTCCTATTCCTACCTGTTGTTGAGGTGATGGAGCTAATAGGGATGAGATCTGGGTGGGTTTAGGATCAGTTGCACTAGCAATTACTCACTTTGTCTGTCAGACGATTTCCCCCATAGCATTCAAGACAAGCGCCTCCAGGGATGCCTGCCTCCTTGCAGAGGGGAAAGCTCCTCCCCCTTAACTCTATTGGTGTCAGCTGACATTTTTTTTTTTTTTCATTTTCAGTGTCCACCTCTGCCTCCCTGCACTGCTTCTGTCTCTCTCTCTCTGGAGAGGATAGACGGGCTCCAGTGCTCAGCCTCCCCTCAGTGCCACTGTGCGCACCCCCTGCAAGGCGGAACGAGCGGAGGAGCGGCCCCTCACAGTAGCGCAGCCAGGACGGATGGGCCCCCCCACAGTGGCGGAACACCAGTCACAATGGCAACTGCTGCAATTCTGGTAGTTCCGTCACTGGACGTAGTACTACCTTGGTTCGCAAAACAGGGGCTGCCTGCCACAGTAAAACTGTGGCGGGCGGTCCTTAAGCAGTTAATGTTAGTCATCCTCTAGAACAGCCTTTTCAACCAGGGTGCCCAGGCACCCTGGTGTGCCTCCATATTTCTTCAAGGGTGCTTTGGAAAAATGCCTAAAAATTGGCTGAAAATATTACACAAGCCACAAGGTGGATCAAAGCTGCCTTTTAGTTACACAAAGTCGCAGGTTTTCATTGTGCACCATTACAATCTTCCAGTCGCTGGCACCCTAACAACCAATGACGTCATCAGTAAATTGGTTGAAACATCCTTGTTTGCTCCTTCCCTGTCTTCCTCTGCTAGCACTGGGGTGACATTAGTTCAGTGAGGGAGAGGAGAAACAGTGGAATACTATTCAGTATCAGAGTGCAAACGTGTATTTGCTTTGTAAATAAATCACCTCAATCTCAGGTGTCCTACTGGTGTGTATGTTGCTGCAGTATTAAAAACAATTTGTTTTGTTTTTTTTGCATTGTAGAATGGGGTGCCTCAAGATTGTGCATACATTTAAAGTGTGCATTGACTGAAAAAAGGTTGAGAAACACTTCCCTAAAACTCCTTCAAGACCCTCAACCTCTCACATGCTTGTAAGGCCCCCTGGACACTGATGGGGTACATACAAAAAAAATACTACTGTATAAGTGTATATACTTATAATATTCTTTCATTAAAGTGAATGTGAACCTCAACAATTAATTTATTTGATTTACCTCCTTAGGATCGGTAAAATCTGACCTGGGGAATGAGATCAGTAATACTGCTGGTGAGGAGAGGGGGGAATGGGACCTGTGGCAGTGCTGGTGGGGAAAGGGGGAATGGGATCAGTAATAGTGCTGGTGGGGAGAGGGGGATATGGGATCAGAGGCAGGACGAGTGGGGAGGGGGGGAATGGGATCAGTAATTGTGCTGGTGGGGAGAGGGGGGAATGGAATCAGTGGCAGGGCTGGTGGAGAGGGGGGAATGGAATCAGTAATACTGCTGGTAGGGAGAGGGGGGAATGGGACCTGTGGCAGTGCTGGTGGGGAAAGGGGGAATAGGATCAGTAATAGTGCTGGTGGGGAGAGGGGGGAATGGGACCTGTGGCAGTGCTGGTGGGGAGGGGGTAATGGGAGATGGGATCAATAGCAGTGCTGGTGGTGAGAGGATAGGATCAGTGGCAGTGCTGGTCGGGGGTTAGGATTAGGGATAGACCGATTATCGGCAAGACCAAAATATCGGGTTCCGATATGCACTTTCCCCTATATATCGGTATCGGCCCCGGAACTGACCGATATTGCCGATATTTTTGTGACATCATTCTTCCTTCTTAGGCTGCCTCCCTTGCCTTGGACAGCCTTGTCTGGAGCCAGGACTAGTCTTGCGGGAGTGTATTACAGCCATACACCCACCCACAGCAGCCCAGTGCCAGCCAGCCACCCACATCCACAGGCCCTGTACAAGCCAGCCACAGGCACTGTACCAGCGAACCAGCCACCCACAGGCTAGGGTGACCACATTTTCAAACTACCATTCAGGGACAACCCCCCAGCCTGCACAGGTCGGTGACATCACAAGGGGACGGTGCTATGTGACGTCGCTGGGGTGGCCCCGCCCCTTACCTATTTAAGCATTTGTTTTATGTATGTTAGCCCAACATTGCAGCTGCAGGTGGCCACTTATATTGAAAGAGTGTCATTGTTCTTTCAACGTTTTACTAACATACATTGAACAAATTCTCTTAATATCTAAGGCACTAAAGTTGTAAATAAAACCCTGTACTTTATACTACATAAGGAATACAAATGACCTAAGGGATCTGGGGTAAAAACTGGACATACATTGACCTACCTGTCCACTACACTGAATCTTACACTGACCTACCTGATTCCTACACTGACCTACCTGACCACTACACTAACCTACCTGACCACTACACTAACCTACATGATTCCTACACTGAAATACCTGACCCCTACACTAACCTACCTAATTCCTACACTGACCACTACACTGACCTACCTGGCCACTACACTGACCTACCTGGCCACTACACTGACCTACCTGATTCCTACGCTGACCCACCTGACCACTACACTAACCTACCTGATTCCTATACTGACCATTACACTGACCTACTTGAATCCTATCCCCTCCACTGGGGGGGGGGGGGGGGCTGTCACAACCTCAGCTCTGAGGGGCTCATTCTGGAACCTGTAGTCCTTCACTTTTGGGGGGGTCACTGCCCCCAAAAATGAAGGACTACAATTTCCAACATGAACACCTTAGATCTAAGGATGTGACTTCCTCCAAAACTGAAGGACTAGAAGTCCCAGCATAAACCCCTGAGATCTAAGGATGTGAGGTGGGTGAGAGAGAGGGGGGTGGGTAAGAGGAAGTAGAGGTGGGTGAGAGAGAAGGGGTTGGGTGACAGAGAGGGGGGTGGATTAGAGAGGGGGGGGGGGGTGAGAGAGGGAGTGGAAGAGAGAGAGGTGGGTGAGTGAGAGGAACCCCCTAACCCTGCCTGCAGTCCCTCCTGTGCCCCCTTGCCCCAGCCCTTGTCTGTGGGTAGGTGTTTGTGTGATGCACCTACCTCCCTCCCATCCTCGTCCTCTGGTCCTCGGTCAGCTTGTCTTCCTTCTTGTTGATGATAGTGACAGCTGGGAGTGAAGGTTGGAGAAAGAGTGCAGGCTCTGACTTGGAGGCGCTGGGGATGCTGCGCCCACTGCTGCTCAGGTTAGGGTGGTGGTGAGGTCTTCTTGTACAGCCCGCCCTCTAACATGGTACAGCCCAGCCATCCTCCCTCATCCAGCGGACTGTCGGACATGGTACAGTCCAGCACATGTACTATGAATGCTCGCGCACTTCCTCTTCCTTTCTGCCGGTTCGGTGGGGGAGCGGAGCGGCAGTGCGGCAGCAGCGGCACGTGTTCTCACGGTCGGCGGACGTCGGCTCACAGGCTCAGATCATTCCGGGACACTGCATTGTCCCGGAATGAGGGTGACCGGGACCCGGGACAGACTCTACAAATGCGGGACTGTCCCGGGCTATCCGGGACACGTGGTCACCCTACCACAGGCCCTGTACTAGCCAGCCACCCACAGGCCCTGTACCTGCCACCCACAGGCACTGTACCAGCCAGTCAGCCACCCACAGGCACTGTACCAGCCAGCCACCCACAGCCCCTGTGCCAGCCACCCACCCACCACAGGGTGCCAGCCACCCACCACAGGGTGCCAGCCAGCCACTCACCACAGGGTGCCAGACAGCCAGCCACCCACAGACAGGGTGCCAGCCAGCCAGCCAGCCACCCACAGGCCCTGTACCAGCCAGCCACATGCACTGTACCAGCCAACCGCCCATCGGCCCTGTACCAGCCAGCCACCCACAGCCCCTGTGCAAGCCACCCACCTACCACAGGATGCCAGCCAGCCAGCCATCCACCACAGGGTGCCAGCAAGCCAGCCACTCACCACAGGGTGCCAGACAGCCAGCCCCCCACCACAGGGTGCCAGCCAGCCACCCACCACCGGGTGCCAGCCAGCCACCCACCAGAGGGTCTCAGCAAGCCAGCCATTAAGCATTAAACAAAAATTAACATGTTCAGTACCAGATTTGTGTCAAAAATTGTCTTTATGGTGGTGGGGGGTGGGATTAGTGGCAGCGATGGTGGTGGGGGGGGGTGGGATAAGTGGCCGCCATGGTGGTGGGGGGTGGGATCAGTGATGGTGGTGAGGGGGGGGAGGGGGGATCAGTGATGGTGGTGAGGGGGGGGATCAGTGATGGTGGTGAGGGGTGAGAGGGTGGTATCAGTGATGGGGGGGTGGTGAGGAGGGGTGAGATTAGTGATGGTGCCATCCTCCCCTACCTCTGCCTCTTACTGATCCCATTCCCCCCACCACCAAGGATCTCTGTTGTAGAAGTGATGGGGGGGATAGGGATGAAATCTGTGGTGTAGGATCAGTAAGAGGCAGTAATGGTGGAGGTTGGGATCAGTGGTGGAGGTTGGCAATTTGTCACTTACATAGCGACCGTCAGTCGATTCCCCTCAGTAGTCACAAAAAGGGCCTCCAGTCCAGGGATGCCTGTGAGTCACATACCGGAGTCTCCTCGTAGAGAGGAGAGCTCCTCCTCCTTCTGGTAAGCTGACTCTCCTTCAGTGTCTGTCAACCTCCGCCTCTCCACTCCCTGCTCTGTACATGGATTCACTGGCTGGCTCTCTAATTCATCATAGTAAGAGCTCAGCCCAGCCTCCTCTTAGCAGCCGGCCGCAACATCCCCCCCCCCCCCCGTGGCGCAACGATCTGACAGGAGGGAGTGCACTCACGGCATTAGCACACCCACGGTAGGAGAACGGAGGCCGGCAGGCCCCCCCCCACAGTGGCGGGACTCCAGGGCCCAGTGGCAAGCGCGACTGCTGCGACCCTCATAGTTCCGCCACTGGCACACTCAATATTGAACCCCACGGACTAAGATTGGGGTGCCATTAAAACTTATGTACAGTATGTGTAAAGGCAGGCATCCCAATACTTTTCACAATATAGTGTATATGCTCACCTTAACAAGTGAGACTCACATTAGCTTGCAAGTCCAATGTGCTCTTAAATGCATTCACAGACCAACATGCTGTTACATAGTAGGTTTAGTGTCGGTTCACACTATGGCGATACAACTTCGGGGCAACTTGAACAAGTCGCCGTGCACCGCAACTTCAATGCGGCTTGCACTGACTTCACATAATGAAAGTCAATGCAAGTCGCTCCGACTTCGGCCAAAAGTATTGCAGGAACCTTTTTCTAAGTCGGAGTGACTTAAGTCGCTCCTATTAGAACGGTTCCAATTGCACAGAATGGAGCACGACTTGTCAGGCGACCAAGTTGCCTGACAAGTCGGAGTAGTGTGAACCGGCACTTATATGAAATTTCCATTAAAAGCTATAAATATTATTGTAAATAGAAATATATTTCCTGTTAGAAGGAATGGATGAAAAGCATGGAGTGTTGTGGTGGTGTTACTGTAATTAGTTCCACTTCAAAGGTTGGCCTTTTGTTTACCCTGATCACTACATGGGTAGTAAATAGCAGCCTTTTTTGACTCATCCAATCAGGCTGTGCCCAATATACATTTGCTAGGTACAGTGACCAATTAGGGAGAGTTATATTAGCCACAGTACAGAAAGGAGGAGGATATAATGTGGGATCACATGGCAGGCACCATGCCCCGACCTGAAGTGGAAAGGTAAACTAACTCCATGCTTGTACATACATTGTATTGTAAATATGGTTGTTGTGGGTAATTTGTAAATATATAAGCCAAGGGACTTATACTGTTAATGTGTTGTAAATACTGTTTACTGTAATTTTTATTTATTATGTAACCTTTTCAATAAATGTGTATTGCAGATGGAACTCTCTCTTTTGTGTAAGATCTCTCAGGATCTAGATGTGTATAGGTACATACTACTACAATGATTGGGGTGTATGCACATTTACACATAACCTAGGCAACAAATGGTGACCACGAAGGGACATAAATTTGGTGGTCTTTTTCAGCAATATCTCAAGGGGTTGCAATATCTACAAAAGGCACACTAGGAAGGGTTTTCATTTGTATGCTAAAAATGTACAGGCATACCCCATTTTTAAGTACACAATGGGACCAGAGCGTGTATGTAAAACGAAAATGTACTTAAAGTGAAGCAATACCTTTCTTCATTTCTCAATGCATGTAAATACACTAGCTCCATAGGAAATCTTGGTCAGCTTAACATGGCATTGCTCCCAAACCATGTGACAAGGACACCAAGCTTGGGGAGCATGTTAAGGGGGATCCAGGACTATGACATAGTAGATTACCTATGCAAGCTGGCCAGCCACAAACAGGATATGTTGTAAAAAAAGAATTTTGTGTATAATCGCGCCTAGGTGCTGAAAAAATATATAATAATTCGGTATCTGTGGGAAGCTGCAAAGTATCAAGTGCACTAATGTTAGTGATCTGGGAAAAATGTGAAGAAGAAAAATACTGCGCTACCCTGGGTGTGTAGGATGAACAGCTCTATACCACAAATTGATAAACAATATATATATAGCAATACATATGTGAAAATAAGTGAGTGTGGATCACTCCAATATCTCAAATAAAAGAATATAAAAATATAAAAATGGCACTGTATGCTAGTGTATACAGTGCAAAAATAAACAATATAAAATGATACAGTAAATATATAACACTGGTGATGATGGTGACAGTCCATAAAATAGCGTGACTAAAGTGCAAAAAAGTGCTGCATTGAAAGTCTCTTTAGTGCAATAACATTCAGTGGTGACTCCTGTGACCTCCTGCTTCACCCTTCAGTGCTCAAAGGTAAGGTAGCCCACTTACCAGATGTAGTTGATTCTTATGGCGTACGCCAAAAAGAATCAGAAATCGCTTGTGTGTTACTCCTGGTATCAGATGACCCAATTCCGTATTGAGCCCATAGGCACTCGGGATAAACAAGAAGAGAAAAAGCTCCTCATAGTGTGAAAAAGTAACGTCCTTTATTTTCACTCGAACATGGTAAACACACTCTTCATTATAAAAAACATCCAGTATAAAAGTCCATAAAACACTGTGGTAAACTCCAAACGTGATATTATAAAAAACTTGTGCAAACTCGCAAGTAAACAGTGAGGGATCACAGCAAAAAAGGGGGGTACCCACTGAGGGGTCCCCTGGTAGATGTGTTGCCGCTACTGAGCTCCTGTGGTGCCTCGCGGCACGATACAACAGGACGCTGGTAAACTCCGCTGTTGGCGCCTTACCCGGAAATTGTGTAGTCGGCGTGCGGTCCAGCAGTAGCTCAGAGCAAGGCAGCGTGCGTACCAGCTTGACGCGTTTCGTCAGAGAAGTGAACTTCCGAAGACGTCATATCTCTGACGAAACGCGTCAAGCTGGTACGCACGCTGCCTTGCTCTGAGCTACTGCTGGACAGCACGCCGACTACACCATTTCCGGGTAAGGCGCCAACAGCGGAGTTTACCAGCGTCCTGTTGTATCGTGCCGCGAGGCACCACAGGAGCTCAGTAGCGGCAACACATCTACCAGGGGACCCCTCAGTGGGTACCCCCCTTTTTTGCTGTGATCCCTCACTGTTTACTTGCGAGTTTGCACAAGTTTTTTATAATATCACGTTTGGAGTTTACCACAGTGTTTTATGGACTTTTATACTGGATGTTTTTTATAATGAAGAGTGTGTTTACCATGTTCGAGTGAAAATAAAGGACGTTACTTTTTCACACTATGAGGAGCTTTTTCTCTTCTTGTTTATCCCGAGTGCCTATGGGCTCAATACGGAATCGGGTCATCTGATACCAGGAGTAACACACAAGCGATTTTTGATTCTTTTTGGCGTACGCCATAAGAATCAACTACATCTGGTAAGTGGGCTACCTTACCTTTGAGCACTGAAGGGTGAAGCAGGAGGTCACAGGAGTCACCACTGAATGTTATTGCACTAAAGAGACTTTCAATGCAGCACTTTTTTGCACTTTAGTCACGCTATTTTATGGACTGTCACCATCATCACCAGTGTTATATATTTACTGTATCATTTTATATTGTTTATTTTTGCACTGTATACACTAGCATACAGTGCCATTTTTATATTTTTATATTCTTTTATTTGAGATATTGGAGTGATCCACACTCACTTATTTTCACATATGTATTGCTATATATATATTGTTTATCAATTTGTGGTATAGAGCTGTTCATCCTACACACCCAGGGTAGCGCAGGATATGTTGTAGTCCTGGGTCCCCACTCGGTGCTCCCTAAGTTTGGTATCCCTGTCACTTATGGTTTGGGAGCAGTGCCATGTCAAGCTGACCAAGATTTCCTATAGACGCCAATGTTAAAAACCGGGAGTAGTGTCATGCCAAGCTGAACAAGCTGTGTCCTTACTCGCGAGTGTACTTAAAGTGAGTGTACTTAAAGCGGGGTATGCCTGTATACGCTTAATATAGAAATGGGCTATAATTAATAGCTGTGTTGTACAGTGTGTAATCAATAGGGAGCCTATTGTTAATATACTGAGGAACACATAACTTTAGGGGTATACAGTAAGTCAAAAGCTAAATATAGTAAAGAATCTGTACATGAAGAGTCCAGATGCATGAGAATGAGATGAAAGAGCTGTTGCCCAAAGTTTCTATGCATGAAGATTTAGTCTATTAAAAAAAATAAAATAAAATAAAGATGTTCCTACATCTGAGGAAGTGCAGGTATGCAGATCTGCAGGGATTAAGAGCATAGCACAAAATATAGATAGGGAGGACAGATAATCTTTAGAAAATGTGCTACTTGTAGCTAACAATATTGGCAAACTATTGCCAGGAGTGCACATAACATTTCATGCAGACAATGTCTTGCAAAGATGTAAATTGCTGGGGGTTGCCAACTCCAGAGATCAGGTGAAAGTTTTACTATTAACAGTTAATTTAGACACATGGTCTTCCTTACCAGACCACGTTAAAGAAGAAAGAGCAGATTACAATGAAACTGTAGATTTATTGCAAAAAATAGTATATCCCTTTGACCTGGGCTTAATAGCAGCGTATAGAACAAAACAGGAAAATAATGAGAATCCACTTCGTTATGCAAACAGGCTATGGTCAGCCTACTATGTAGGCAAATGGAGAAACGGACACAGAGAGGACCCAGAGTATAAAACCCTCCTAATATCTAATGCCCGTCCAAAATATAAAATTAAATGTGGATTTTTTTATGAATCCTCTTAAAGATTCATATCAATACATCATGGACTGTATGCACAAGTATTTCCATGTATTCAGAAGGTCTAAGTCTGTAAAATCAAAGATATGCTCCCAGAGTAGAAACAACAATACCTGTTTAGCAAGTCACACTACAGGAGAATCTCCCACCTTTTTAAACAGAAAGAGGCAACAGAAAGAGGCCACGTCAAGCAGATGTGGTACAGTGTAGGAAAGAACTGAATGAATATAAAACAATCTTTTGATCAAATTGTTAAGGTTCCACAGAAAACAGTTTGTTCCATTCAAACAGAAAATACAGGAGGGAAGCCCAACCTATCTATGGTATCTGCAAGAACTCCTTACTGTAAACAAAACTTGAATATAAGCAATAGGGATGAGCTTTGAGTTTGAGTCGAGGCTACGTTCGACTCGAACATTGGTCGTTCGATCAATCGTCAGACGAACAAATGTGCTTCTTCGTGGGAAATTCGAGTTTCCCATAATGCACTGCACGCGCGCCGCGCATTATGTGATTGGCCAAAGCATGCACCCTGACCTCATGCTTTGGCCAAGCAAATGATCTCTGCCATGATTGAACTAAAGGCAGGCTGCCTTTATCCAATCATGGCTCAGGGGCCAAGTACACACCCCACACTACATAAAGGGCTGCTCGTGCAGCCGCAGCGTGTAGTGTCATTGTGCGGCGATCAGACAGGGGCAGGCACGCGATTCAGGCAGGGAGAGAGTAGTTGTTTTTTTGGAGTCAGACAGTGCAGAGAGACATTTGTAGCAGTGTAGAGAGGGCCAAGGTTCCTATGTGAGGTAAGGATAGATTGATTTCTTTACATCATATCAGACAGTGTAGGGAGGGCCAAGGTTCCTGTGTGAGGTAGGGATGGATTGATTTCTTTACATCATATCAGACAGTGTAGGAAGGGCCAAGGTTCCACACACCCCTGAAAATGACAGTGTGGCTGACATGCTGACAGAATTTTATAGTGTAAGGTTAGTATGAGAGGCAAATGTGCAGTGAGTGGATTGTGGACTCACACTGCCAGAAGAAAACTGCAGCAGTCAGAGGAGCAGGCTGGCCTTAGAAAGTGGCACAGTGGCACTGTGGCAGCCTGTCTGGGAGGTGAGTCACTGGAGCATTGAGTCTCCACAGTCCACTCACTGCACATTTGCCTCTCATACTGTCCCTCACACACCCCTGAAAATGACAATGTGGCTGACATGCTGACAGAATTTTACAGCTGAACTGCTCCACTTACCTTACCTGCCACTTCTAAAATTGATGTCCCCAGGCCTGCTCCTTGTGTGCTGGCTGTGTCTGGCTCCTCTGCTGCGTGCTGCTGCCTCGCCTTACCAGTGACTCCGCTGATGCTGTCTGCACACACTCTGGGCCTTCAAATGCAGAAACATGAAATATTTGTGAATCGTGACTGATGCCCTTTGTCAGGAATATTTAATGTTTATGTGTTTATTTGGCCAATTTGTCACGAATGTTTCATGTTTAAGCATTTGAAGGCCCAGAGTGTGTGGACAGCATCAGCGGAGTCACCGGTAAGGCGAGGCAGCAGCACGCAGCAGAGGAGCCAGACACAGCCAGCACACAAGGAGCAGGCCCGGGGACTTCGATTTCAGAGGTGCCAGGTAAGTGGAGCAGTGAGTCCACTGCACATTTGCATTCTCGTGCCACCCTCACACCCCTTACAATAAATATTGCATTTTCTGTGAAATATATGAGTGTAATTTTTTTTTTTTTGGGGGGGAGGGGGGCGCGGGTGTATCTTGGGTGAGTTCCCACACTTTCTTCCCCAGGACTTGACCCCTGGATATCAGCCACAGTAACCTTTGTGCTCAGTTGTGCTTTTTCTATAGGGGTCACATAGCTGTGGGAATAGACATCACTGCAGATATCAGCCACAGTAACCTTTGCACTCAGTTGTGGTTTTTTCTATAGGGGTCACATAGCTGTGGGAATAGACATCACTGCAGATATCAGCCTCAGTAACCTTTTCTCAGTTGTGGATTTATCTATAGGGGTCACATAGCTGTGTGAATAGAGATCACTACAGATATCAGCCACAGTAACCTTTGTGCTCAGTTGTGGTTTTTTCAGTAGAGGTCACATAGCTGTGGGAATAGACATCACTGCAGATATCAGCCACAGTAACCTTTGCGCTCAGTTGTGTTTTTTTCTAAAGGGGTCACATAGCTGAGGAAATAGAGATCACTGCAGATATCAGCCACAGTAACCTTTGCTCAGTTGTGGATTTATCTATAGGGGTCACATAGCTGTGTGAATAGAGATCAGTTCAGATATCAGCCAAAGCAGGCCTCCACAAAACCCGGGCTCCAGGTCGCATTTGCGACTAGAATTAGCGACCTGGCGC
The DNA here is from genome assembly GCF_965119305.1 of Pelophylax lessonae. Lineage (NCBI taxonomy): Eukaryota > Metazoa > Chordata > Amphibia > Anura > Ranidae > Pelophylax > Pelophylax lessonae. The sequence continues at coordinate 448,568,833 of NC_138770.1, forward strand.
CTGGGGTGCCCTGCAGAAGGTGTCCTGTCATTTTTGCACGGACTTCCGCGCACGGAGTGCACGGACTTCCGGGCCGTCCGAAAATTGAGGCCCTGGCTTTTCGGCCTACTTGAGATGAGAGGCTTCCAATGGGGAACTGGCGCCCTCTTGTGGTGGCCGGGAGTAATGACTGTTGACTGCCTGTTTGTTCACAATGCCATCTCCCTGTCCAGTTAGTTACCTTTGACAGGGAGTGTGGTTATTTATTATTCATTTATTTTATTTTTTAAATGTAAAAACTAAATAATATTTTTTTCTTTTAATTATTAAAAAAAATAAAAAAAAAAAATTTTTTTTTCCAATTATTATTATTAAAAAAAATTAATAATATTAATTAATATTAATAATATTTATATATATATATAATCTTTTTTTTTTCCTCATCGCCATGCCACAGCCGAAGGCCCCTTTCACACGGGCTGTCTGATCAGGTCCGCCTGTCAGTTTTTCAGGCAGCCCTGATCGGACCCTTCATTCTCCTCTATGGAGCAGTAATCTGCCGCCATCTGATCCTGTCTGCCAAAAGCAGACGGATGGTGGTTCTATTTTCTATCCATCCATCTGATGGATCGGATCAGATGGCATCGGATGGAAAGAGACAGACAGTCTGTTTTCATCCAATTGCGTTAGAGGAGAGTGGGGTTCTAGTCGTATTTATGTGTAAATTTAGTATCTGTTTTATTAAATAAAGCTTGGTTGCTAGTTTAAAAAAAAAAAAAACTGGCTCCTAACTTTTTTAGCTGGCTCCTAGATTTCAGAAAAATTTGTCAAGCCCTGAGCCACAGTAACCTTTGCGCTGAGTTGTGTTTTTTTTCTATAGGGGTCACATAGCTGTGGGAATAGAGATCACTGCAGATATCAGCCACAGTAACCTTTGCTCAGTTGTGGATTTATCTACAGGGGTCACATAGCTGTGTGAATAGTGTGAATAGAAATCACCACAGATATCAGCCAAAGTAACCTTTGCAC